>NC_073257.2:71055000-71358500 GCF_029289425.2 Pan paniscus | reverse complement strand
TTTGACTGCTAAAACAATTGAGAGAAAGATTCACGGAAACTTTATACTGGGAAATTAGGCTGACAGTATCTGTACCCACTGATGCATTTTAAATCGCCAAAATAGAGACAACTATGCATTATGTGCCTCTTGTCACAATGTGATCAATAGTATAGGGTACCACCTATGATGTATTCTTGCCAAGAAAAATGAATTTCCGTTCAATTAGGCATCAATGATCATTCTACAGGAAATACAGAGGATAGAGGAATATGCTAACCAACATCTCCAGGATTCAACAAGCCAATTCCAGTCTGGGGAAAATTCTATGAGATAAATGAGCCAGTTTCTTTAGCAAATAAATGGCAAGTGATGGAGAGAGGCAAAAAACAACGACAACAAAAAAAGGTTTTTTGTTGTTGATTAAAAGGTAACTGAGACATTTTTTGACCAAATGCAATTTGTAGATCTTGCTTGGATCTTAATTAAGAAAATCACAAGAAATTAGAGTGGTCCAAAAATGAATTGTTCCTTGAAGTGCTATGTTCTCCGTCACAGTAAGTTTTTGGACATAGAGCAGTTATATGCCACGGATGTTACATATAAGATTATTGATTGGTTGAGATGTTAGCTAGGCAGATTCTAAGATTCCTTCTTCCTGAAGAAGATGATTCCAAATTCACTCAAAGAAAACTACCCAATAGGAAATATACCCAAGTATGGTAGATTTGGTTTCTAAAGATTAGCACAACTGTATCTTCCATTTCACATGCTCTTTTGGAAGGAGACCTTGACATTTGCCCATCAAGAAGTGAAATCTTTCTCTGCTGCTTGAACCTGGGTTGTCTCTGTGACTGGCTTTGACAAACAGAATGTGGGAAAAATGAGGCTGTGTGGCTTGACGCTAGGCTTTAAGAGAATTTCTGCTTCCTCCTTCTTAGAGGCCTTGAACCACCATGTAAAGAGATCCAGCCACCTTACTGGAGAAACCATGCAAGAGAGAGTGAGATGCCCATCCAGCTCCTAATTGTTCTAGTTATACAGCTGAGCCACCTTATATGTCAGTGAAGCCATCTTGAACATTCAAGCCCCAGCTTTGTCAGTGCTACAATTGAGCTCAGGATCCAGCAGACCCATTAGCTAAATGCAACCATAGGAATGACTCCATGATGCCACATGGAGATGAAAAACCACTCAACTCTATCTTGTACAAATTTCTGAGCAAATAAAATGGTTGCTGCTTTAAGTCACTAACCTGTAGACAGTTTACTATGCACTGTTAATATGGTGAACACAGGATAAAAAATCAGATATTGTCTTGGCTTTACAAGTCTTTATACTTAAACTTAATTTTTAAAAACCACAAAAATGATGATGAAAACAATGGACACAGTTTATGTGCTAGACCAAAAATGGTTTGTTTCACCCTTCACTAGCTGCAGATATGTGAAAGAGCTATAATGCTGAACCCAAAGACATTATGCAAGGACTTACTGTTTGGGTTTCAATGGTGAAATGATTCCTAACTGGATGAAACTCAAGTCTTACACGATAGTACATAGTTGAGAGGAAGAGAGAGATTATTATAAAATAACTTCTTTTTCTGACATGCAGAAATAGTGGAACAACAGTGTTTTTTTCTTTTATTCTTTTCAAAGATAGAAAAATGTAGGTATTAAATATGATAGAATGTGGAGAAACTGACAAAAAATGCAGTTCTACAGATTTTGGGAACCATGACTATGTGTACTTTCATTTCCAGTACATACACCCTTATTATCCTAATGAAATACTACGCAATTCTGTATCCTCAGCTGTGGTGGTGTTATCTCATCATCATCGTCATCACTGTTTCAGGAAGGAGGATCAAGTGGGAGGTAACGAACAAAAAGGTAGCAGATAAAGATACAGAGAAAGGGACAGAGCAAAGGAAAAAAAGAGGAGAGGAAAGGAATGAAATGAGAACTCTTGGCAAAGGTTGAGATACATAATGGGGTTAGAGATTATAAAAATAATATGATAGCATATGATCTGCAAAGGAATTTGTTGTTTATAAAGAACTTTAGTGTATGTTATCTAATTTAAATTTTATGAAAGTTGTTAATGATGTTTTATTATCCAAATAATAAAACATTATGGATCCATTATGGATGAGGAAATATGAATAGGGCTGAAAGAATACAAGTTGATCATTATTTTTCCTTTTAATATATTTACTGAATGGCTACTTTGTTGCTAGTCAGTATGCTAAGTGCTGGAAATAGAAATGTTTGCAAAGTGAGCATGATGTCTGCCCTTATAACCTACAGTCTAGTATAGGAGAAAAGTGTATTCAAAATTATAGAAACAACTGTAAAATTGCAACAATTTAAGGAACATGGTACTATGAAAACATAGGATAAAAGGATTTGATATAGTCAGATCCTTTTTTGACAAACACATTGCACAGTTATCTTGCTTGAATCTGTTTTATGAATATGCTTCACTGAAATGTGATTCTACATTGAGGAATCAATAAACATTTTCAAGCCACTCTTGCATTTTTTAAATTAAATAAGTTTCCCAAGGTATAAATAAAAACCTTACTTTATTTTTACACACAGAACTCCCTGCCTTTACAGTGCGACCATTTATTGGATCAAAATTCTATACTTTGTAGTCTTTAGTCAAGAAATGGCCAACAAGGTCACTTAAGGTCTATTCTAGACATATTTTAACTACCACTTACTTCCCCAGCTTTGAAAGTATCACTCATAGCCTGTCAGCCAGATGATTAAAGTCTATGCCTCTAGTCCCTAGGGTTTTCCTTTTTTAGACTTCTCAGAGTAAATGCTAGCTTTATGCAACACCAGATATAAGAGACTGATCAGACAAGATTTGTACTCATAAACTTCTGCTCTAGAAGAAAAGCACACAATATAACTACTGAACATCCAATAGTACTTTTACTCTAAGGACTTAAAACCTAAGTGAACACCATCTTCTCAAATAACCCCTAATAGTTAGTTCATTAATCCTTCTAAGAGCCCATGGCCAAGGTTGATAAGAATAAACAGGACACTAAAATACAAGGAGTTTAACTGCTGTATTCTGGGTTCCCCAAATTTAATAAGACCTGGAGTCATGAGGCTCCTTTTTCTCAATATAGACACTCTACAAGGACTTTTGAATGAAATGACCAGTATTTACCTTTCCTAGAAATGTGGATATTACCTAAAGTGTTAATCTATTTGGTAGTTTCTTTCTCCACATTTCATATTTTACTTAAGAATCTTCACACTAAGGTAAACTTTGTAAGCTCTGATTATTACCCAAAATTTGGAGTTTGAATATTTTGTAATAATGCTTTTTAAAATATTATTTTGATAAATATTTTCCATGTAATAATATCTGGACTAAATTTCAACAGTACTATGTTTCAGTCCACCTTACAGTAAGTTTATCTTTTCATATCCCTCTAATTTGCCTCCAGTAAATTATTAGATATCTTACAGCTACTGATTTCTTACTTAATTCCATTGTGGTCAGAAAACATTCTTTGTATGGTTTGTTTCCTTTTTTGGTGAACATAGCATGTACACTTGAAAATCATGTGTATTCTATAGTTGTGTGTATTATTTTGGTTCAGGTGGTTGATAGTGTTGTTCAGATCACTTATGTTTTTTTTGAATTTTGCCTAGCTCTTCTATCAAATGCTGAGGGAAGAGTGTTGGTATCTCTATAATAATGAAATAATCTATAGCTGCCTTTAATTCTGTTCTTTTTTGCTTCATACATTTTGATGCTCTATTATTAAGTATACCTGTATTCATGATTTTTATGTCTTTCCTATGGATGGAACTTTTATCATTATAAAGTGTTCCTTTTTGTATATGGTTTTATTTTGTCTTGAAGTCTTATTTTATCTGATACTGATATTGAGTCCCTTCTCATTACTTTCTTATGCTTATTGTTTGCATAATATATCTTTCCCATCCATTTACTTTTAATGTATTTATGTTTAAAGTGCATTCTCATTGTCTATGAGCCTTTCTGGCTAATCCTTCATCAAAATCCTAATTTTTAATTTGAGTGTTTAGCTCATTAACATTTATTGCAATTATTGATATGATTAGATTTAGATATCATGTTTTATTATTTGATTTTTGCTTGTACTATTCTTTTAACCTTTGTTCCTCCATCTTTTGGATTATTTGTATTTTTTAGGATTCCATTTTGATATATCCATTGACTTTTTAGCTATATCTGTCAACATACACAATAAACTTTTTACAGTCTGCTGAGGGTTAATATTACTTAATATAAATTATAGAAACTTTGTATATGTATAGGGTCATTTACTGCAACTCTCCATCCTTTGTCATATGAATTACATCTATATACTTAAATCCCACAACATGATGGTATAATTTTAAAAACAATTATATGTATTTTAATAAGTAAGAGGAGATAATGTCTTTTATATTTACCAATATATTTGCCACTTCATATTCTCTCTATTTCTTCCTCAAATTCTGAGCTTCCAGCTAATACTATTTCTCATCACCCTGAGAACTTCCTTGAACATTTCTTGTAGTGCAGGTCAGCTAATAGTAAATTTTCGTCACTTATTTGAAAATGTCTTTATTTTACCTTCACTTTTGAAGGATATTTTTACTTGATGTAGAATTCTCGGTTGATGGATTTTTTCTTTAGCACTTAAATGATTTTATTCCACGGTCTTCTGGCCTCCATTGTTTCTGAGGAGAATCGAGCAGTCATTTGAATTATTGTTTCCTTGTGTTTATAGGTCATTTTCCTCTGGCTGCCTTCAGTGTTTGCTGGATTTCTCTTTTGTTAAATAATGCCCCCTCCTTTCTCTCAAAAACACACTTAAATTTCAGTGGCTGTGGTTGTACTATACATTGACCTCTGTTTCTTCATGTGAGAGAGACTGTGGGTTTTCTGTTGGAGTTTTAGTCGCTCCATGCAGTGCCTACTGTAGCTCAACCTCAGTCTAAAAGCCTTTCTTCACCTCGTTAATTCTCACTCATCAATCAAGACTCAGCTGATTAATCTGAGTCTCTAGATTCAACTAGATGTGTCCAAGTGTTGGGAATGCATTTGGTTGCATTTAACAGAAAATACTACTACAGTGATTTGAGCAAAACTGGGTTTGTTTTTCTCACCTAATATAAAATTCAGGGGTAGACAATTCAAAACTGATATAGCTGCTCAGACAGGTCATTAAGAACGTATTTTTTTCTATCTGCTCTGCTATTTGAATAAACCTTTTATTTTTATAGTTTCAAGTTGAAACATATATTCTTGGGCATTACATTCACTTCCCAGGTAGGCAGAATAGGCAAGGAAAATTAGTAGGATGATCAAGTCATCCTAGTTTGCCTGAGACTTCTTCATTTTTAAACTTAAAATCCCAAGTTCCATTAGTTGAACTAAAAAAAAAAAATCACATGGCCTGTCACCCATGATTTGTGTTTTTCATGCCTATAAAATATTCTGTGTGATTGCAAAATAAAAATTCAAGTGTATTCATCCTTTTGAAGAGATGGGATATGACCAAGCTGCAGTCACAGCTCACATTAACAATGTTGAATTATTATTAACTACGGCTAGATTCCTTGAATCATGGCATTTAGTCTTGTTGATTATCTCCAGAGAATGCTATTTCAAAATTTACTTAGATAACTTTATCTTAGGATCTTTCCAGACAAATAGCTTACTTAAATATTGATATCACTCTTGGTTATTTTATCTAGTTTTTAAAGTAATAGTTCAATATTTATGTTATAAAACAAAATGCATATAATAAAAAGGCAAAATCAAAATACATATTGCTGTAATGTTTTCAAATGTAAGTGCAAACAGTAAAATAAGGCCAAATAAGCTCAAAGAGATCTCAATGTTCTAATGAGAGATCTCAATTAATAAAACAATAAGTTAAAACATGGATATACTGAAGTTAAAACAGAATCATTTATATCTATGTTAAACACACTAGAATGAAATTTAAATATTGATGTTATAGAGAGTAAATATATGTCTTTTTGGTGGGTAGAGTTGCCTTAAACTGTTTCTGTTGTCAAAGGAGTTTAGGACATGCAACAAATCATCAATATTAGTAACAAATTCCAAGGAAATTGAAATTTATTTCTAGCCTGTCCATTAATTGCTTCCTTCAAGGCATAAAATAGCATTTCATAGCCTTAGGAGCAGAATATAGATATTTCCATGGTAAACATAAGACCGTATAATCTGACTAATAATTATGTAAGGTGTTTCTTATATAACCTGATATTATGTAAGCACAGTTAGGGATGTGTAGCATCTGCCTAGTGTTGTAAAAACACAAAACAAACATAATAGCCACTAGCATTTTCTTTTCCCTTGCTTCATTTTTCCCTTCTAATTTTTCCATAAACCAGTGACCACAAAGAGTGAATACTAATAAAGGATCCCTTACCTTTTAATGAAAGCACTTTCATACATCTTCTCTTATGCCTAAGAATTATTTGACAAAAATGCCTCTCAGCTGTGTTTCAGCAGTGTAAAATGTGTTTTTTTCCTACAAATGAAACTGAGCAATTCATTTTAATACAAATGGTCCTGTAGGCAAAAAATGAATTATATTTTTAGAAGTATTCCCTGACCCCAAGACTCTGAAGGAGCTACTCTTCTGACTTCAGTTGCCAAATTAAACTAAGTAGAAAGGTAATTGTCTTCCCTGAAGGGCTTGGAAATAAAACCTGCTAGAAAGCTTTGTTTATGGATATGGAGATATTCGAGTAGAATGTGGTTCTCCTCCATACATTTTAATAAATGATTAATAGAAGAGGAATGAGAGTTCCCAGTTATATAGCCTCATTGGTGACCCATATATCAAGTCCAGACCATCCCTTTATCTTAACCCTATAGTCACAGCCTAGTCCAGGACCTAGAGAACATTCTTTTTCCTTAGCTTGTTTATTTTGTTTGGAATTTAGTCCTTCATTGCCAAATACGTCTCCCTTCTTAGCCCATTATTTTTAATATAATGTATCTTCCCAGTTAGTGCTCTTAACCACCAAGCTATACTCTTCCCTCAAACTCCCAGTATTTTCAATTGTCTATCAATAATAAAGATAAATATTATTTAGGATGTGTTTTTCTAAATCTTTCTCATCTCCTAGTGTTTCAAAGAGCAGAAATACTGTGTAGCAATTATACTGGTACACTGCATGGTCAACTCTCAGCGGTCTAGCATGCAAAGAGGAGGTGATCATTCTATCACATGGAGACAGTATAATGTTATGAAATCTCCTTTAGTGAATTATTCTTATTTGTTCAATTGTTATGTTTCATCAGAACTTCTATTATGTCCACTATCGTTAGAACTTATTTGAGTAGCTGCTCATGCAAGCAAGACTTTATGTTCCATCCTTTTATATGTAAATTAAAAAATTATTCTTCAGCCAACCATATTATTCTATAATTAGCTTAGCAACACAAAGCAACCAGTTCTCATGTATCTGGACCAAGAAGCCACACACAGAAGTAATCATATCATATACTACACCTTCCCCTTGCAGGTTTACCTCTTGCCATGACTTCAAGTCAGTGCATAATTGTAAGTAAACTCTAGGTAATATCAAAGAAGGCATCTTCTGTCTGATAGTATATGAAAAGTGTAGAAATTAAAGAGGAGTAGAAATGAGTAAGGTGGGTAAATGGAAAATACTACAAAGTGCTGGAAACTTCAGTTTTACAAACATGTCTATAGATTCATATTTTCTTTCTAGAGAGGGATCCCGCAGGGACTTTGATTTAATTAATATAATGCCAAAGCTCAGCGAAGGAGTATAAATATTCAATAAATTCTTATGTAATACTATAATTGACTGAAGAATAATTTTTCATTTCCCATTAAAAAATGGTATTCGTGTGGACTGAAGAGTAGAATATACTATCAGACAGGTAGAGAAACAATACTGGATTTAGAGTCAAACAGGGCGATCAGAGTCTTATCCACTGGCTAGTGGTACAAGCTCAACTAAATCACTTCACCTGTCTTTTCTTCAGTTTTCTCATTTGCAGAGTGGAGACTGGAATCTTTCTCACAGGGTGTAATGCGAAAAAATGTTTTAGAGAAGGCGGAAGCAGTGGCGTCCGCAGCTGGGGCTTGGCCTGCGAGCGGCCCGCGGAGGTGGCGACGGCGCCCTTTGGATGCAGAGTTTGACGTCCAAGCAGCCTCGTCTCGGAGCGCAGTGTCTGTGTCCGTCCTCTACCAGCGCCTTGGCTGAGCAGAGTCGTGCGCCTGCCGCCTGGTTCGGCCGCCCTGTGCACTTGAGCGAGCAAGTGATAATCAAGTTACTATAAGTCTGCTAAACTGTGAAAACAGCTGTGGATCCAGCCAGTCTCAAAGTGACTACTGTGTGGCCATGGCCAGCTCCTGTAGCGCAGCAACAAAAAATGATAGTGTGGGCAGAACTGCCAGCACGGGGAACCTCTCCAGCTCCTTTATGGAGGAGATCCAGGGATATGATGTAGAGTTTGGCCCACCCCTGGAAAGCAAGTATGAATGCCCCATCTGCTTGATGGCATTACGAGAAGCAGTGCAAACTCCATGCAGCCATAGGTTCTGCAAAGCCTGCATCATAAAATCAATAAGGGATGCAGGTCACAAATATCCAGTTGACAATGAAATACTGCTGGAAAATAAACTATTTCCAGACAATTTTGCAAAACGTGAGATTATTTCTCTGATAGTGAAGTGTCCAAATGAAGGTTTTTTGCACAAGATGGAACTGAGACATCTTGAGGATCATCAAACACATTGTGAGTTTGCTCTTATGGATTGTCCCCAATGCCAGCCTCCCTTCCAAAAATTCCATATTAATATTCACATTATGAAGGTTTGTCCAAGGAGGCAGGTATCTTGTGACAACTGTGCTGCATCAATGGCATTTGAAGATAAAAAGATCCATGACCAGAACTGCCCTTTGGCAAATGTCATCTGTGAGTACTGCAATACTATACTCATCAGAGAACAGATGCCTAACTTTATGACCTAGACCGCCCTACAGCCCCAATTCCATGCACATTCCGTACTTTTCGTAGCCATGAAAAGATGCAGAGGAATCACTTGGCACGCCACCTACAAGAGAACACCCAATCAAACATGAGAATGTTGGCCCAGGCTGTTCATAGTTTGAGCCTTATACCCGACTCTGGGTATATCTCAGAGGTCCGGAATTTCCAGGAAAGTATTCACCAGTTAGAGGGTCGCCTTGTAAGACAATGTCATCAAATCCGGGAGCTGACTGATAAAATGGAAACTCAGAGTATGTATGTAAGTGAGCTCAAACGAACCATTCGAACCCTTGAGGACAAAGTTGCTGAAATTGAAGCACAGCAGTGCAATGGAATTTACATTTGGAAGATTGGGAATGAATTTGAAATGTTAAGAAGAGCAGAAACCTGTTGTGATTCATAG
Organism: Pan paniscus; assembly: GCF_029289425.2. NCBI lineage: Eukaryota > Metazoa > Chordata > Mammalia > Primates > Hominidae > Pan > Pan paniscus. The sequence continues at coordinate 71,349,049 of NC_073257.2, read as the reverse complement.
CCCTGGGTTCTACACGGGTAAACCCAGGTACAAACTGTGCATGCGCTTGCGCCTTCCGTTACCGACTGCTCAGCGCTGTGCAAACTATATATCCCTTTTTGTCCACACAATGCAAGGAGAGTATGACAACCACCTCCCTTGGCCCTTCCAGGATACAATATGCCTTACAATTCTTGATCAGTCTCAAGCACCTGTAAGGCAAAAACCACGAAGAGATAATGGATGCCAAACCAGAGCTGCTTGCTTTCCAGCGACCCACAATCCCACGGAACCCAAAAGGTTTTGGCTATGTAACTTTTATGCATCTGGAAGCCCTAAGACAAAGAACTTTCATTAAGGATGACATATTATTAGTGCACTGTGAGGTCTCCACCCGCTTTGACATGGATAGCCTTCAGAGGGAGGGTTTTCAGCCACAAAGTACTGATGCAGGGGTATAGCTTGCCCTCACTTGTTCAAAAACAACTACCTGAAGAAAACAGTGCCTTTCCTTGCCCTGTTCTCAATAACACGCAAACAAACAAAAATGCCACGGGAAAGATGTAGTATCTACTAGTCAGTTTTGGTTAGAGAGGTCACTTACTATTTCTTCCTCTTACAAATGATCTGAGGCAGTTTTTTCCCGGGAATCCACATGTTCCATGCTTTTTCAGAAATGTTAGGCCTGAAGTGCCTGTGGCATGTTGCAGCAGCTATTTTGTCAATTAGTATACCTCTTTGTTGTACTTTCTTGGGCTTTTGCTCTGGTGTATTTTATTGTCAGAAAGCCCAGACTCAGAGTACTAAACTTCTAATAATAATGAACTTTCGTTAAAACTTCAATCTATTTTTATAGCATTATATACAACATATTAAACGTGAAAATCACAAAAATGGGAGAAATTATGAAATGTAAATGGTACAAAAAGTAAAATGGTATTTTTAAGGTAGAATGTTTTTTAAAATGCTTAACATTTTATCTAATCAAAGAGTCTCTGCAGTCTTTATACTTAGAAGTTCAGTCATATAAAAAAGACATGTAGTCTCAAAATTCAAAGGAATCTTAAGATATCAGATTTTAATGTCCTCATTTTACGTTTGAGGAATTTTATGACTAGTGAAGCTAAGTACATTGTCCAAATTTATGAGCTATATTTGTGTTTGTGCTAGAGTTCCTTTTATCACATTAAAAAATCATTCTTTGTTAAAGTATTATATATTTTATTTCATTTCACTTTAATAAGTTATGGAAAAATATTTGTCAATACATTCTGTTACTCACACAATGGCGGGGTTTGGTCACTTGGTGAGTATAAGCCTAATGACACTGACCAAGGAGCATTTAGCAGGGAGATTTTATTACTTATAACAAGTAAGGAGAACATTGGGATAGTCCCTAAACCAGTGCCTCCCTGAACCAGGGGCTGGGTCAAGTTGTATAAGCATAGGGTAATGAGATGTGACCTGATTGAATTTTCAATGCAGTGATGCCAAGAGGCATGATCTGATTGGATCCTGCCATGGGGTGATGACACGACTGTATCTGATTGGCCCCTGGATCCTGCCATATGGTGTCTGCTTCTTAATTCAGTCCTCACTCCTGGTCAGAGCACTTAAGCTCCACCCAGGTTTGCACACTTGGTTCATCCGGACATGCTCAGGTTACCTGACCTTCAACCTGGAGTCCATGGAAACTGAAAAACAACTCACAACTTTTTTACATAAAAGTTGAACCAGATTAGTTTGATGCAGTTACAATTCTACATAATAAATATGGATGCCTAGATTAGGGAGGTTAAAATGTGCCATCTTAAGGCACTCCAGACATTCAGGATAGAACTGGGGAAATACACACACACACACACACACACACACACACACACGTCCTGATAATATGCCTTTAAACATTCTTCCAAAGCTACCTTCAGAAAATCAGTACATTATTTTAATTTGAATGTAAGTTTAGAAAGTTACTATTTCTCATATTTTAAAATACTATTCGTCTACTAGCACCGTCTTTGCGTCTGCTGCCTTTTGCCTAGTCCTAATCCTACCACTACATTATTTCCTATCATGTGTGATAGGCTGGTTCCCTAGGATACTCTATTCGTTTTGATAATCAGGAAGGTAAGCCTAAGGTACTGACACCTCTAGACATACTGCAATTAGTTGATTGCTTTTAGAAGATGTGTATCCAGAAGCTATTTTTTAACCTGTGGTTTTATATTGTTTTCTACCCGTTATTTGCATCAGAACTGTGGGAAATAAAAACTTCTAAAGTCAATGGTATTTTGTTATGACAATCCAAGCTGACTGATACATGAGTAGCTCTAGATATTAAAATATTTTCCTTGGTTGAATTACTGGTAATGGTAAAACAAGTTACTGTGTATGGACAGGAATTTGTACTGTGTGTATAATCTTATTACTGCTTCTTTGTTAGCCTCTTGATTGTGACTGTGTCCTGTTGGATCACCTGAATACAGCTGAATAGTTTTTTTTTTTTTTAAATTAAAACTTGGCTGGCTTTTTATTTTTTCTCAGTGCTTCCAACTAGTTGGCAGAGTTCATGCTATTTACTTGCTGAGAAACACAGATGCTGTTTCCTGGTATTCAGAATCAACTGAGTCTCTGTGCTGTTTTTATTTGTTCCTTTCCTCCCCTGCTAAATCGATGATGCATGGTTGCCTTTTCATTGTTTTGCTGAGGTTTATTTCCTTGCCTTGCACTTTTTGTTCATTAGACAAACATAGAGCAGTTGATAAATAGTCATTGGGAAAATAACATGTTAGACAAAAATGCAACAATGTGTTTCACAGAAAATGGCATGTCACAGATGCTTTGTGTCTAGAGTAGAACAATTTAAAGATCCTTTGTGTATAGGGAAAAAGCATCTGTTAAAAAAGCCATGGGAAAGCACTATTTCAGTGTGTTTCATAAGTGTTTAAAACTTGGTAAAAGAATGATTGAATGTGCATTTGGCCATAGTCCCAATGCCTTTCTTATACAATCCCATCAGACCCTATACTATACTTCTGTAATAGCAATTAACACACTGAAATTGCCTCTCTGCTAGGCTGTGTTGTGTCTTCCATAGAATGGACTCTCTTGGAAGTTAGGGATTTCATTTATCTTTGTTTTTCCATCATGTGGCTTGTAAAAGGCTTTCAATACATATTTGTTGTATTGGAGTATGTAAAAATGTTCAATGAATCTGTTTTTATTCAGCCAGCCAATATCATTCCTTAAACATTGGAAAAGCAGTATTTTCTTCCCCTACTGCTCATATACACCAAGACATCCATTTAATAGTCCACATTAGATATTTTTCCACCCAATTAAACTGAATGTGCATGGATAGGATCTTAGGAGGAACTGAAATTTTGAAGCAAGCTTGAAAAGAACAGAAATGATTAATTGCTGGATTAATTTCATTGATGAGAAAGGTTAAAGAGGAAACTTTTTGCTTCAGGAAATAGAATTGCTAAATCAAGAATATGAAAGGCTAAGTAAGGCATGGTCACCCAGGCATTTTTCTTTCCTTGTGGATGAAATGAAGCCTGGTAAAAGGGACCAGATTAGACACAAAGTGGGACTATGACAACAGGAAGACAAAATGCCAGGGCAGGCTGAGGAACCAGGTGAAATCTTTCTTTCAAAGCGGGATGGATTAGCACTTAGTTTTCTGAAACCACATTTGATTATTTAATAATGTATTCAAGATCTATTTTAATTTCTCTATTCAGGATTCATTTTTAAAAATGTTAACCTTTTGCTTTAAAATTATTTTAATGTATAGAAATGTTACAAAGATAGTACAGAGAGTTGCAGTAAACCCTTACCCGACTTCCCCTATGTCAGCATCTTACATAATCATGACACATTTATAAAAATTAAAAACTAACACTGGGACAATACTATTCACTGAATTATAAACTTTATTCAGATTTCCCCAGTGTTTCCACTGATGAACCATTTCTATCCCAAGATTCAATCTAGGATCCTACATTGCATTTAGCAATTCGTAATTCCTTAAATTTAGTTTTTGGGTCTTAAGATTTACTCTGTACAGAGTCCTTATATCAAATTGATTGTGTGTTTTGGCTATTTCCTGATTTTAATTGTCTGCACTTCCTATGTTCACCATTTATTCACCATGTACAGGAGGTTTCTAAATTTCTCTCTAATTCCTAGTCCCTCTCTGGCCCTTTTTCTCTCCGCCCTGCCTCCTCCAGCCTCTACCCTCTGTGCCCTGTTCTCCCTGAAGACACCTTGCCTCTGACTAGACAAGCAATCTACATAAAGTAGAACAGCTGAAATGCACAATTTTTATTTTCTCTTATGTAATTCGGGCCCTTAGAGAAAACACATAAGCAGAGGTTGTGAAGTCGATCTGACAGCCCTGCTAATGTTATATTTAATTTGTAGTATAACATAAACAGCGTGAAGATTTTAATTTTTTTTAGAGTTTGAGATTAAGTAGAAATTTGCTGTTCTTCCCAAGGCTTACCATTTGAAGATATCACTATTCTTTTCGGAAAATAGTGGTGTCTTTCAGATAAGCCATCAGTCAAATGAAAGTAAAAGATTTTATTTCAGTCTCTTTAACAGAGAATATTGGAGTCCATTAATACACTAGTGTGTCCATGTCCATAAACCACTAAAATTATCCAAGTAATATTTTGTTTATAAGTGCATTTTTTTCTAGGGGGAAGGGTTTACAACTCCTCATTAGATTATTAAGAGTGTCTTATGGTTCCAAAAAGCTGAAGAACTATTTCTCTGGGGCTGGAGGTATGGGGACTCTAAATCATCAGACAGGTTTAACATCCAAATTTTAGAAAATAAATTTTTGAGCATTAAAATAGCCCCAAATGTCTTAAATTTACAAATTAAATGTCCTTTCTTCTCCACATAATAATTTAGGAACTGAAAACAAAATTCACTGCAACCTATCTTTGAATTTGTTACTTTTTCTACCCCATGTTCTTTTTTTTTTTTTTAGTAAATGCTTTCTTTTCTCCCTTTATTCCAGAGTCTTTTCAACATGTTATTATTCCTCCTGCCTTTGCCAGTCTCTGTTTCACAAGTCATTCTTTCATAAATCATTCTGAACCCCATTACTTTTCCTGACAAGACTGCTTGCTGGCCGTTTTTCTGTTGCCTCCTCCATTCTGTTTCCTATAGCTCTGCTTGCTTGAAGGAAGTGCTCTGGCTAACAGAATGTGTAACCATAGGGACTATCGGTGCCAATAGCATACCAAAAACACAGTCTGGAAAAACATTAGCCTGACCCTTTTGTGGGATCTTCTTAACAGAAACAGCCCATGTCCCTGGGTAGAGTTAGAAATTTATGCATGGGACTAAATTTAAACATAAAACACTCTCCCTTCTTATTTGAGGAGACATACTTTACTTAGTCATTGTAAGGGGAAGGATGGAAGGTTAGGAGGATGAAGAGTGGAATATTGCCTCTCACCCATTCAAATTCAGTCAAATGCTCCCATATTGGTTCCCATAGAGTGAGATAATTCCTCTACCCATTCGTACCCCTACTAAAAGCCACATGATATATAAACAGCTTTGTTTCATTGTCTATGATTTCTAGCAGCTATAATCATCTCAAATCTTGTTTTCAAATGTAAAATGTAGACTGTGACTTAATAATGATGATATACTATGGTGTGATTATCATTATCATAGTTTTGTTTATTGATCTATATATACCTCTGTACCAGACAGTTATGTCATTATCTCTAAATCTCACAAGAGTACTATGAAGTAAATATTATTATTATTATTCTCATTTTTCTTATAAGGAAACAGAGGCTTAATAAATTGCCCTGGGTTACTCTGCTGGCAAGTGGTAGAATTGGCCTTGCACAAAAGCGTGCTTGTGGTTGAAGCTCAAGCTTGCAAACCGAAAACTATAGTGCACTCGATTGATCGGTCGAAATGACCTGCACTTGTCAGGAATTGGAGGCAAGAATGAGGATGGCAAGAGGCAAGAGAAGAGAAAGCAGAAATAAAAGGTATTGATAGAAGACTCTTGATTAAAATTGTATCAAGATGTCTGTGCTTAATTAGATTTCCTTTTCCTTCAGGTCAGTAATTTCCCTTTAAATGTCTTATACATAATAGGTGCTTTAAAAAAACTCTAAAAATTGGAAGGCAAAGGAGGAAGGAGAAAGGACAGATGGGCTTAATAGGAAATGGGGAGAGAATGAGGGATAGCCATGAAGAATGAAGAAAGGAGATAGCAGTAAATAGTAAAGGGTAAATAAGAGAAAATAGAAGACGCAGACAAAAATTGAGGCAGAGGAAGACAAAAAGAGAAAACCCCAGCTCGTTCTCACTTTCTGGCCTTGAAAACTCATCGCCTTCTTAAACTCTGGACTTAAGTGATAATCATTATGGAACTTAGCCCTGTGAAATATTAGCTAGCTGATTAATCTCTGAGCATAGCTTTTCAATGATTATTTCATCCTTCATGTCATTTACAATCAACAAATATCCTGAGGGCCCCTATGACTGTCAAAGCATTGAAGGAGAAACAAAGATGACCAAAAGTTTAAAACATATACATGGGTAACAACACCCCGAAGGGAAAGGTGTTGTAAGTGCTATAAGAGGATTGATGAGGAGAAATGACCTCTGGTTTGAATGGAGAAGAAAATGAAAAACTTGCTGAGTGAGGTGATTCATTACTTGCTAAATGGGTAAAATTATAAGGACAGATTGGGAGGAATGGAATTGAGCAGAAGATACTTAATGAAGAGAGAACATAATTAACAGTGGTACAAAGGTGGAAAATTTGGGGGAATCATTCATCTTGCTGGAATGTAGCACACCTATCTCTCCACTTGCTAGTCACTCCTCATTTTCAGTCACTCCCTTGCCTCCATCTTTCTAGCAGTTACTTCTTACCCATGTTTAGTCTCCTTTACCACTTCTCTTCCTTTGCCCATCCCATAAGTATTAGTGTTTGTCAGTACTAATACTAATATTATTACTAATACTAATAATATTAGTATTAGACATCTGATCTAGAGAATGCACTTACTTTTTATCAACCAACTTGGGCCTTCTTGGCTTTACCTATCTCTGAAGTCCTTTCCCCTTTGTTTCACTCCTGCCACTACCATGGTGGCCAGCTTTGGGTGGGCTTTGCTAGTGACTGCCTGACTAAATTCACATGGGTCTGACCAGCAGCGCCATCATGCCCACTGTAAGCCTCTTGCCTTCCAACTTGTGGCTTTCCTGTGGCCAGTGATTCATAAGATGCTACAGATCCTACTTGTCACCCATGCAAGGAGCAACTCAAAAGCAGAGATGTGTGTATTGAAGGGTGGGAAAAGTGAAAAAGTTAATGACACTAGGGCAAGTATTTGACCAATGGAGGATTTGGGGGTGATATAGTCTTCCTTTCTGACTCCTTCCCCACCCAGTTATGAGCTCACGTCTCTTGAAGAATGGTCCCACTTAATATTAAGCAGCATCCAACTGGGTAAAACGAACTTCTGTTAGCTCGTTTTTCTTCCTTATCTAATTCCCCCTTTTCATCCCTGCTTCCATGTGATTGCACTCTCTCTAAAAAAAAAAAATAATAAAATAAAATAAAATAAAAATTGTAGGACAGCAGCTTCAACCCAAGGGTCTGCTTTCTAGAGAGCTAAGTCTGAGTCATAAACACTCTTATTTTCTCATTTTGTTTGTTCCCTTAGCCATCTTATCTAATTCTTTTGTTTCAACTACCATCTATGTACATACGTGTTCCCCAATCTGTATCTCTAACTCAAACCTTTCTTCTGTGTTCCAGATACAACTATTTAAATGTCTTATGTGTATTTCTATTTGGATTTCTGACAGCTGCCTCAAACTTCTCTAAAATTGAACTAAACACTGTCTTCCATCATCCAGTTGCCTAAACCACTTATCTGGGAATCATTTCTAGCAAGTCCCTCTCCCTCACCCTTTGATTCTATTTATCACCAATGCTTACCAATTCTCTTTCCTGAAATTCTCCCCAGTTCATCCATTTCTCCTCGTTCTTACTGCCACACTCAAGCTCAGGTCACCAATATGTCTTCATCATATTCTTGCAACATCTTCCTACAGGGCTCCTGGCCACATGCCTTATCTTGTTCAAATCCCTACTCCATTCTAGAGCCAGATTATGTTTCCAAAAATCACGAATTTTATCTTCTTACAACCCTGCTGAAAGGCCTTCAATAGCTTTAAGATAAAGTCCAAACTTCTTAGTGTGACTTCCAAAACTCCTAATGCCCTTTACTGCCTATCTCCTGACTCTGAACTCTTGATTCTACTCTATCACCTTTTACCTTGCCATGTTGAATGGCTTTTGCACTCTCTTTTACTCGCTGTTGTTTGTTAAGACATGCTTATGTCTCTTAATATTCAAAAGGATCATTTTTCCTTTTTAAATTTTACTCCTCTCTAATTTTACTCATTATTTTCATCTCAACCTGAATTACATTTACTCATGAATTAGAGCTTGAGATTCAGGATACAATGCAATTTTGAATAGTTTCAATCTCTAAATTGGGGGTTACAATATAGATGGTTCAGGCTGCAGAGTTGGAAGAGTTATCGAAACGTATTATGAAGATGAAAGGGATGATGGCTGGCAGAGGGGAAAACTGAGCTACTTGCTGAAGGCATTTAAGCACAGTCCTTGGGATGAGTACACAACAAAGTGAGGATCCTGCTTTGATAAGGGATTGTCATTACGGATTACCATGGAAGAGGTTACTCCTTGGGCTGCCAAGTCAGTGACTACTATAGCAACTACATTTAAATAAGCCTGACTGTGATTCTTGGTATAATGGTCTACCTCCAACAGAACTTCAGCTACATCCAGAGGGAGCTCAACAGCTATAGTTGGAATCCCAGGCAGTTCCAGTGGCACAAAACATCAGAATTATGAAGGTAGACAGAGACTACTGTTATTTCATACTCTAGAAAAAATAGATACTTCCATATACAGGACTGATTAGAGGACCAATATTTAATAGAGGTTAAGTTGGTAGAAATGAGTCTATTTTGTTGATTAATAAATTCTGTGGACCTATCATAATTCAGACCTCTAATTTAATTTGCCTATGTAGATAGAGTCTTTTACATTTTTATACCTCAGGCCCAACATTTGTAGGCCAGTAAATAAATTCTACTTAGAAGACTCAAACAACAAAGCAAAAAACCAAAAAAATGATCTTTCCATTTATTAAAAATAAGAACCTCTTGAAAGATCTCTATCTGCCTGCACACACCAAATGGTGGTTTTCAGCTGTGCCAGCAACACATGACAAGTGGAATTGATTGTTTGATTCCTAAGTATCTCAAAATACCTGGCACAACAAAGTCCTGACATTGGTTTCATATTTAAATTATATTTTGGCTGTTTAACCAAAAAGTCATCTATTTGCTTATTTATTCATTAAACAAGTATATATTAAACACAGGGTACCATCTCTGCTCTGATGGAGCTTATAATCTATAAACAACTGATGGGTATTAAAATATTGGTTCATTAATTGCAGTGTCTCTTAGTGGTAAAATGAGAAATATCCATAAGTTCTTTTGACCCTGTGGGTTCAAGGCTAGAATTATTCAAAAATAATACTAAACTGGGGTAAAGCTTTTTTCCCTTAAGTTTTCATGTGTAAGTTCATTGCCCTAATAGACTCATCTGTGAGTTAGTTAAAGATATTTATCTAAGTTCCATGCATGAGTTCTTTTGGACAGAAGAATTGACTCACCTATGAAGGATGTGTGACAATATCCAGAGAGCTGTTTTCCTACTTCTTGGCTCAGGTACCTGACAATGGATGAGCTACAAAGCACAATGTGTTAGGTAACTGATTTAGCAACTTCTTCCACATCTGAAACCTGAGAGGCAGTTTGTCCTCACCTGACAGACAAGCACACTTCTAAATGGCTTTTCTGACGTCCTATCATGAGTCAACAACAGCATAAGGACTAGAATCTGTGTGTGACCAAAGTGCCATGCTTTTATCTTAACTTCTCTCAGGCCATCCTTCCTCTTGAAGAATATTATCTCTTATGTCCAGAAAGAATAGATAAAAATAATTGATTCCAAAGTGCTGTTCTGATACTACATCCCCAGAAACAGACCTATAATGAAGCAAATGGAAAATGTATTCTTATTGTGGTGATTATTCATTGATCAATGGGGCCATCAATTTAGAGTTGGACTTAAATGGCTTTAAATAAATAATTTACAGTGCGTATTGGGACAGAGGTGGTCAAAGAAAACAGATGGTATGAAATTAGTTAGAACAAGACAAATTGAAAACTCACTGGTATCTGGGGGAAAAGAAAGGTAACTCAAGCGAGACGTCAGTGTGAACTGGGGAGTTCAGTTAACAGTGCTGCCAAAGCTCAAAGTAAAGAAACGTGCTGTCAAGGCTGACAAATGGAGAAAAGAATTCTCAGAGTAGGAAGGGATAATTAGAGAACCTCTGTGGGAGCCTTCAGAGGCCACAGAGAGAAAAATGGCTCCTTCAATCCTGAGAAGCCTGTCTAGCTGAAAGAAGGGGAAGTGCTCCTGGCTAGAAGCCTGAGGTTGAGATTAGGGGAGAGTCAGAGGGAGGAAGAGACACAAAGAGAAACCAGGGACTGGGAGGCCTGTGCTTAGGAGTCTTTCAAGGCTCACTAAGAAGTAAGTGGGAGGGAAAGGTTCACAGTTGCAAAGAGCTGAGGAGAAACTAGAGAAGGCCAAAGGAACAGAGGCTTTTGGAACCCGTTGGGGAGGATAACTTGTAGGGGACAATTTCTTTCAGTAGGGTCTTAAGTCTATGGCTATAATTTCACCTCAAGTTTCTGGCACTTGCATAAACCACTGAAGTGTCTCAGCTTTATAGAAACATTTGGTGGGACTGATGCCCCATAACTCAGTTTCCCCTAATTTATCTGTATGTAACACATGTTTCTTTAGTGAAGGGACTGTTGAATTTTCAGACAGCACAGAAAAATAACACTTTTCACTACAAAAATAATACTTTTTAAACAGCTGTCAAAAATCCATTATTAGAAAATCAATTCTAGACCTGATTTCCAACAACAGATTAGAGATACTCAGCAAGTGACTTTCAGAACACTGTGGAGTATGTTTTCTTATTTTTAGACCAGGCATTCTTCCAAAATCTTTGTTGGAGCTGCTTTTTCCTATCCATAGGCAATATCTAGTTGAGAGTCTTCCAACATTACTGCACTCCCAGAAGAAAATATTTCTTATGTCCTTAGTATAAAACCTAATACCCTTTTTCTAAGAGTTTTAAGTGGTTGATTTGCATTTTCCAAGTGATTAATGATGTTCAGCATCTTTTTGTGTGCTTACTTGCCAGCCATACCACTACACAGTCATTACAGAATGCTAAGTTAAAAAAAAAATCAAAGAATCCAAAACTGGCACTACCAAGTTCTGGCAAAGATGGGGAACCCTGAGGGCTTTCAAAGATTGCTGTGGGGAGGTATAATGGCAAAACTCCAGAAAATAGTTTGTCAGTTTTTTATGACATTAAACCTACACTTACTATATGACCCAGAAATCCCACTCCTAATTATTTACCCAGAAAAATGAACACTTACATTAACATAAAGATCCGTACAAAAACATTTAAGCAGCATTTATTCACAAGTGCCCCAAACTGAAAACAACTGAAAGTTTCTTCAACAGGTGAATGGCTAAACAAATTACAGCAAACTCAAATAATAGAATATTATTCAGCATTAAACAGAAACAAACTATTGATCCATGTAAAAATATGGATTAATTCCAAATACAGTCTAGTAAATGAAATAAGCCAGTCTTTAAAAAATTACATACTAAATCATTGATTTACATGTCATTCTGGAAAAGGCAAAAACTATAGTGACAGAAAACAGATCAGTGGCTGTGTGGATGGGGGTAGTGAGTTACAGATGAGGGAAGGGTATGACTCCCAGAAGCAGCACAAAGGAATTTTGGGCATTATGGAACTGTCTTTTTCCTGACTGTGATATTAGTTACATGAATCTATGCATGTGTTAAAACTCATAGAGCTGTATATTCCTCAAAAATAGGTGAATTTTAATGGATGAAAATAATAAATATATATTTCTATATGATATATATAGATTATACATATATACATTATATATACTATATATATATAAATATATGTGTGTGTGTATATATATATTTGTTGAAGGAGTTTGTCTTTGCCAAGTGAATAGAAGTGGCCTTCACTCAGATTAGCTTTTTAATTGTGGATAGTCACACTATATCTAGACTTTAACTTTCTGTCTTGAAATTCTGATTTAATGCCTTGGAAAGGTAGGACCCAGATTCAGGTCTTACGTAGTCATTTTACTTATCTTTTATGAACAGAGAACTGATGGGAAATCTCTTTACTGCAGAGAAAACAGCTCCATTTGAAACAAAAGTGTTAATTTATTCTTATTTTTTAAAAGTTCACTTCACAGATTTTACTTGCTTTGTTTTCAGTATACAGAAAAGGGTCTCGATGGGCCAGAGCTGAAACTGGGTAAGTCTGTAATGCACAGGGAGGTGACATTCCTCTCCACTCACCACATCCCTGAACAAGTATCGATTTGCATCTACAGTCTTCTGGGGGTGGCGGAGGTGGGGAGGCTCACTAGAGGGAAGGATGGGTGGCAGCAGAGGCCAGATAATGGAAAGATATTGCAGGGCTACTGATATCCAGTGAGTTATTAGACACATAAAATCTGGTTCCATGAGGGGTAGATTCAGCAACAGGGCCTGAGAGTAGGAGGGAGGCAGTGGGTTGGAGTACAGAGCAATGCCTGAAAATCTATTCCAATGGAAAATGCCATCTTTAGGCACAGGTAACATGGCTTTTTCCTTCCTTTGGTACCTAAGTGTCACACAGAGGGAACCTTGTTCTTCTGCATTACAGATGGCTGCAAATCTGTGCATTATTAAGAAAATTTGAAGTGTTTGAGCCAGTTTAACAGAATGACTAGAGGCAGAAGCCAGGGAAATGCTAAGAAGAGCTGAGAGGTAGAAGTTCCAGCAATATTGGAATGGAAATGACACTGAGGAACCCTCCCTTGCCTCCCACCTCCATGGCTCCAAACACATAGAAATGTTGAATAATAATATAGCAAAAAATTATGATGAAATGCAATGAAGAGAAACGTTAGATGATAAAACAACAAAGAAGAAACATGAAAACAGGATAGTAAGCATGTGAGCTATTGTCCTAATGACTGCCTAGTGGAGGTATTTTTTCCAAACATAACTCTAATGTCCAGGAAGCTGGGTTTTAGTGCCCATGCAAGGGGCTGAAATATAGCTTGGCCTTTGCCAAAAGCTGAAAGATAGAACTGAGATTTTTGCACAGATCTCAAAGCTGGGATGATAAAACGATTGCCTCTTCTGTAAAGTTGGGTCTGGAATTGGCAAGGTATCATTAGTCTGGGACTCTGGGTAAAAAAGGAAATTTGGGGACAAAGTTAAACTAAGTTAAAAATTAAGTACTAGTACTAGTAAATAATGTTGAGGAAGTTGGATGCGCTTGCTGGAGAGCTTGAGAGAAAGTATCTCAGTTGATACGTGCTCTGAAGACACTACCTATGTCCAAATCCTAACTACAATTTACTAGCTGTGTGTTCTTAGATAAGTTACTTCCCTTAATTTTCTTATCTGTAAAATGTAGATAATAATAGTGCTTACACTCAACAAGTGTTGACTTCATCAATAATAACTCATTAATATTGTATCTCTAAAATGTTTAGAACATTGATTTAAAATATCCTTTTAGAAAAAAATAGAATTTGAAGGGAACTTTCTTAACCTGATTAAGGTTATTTAGAATTCTCTTTAAAGTCAGGAACGGAATAAGAATACCAACTATTACTGCTTCTATTCAACGTTGCACTTTAGTGTCCTATCTCACTAAGAAAAAGAAATAAATAGCATGGGCTATATTTTTCTCTACATGAAAATTTCAAGTGGATTTACAGACAAACTGAAATAATAAGAGTTCATCAAAGTTGCCATGTATGAGATCAAGAGAGAAGAATCAGTGAATTCCTATATTAAATTTTGAAAATTTAATAATAGTAAAAGCTTTCACAATTGAAACAATGAGATAAACTCTCATACACCCAGGAATAAATCTAACAAATGATGTGCAAGAACATTATGGAAAATATAAAATATTATTGCAGGCCATAAAAAAAGAATTAAATAAATAGAAAGACCATCGTCAGCAAATAAGTAACTCTTTATCTTAAATGTCATTTTTCTGCAAGTAATTTATGCATTTGAGTAAATTCCAATCATAATCCCAACAGCTGTTTTGTTTTGTAGAATTTTATAAGATAATTACAAAATTCATATGGACAATAAAGTGCCAAGAATCGTTGAGGTAATTTTAAATAAGAAAAACAAAAGTGGATGTGATGTGTCACGCAGCTCTCTTTTTAGGTTATTGCCCCAAATATTGCCCCAAATATTGAACTTAGTGCCCCAAATATTGATAGTGTTGCCAAGAGACACTCCTTAGCTGTCAGCTGCCTTAAGACATTGCCTTCAACAGTGGGCATGACCTTGAGCTAGATGGCTCTTTTCAACTTAAGATATTTAATATATTAAATGCAATTCAACTTAAGATATATGAAATATCTTAAGTTTAAAAGAGCCATCTAGTTCAAGGTCATGCCAGCTGTCCAGGGCAGTTTCCTGATCCATGCTTGGGACAACCCTGAAAAGCTGTCCCAGCTCCAGAACTTCCTGTGAGGTTGGCTGAGGCCTTCACTGGGAATGCATCACACCTCAACTTTTCTGTCTTCCCAGTTCATCTTGTTTTCTTTCCCTTCCACAGGTTTTGATTCAAAGGAGAATCCCTAATAAACCTCCTTCATGCTAAGTTCTATCTCAGGATTTTCCTCCCCCTGGAACCCAACCTGTGATTGAAGACTTATTACACAGCTATAGTACTTAAAATAGTGTGATATTGATATCAGGATAAATGAATAGATACATGAAACAGAAAATAGAGTGCAGAAACAAAACGTGGTATGTGAGAGGTGACAAAATATTAAGTTGGAAAATAATGGACTCTTTAGTTAACAGTTACTGGAACAAATTTCTATTCATATGGCAAAAGAGTTAGGTCTATTGCCAAAAAATTTCCATGAGGAACAAATACCTAAATGTAAAAAAAACAAAAAGGTAAAATTACTAATAAAATATAGAATAGTTTTTGTGATAAGGCAAGAAAAATTTTCTTAAACAAAATGCAAAGGTTGAAACCATAGAAAAGAGATTGATAGATTTGATTACATTTTTTGGGTATGTTAACATACAAGGCTCAAACTTGGAGATATATAACCAAGAGAGGAATAGTATTCAGGATATATAAAGAACTTCCACCAATTAGTATGAGAAAAACTAACAACAGATAGAAAGCTGGAAAAAGACATGAAGTGAAAATTTGCAGAGGAAGCTGGCCAAAAATCTTAAGAAAAAGCAGTCAGACCTATTAATTCCCAATGAAACATTTAAGAGATAATATTTCTCATCCATGAGGAAAGCAAAAATTAAAAAGTATGAGTATAACACATGTAGGGGAAATGTGACAAAACAGCAACCTCTTTGGAGAAGAATTTGGCAATGCCTTATAAATTTAATTCCTTACAGATACCCTTGAGAAACATAAAAATGTATACATGGTAACATACACAAGGATAATCAGTGCCACTTTGTAATAGCAAATATTTGGAAACAACCTACATGCCCATCAACAGGGGGACGGAAAAACATGTATGTATGTATGATGGATTAGTATACCACAGTCAAAGTGAATTAAACACATTTACATATTTCAACAAAAATCTGAAACATAACGTGAAATAAAAATTTGTACACAGTAAGATAACTTTTTAAAAGTTAAACTCATAAAATAATATACACAACTGATGAAAAATATATGAGTGATAATTATTTTAAAATGTACTACAAAAAGGAAGCATAACAACCTTAGAAGAGTTGTGTCTTTGAGGAGAGAGGAGAATGAAATGGGAAAAGCCTTCAACTATACGTACCATTTTTTTCCTGTGATAATCACCTGAAGTGAAAATAATCTAAATATGGCAAAATGTTAATATTAGTTGATTCCAGGTGGTAGGTATAATTTTTAATGGTGGATAGTCTGTGAACTTTTCTGCATGTTTGAAACATTTTATTATATAGATTTTCAAATTAAAAAGCGATGGGTTCAAGCGATTCTCCTGCCTCAGCCTCCTGAGTAGCTGGGATTACAGGTGCCTGCTACCATGCCCAGCTAATTTTTCTATTTTTAGTAAAGACGGGATTGCACCATGTTGGCCAGCCTGGTCTCGAACTCCTAACCTTGTGCTCCACCCACCTCAGCCTCCCAAAGTGCTGGGATTACAGGCATGGGCCACATCCCCCGGCCTATGTTACATCTTTTAAGGGCAAGTGTCTGATCTGTTGTATGCATACCTAGCAAGCAAAAGCTTTTTTTTTTTTTTTTTTTTTTGGCTTTTATTTAGACTTTTGGCAAGAAATTAAAACAAGTAGCTAAAACTTTACAATAATATGCAGGGATGTCATTGGGTCTCATGTTCTCTAAGATAAATGAATCTTCTAGTGTGAATTTACTAAGGATAATTTTAATCTTAGCAGTTTTTTAATTTTTTCCCAAAACAGAATGTTCTGGGTAAGGCCTGCACACGTTTATTAAAAGCTATCCTTTAGCGATACTTTCTCAGTTTATAAGTAATTGGCCATTGCTTCAGACAAACGAAAATAATACTTCTTGAGCAAAAAGAATAAAACTGGAAGGATCACACTACCTGACTTCAAAATATACTATACAGATATGTAACCAAAACAGTATGGTATATAAACAGACACGTAGATCAATGGAACAGAATAGAGAGCCCAGAAATTTACAGTCAATTGATTTTCGACAAAGGTCCCAAGAACACGATGGGGGAAAGGATAGTCTCTGGAGTAGACGGTGTGTGGGCAATTAGATATCCACATGCAGAAAAATGAAATTACACCTGTATCTTACACCATGTAAAAAATTAACTCAAAATGGATTAAAGACTTACGTAAAATCTGAAACTGTAAAACTACTAGAATAAAACATAGGAGAAACATTTCATGACATTGGTCTAGGCAATGATTCTTTGAATATGAACCCAAAAGCATAGGCGACAAAAGCAAAAATAGGCAAATGGGATTACATCAAATTAAAAAGCTTCTGCACAGCCAAGAAAACAACCAACAGAGTAAAGAGATAATCTATGAAATGGGAGAAAATGTTTGCAAACCATACAGCTGACAAGGGGTTAAAATTCAAAATATATAAGGAACACAAACAATAGTAAGGAAACAAATAACCTAATTAATAAATGGACAAAGAATTTGAACAGATATTTTTTAAAAGCTATACAAACGATTAACAGGTATGTCAAAAAATCATCAAAATCACTAATCATCAGTGAAATCTAAACTAAAACCACAGTGAGATATCACTCATTGTTTTTCTGTGCCTGGCTTATTTCACTTAACATAATGCCCTCCATTTTCATCCATGTTATCAGAAAGGACAGAATTTCCTTCATTTTTAAGTCTGAATTGTATTCAGCCTTTTAAAAGGTACTACAAAAAAGAATCATAACAACTTTAGAAGAGTTCTTTAGAACAGAATAGAGAGCCCAGAAAGTTACAGTCAAGGTTGATTTTTTATAGATATGTAATCAAAACAGTATGGCATATATGTTTTGGAATGTTATTCCAATTACAGGTGTAATTTCATTTTTCTGCATGTGGATATCTAATTGCCCACACACCATCTACTCAAGAGACTATCATTTCCCCCATTGTGTTCTTGGCACTTTTGTCAAAAATCTGATCTGTTGTATGCACAGCTAGCAAGCATCAATTAAAATGGCTGCTATCAATTAGACAAAGATAAGGGGTGTTGGAGAGGATGTGGAGAAAAGGGAACCTTGTACACTACTGGTGAGAATGTAAATTAGCATCGTCATTATGTAATACAGTATGAAGCTTCCTCAAAAATTAAAAATAGAACTCCCATATGATCCAGCAATCCCACTACGGGGTATATAGCCAAAAGAAATGAAATCGGTATGTTGAAGAGATATCTGCACTCCTATGTTTGTTGCAGCATTATTCACAATAGCCAAGATTTGGAATCAACCTAAATGTCCATCCACAAATGAATTGATTTAAAAACATGGTATATACACAACAGAATACAATTCAGCCTTAAAAATGAAGGAAATTCTGTCCTTTCTGACAACATGGATGAAAATGGAGGATACTATGTTAAGTGAAATAAGCCAGGTACAGAAAAACAAGTTCTGCATGATCTCACTTACATGTAGAATCTAACAAAGTTGAACTCATGGAAGCAGAGTAGAATGGTTGCTACCAGTGGCTGGATGGGGTGGAACTTATTCCTCTGTAAGGAGGAATAAGTTCAAGAGATCTATTGTACAACATGATGACTATATTTAATAACAATGCATTCTTGAAAATTGCTAAGAGAGATAGTAAGTGTTCTCATCACACACACAAAAAAGTATGTAAGATAATGCAAATATTAATTAGCTCAGGCTGGACACAGTGGCTCACGCTTGTAAACCCAGCACTTTGGGAAGCTGAGGCAGGTGGATCATTGAGGTCATGAGTTCAAGACCAGCCTGGCCAACATGGTGAAACCCCGTCTCTACTAAAAATACAAAAATTAGCTGGGCATGGTGGCAGGTGTCTGTAATCCCAGCTACTTGGGACACTGAGGCAGGAGAATCACTTGAACCTGGAAGGCAGAGGTTGCAGAGAGCTGAGATCATGCCACTGCACTCCAGCCTGGACAACAGAGTGAGAGACTCTGTCTCAAAAAAAAAAAAAAGGTAATTAGCTCAATTTAGCCATTCCACAATGTATAAATATGTCAAAACAACATATTGTATATAATAAATACATAAATTTTTATCTGAAAATTTTTTAAAAATTTATTTATTTATTTAAAATATTTATTTATTTAAAACATCAGTTAGGCCACATATTTAAAAAATACTAATTTTTCTAACAGTAGCTCCCCAGGTTCAAGCTCTTTCCACACCCTGATCTTCTTTGCATCTTCACTTCTCCCACTTCCTCTGACTTCTAACAACTGATCTATTCAGAGCTTCCTTTCAGAAAAAACTGCCACCATTACTCCATAGACTTTAGCCTTCAATGAAACAAATGTTTAGATGCATTTTGTCCTCAGCCTTTAAAAAGTTCCCAGACTTAACTCTGCCTCTTCAACTAGCCAAAAAGAGGCTCACATTCAATTCTGTGAGGATCCATTTGGGCTGTGATCATTATATATTTTTGGAATTGTCCTTGTGTGTGTAAATATGAGAATGAGGTTTGTGAAAAATTATAATATTTAACATAAAAAATTTAAAAAATTTATATCCAACTATATCATTGAGCAGAGTTTTTTTTTAAGCATAGAAGGTCATGATTTGGGCTTTGGTTTGGTGGTTTTTAGTTACTTGTTCCTCATAATCTTACATTTACATATCCTTTCACTTTTTTGTTGATTTTTTAGCAAAAGTAGAGAAAGAATATGAATTGTTTATAATTCTTACATTATTTCATAATTGTATTATTAATACTTAGGGACATACAAAACAAGACTAAGTTTCTTTTACTTGATTCTGAAAACATTGTTATAGTGATTGAAAATTTGTCTTGGAATTAGATGAATTATTATTCAAATCTGCTCTGTCACTTTCTAGCAAGGGGTCCTTAGGCAAATTACTTCTCTAAGATTCATTTTATTATCGATAAAGTGGCTATAATAAAAGAATGAAGTTTATAAGTTTTCTATGCATACTAAGTGAGGTAGTGCGTGTGAAAAGCAGTAAGCATATATATCCTAGCACTCAGTAAAAGTGTTCACTTAATAGTGATTGTTATTTTGAACTTCAGTCAGTAATTTTTGGTAATGGAGAGGATCTCTGAGGAGTGGCCAGGGCTGGGTGTAAAGTGGTAGAATGTAACATGAACCAGGTCAAGGGATTTGGGGTTCAAAATTCAATTTCACTTGAAAAACCTTGGGCAACTTACTTAATCCTCACTTATCTTCAATATTCCTTTTTAAAAAAGTACCCTGTGGTGCCCCAACCTTCATTTGCAATCCTCTCCCTTGCTATGTACTTCTCTTTTGTTCCATTTATCAAAAACTGCCCTAGAAAATAATCTTTTGAGACTTGTGACACTGTACTCAATGGGTTCCTTCTCTCCACTGGAATTTAATTTTCAGAATTACCATTCAGTACGTACTAATAAGCTGTATATCTACTAAAGAAACTACAGGTATCAAGAACTGGAACAAGGGAGTTTTGAAGTATCAGAGACTTTCAATGTAATACTTTTTTATGGATACTCTTCCTCTCTGGTTCTGTGTAAAGTTGGATGGCAAAAAATCAACAAACAAAAAATGATGAAAAAAATCTTCATAGTATCCTTTAACAACAGGATTTGTTTTCTAAATCAGTTAAAAATATTTTTTCTTTTTTTGGTAAAATTTTCCATTTCATACTTGGGCTCAGTCTGGAAATAAGCAGAACAGGATGAATGACCCTTAATCTTCTTTCCATGCCAGTCCTGTCATCCTGTGTCACACAAAAGTGGTTTGCCCCTCTAGGATTATGGCGACATTCTGGAATTACTGTGATCAGAGTTAGGAACCTAGTACCAATTTCAGTGCTGCAGCTGATTGAAAGCCTCAGTTCTCATGTTTATGAAATTAAGAGAATAGACTAGATTCTCAGTGGCTAATAGGATTTATTTTGCAGTCCTACTTTTAGTGATTAGTAGTGGTTGCCTAGGGTACTGACTGGAGACAGCTGAGATGAATCTCAATGCAATAGGAAAGTGTTTTCTGATAAATTCGCCATAAGCACAGGACAGAGGAATGAGGACCCACATGCCAGATGTGTGCCATCCCTGACCTAGGCAATTTCTAAGGTCTTTCTAGCTGTAGCATTATATCAGGCTATAATTGCTTCTCTGCTTGTTGAAGATGTGAAGTGTCTGCCCTCCAAGCAGGTGAGCCACCTGCTATAACTGACTGGATTGTTATTTACATTTAGTGGATGTATTATTGCTCCTTCTTTTGCAAAAGAATTTGAGGCACTATAAATAATTTTTAAAAGAAATTGAAATTTAGGAGAGAGAAAATAAAAAAACCAACTATGAAATTCAAAGTTTTATTTTAATCTTTCTAATATTCTCTATTATTCAATATTCCATTTCCATTTAATGCACATAGACCATGGTAAACAAAAGAGGGGTCGTATTGACCTTGTAACACTATGTGAAACATTGGACGTTTTTCAAATTTTTCATGAAAATATCTGGTAGAATCCTGAGATTTGTTCAAAATTCTGCATGATGGGAAAAATGCTTTTGCTGTCTTACTGAGTCAGACCTCAGCAGAGTAATCAAAATGATTGTTCTATTTAAAATTCATCAACGGTAATGATCATTTGCATCATCCACAAAAGATGTGACTTGGGTCTTACGGAAAGGCATTCAGTCTCATTGCCATCAACAGTCCCCTTCGATGCAAGCAACCTGATGCAAGTAATCCAATGCATAGTAAGTGGATTAGCTCAGCCAAATTGGGGCAGAGGAAATAGTTACATGTTCTAAAACTACACAGAGTTTTATGCCCAGAAGGATATTTTCAGTCTTATATTTTGCATTGAGAATATATAAAAGTAATGATACTGGGAAGAAAGTTACAAAGCATGCTTGTAAGTGATACATTTCTTGAAGCTACTCTTGAGTCTTTCTGTGAGAATGATTTTAAAAGCCTATAATAACTTCTTTCATTTATACATTCAAAAATTTGTTCATTCAGACTCATTACGGTTACTCCTTTTCCAAAAATGCTGTAGAAGTTTTCCTTGTTGTTTTTCTTTTCTGATGATTTCTATTCTCTCACCCTCTCTTTTACTTAGTGTTGTTATTTAAAAAAAAAAAAAAGTAGAAAAGACTTCTGGTTCTAAGAAGTAGTAACAGGAATTGAGTTTATCCTCTTACCTGTAACAACTAAAAAATTGAACAAGTAAATGAAGAAATAATTTTCAAGATATTGCATATCAGATAATGAATAACAGTGATCACTAAGAGATGGCAAACAAATGAGGGGAGCTCTGTGATTGCCAAAACTCATTGCCTCAAGTTTCCAGGCCATGGTGCAGTAAGGGGAAACACAGGTAGAACCAGAGAAACCCTTGAGCTGATGAGATGAAACTGAGAGTATGGAGAGACCACCAAGAGACTTAAATTTTACAGCAGAGTACTGAAGAAGAGAGAGCTGCAAAGAAACAAAATCCTGGACATCAGCAGAGGATCTTTCTTGAGTATTAAGCTGAATAATGATCAGGACAATCATGTGCAGAAACTATCTAAGGCTGGGGAAAGAAATACTCAGAAGTATAGAAGCAACTGTGAAAGCTGATGACAGGAATTGGGTCATTTTTGTTAAACCAAACTAAACAGAGTCAAGAAGCCAAGGGGGAGGAGCACTTAGGGAATATAACATAGCTCCAAGAATGAAATTATCTGCTGAGACTGGCTACTAAAACAGCTTGCTGTAACCTGAAACTAGTTTTATCTATTAATGCTGAGATAATTTGCTGCAACTCTAGGACTAATTTTGCCTACAGCCATTGGCCACCAATCGGAGCTTGCCAGCTTCCCAGGCTTTTACTCCTATAAGTGAACTTTCTCTCAAGACCACAGGTAACATCCCTCTTGTTTATAAAACTCCCAACCTTCCCTGTTTTTCAGACTATTGAAGACCACTCGGTCTGCATGTATGCCCTGAATTGCAATTCTTTCTTCAGAAATAAAACATTAAATTTAGAGATTTGTCTCTAAGTTTTTATTTTGACTTTGACACAACAGTAATCAGATCCAACTCAGGGTCAGGAATAGTGCCCAATCCTTTACCAGAGAGGAAAACTTCATAATTCATGAGCCATTGGATAGAGCACTCAGAAGAGGCTTCCCTTAGTAGTGGGGAATAATTAGAGTTAGAAAAAACACCACTCAGGTCTTGCCTAAAAAATCTTATGGCAGAAAGGATCAAACTATTTTCAAATTATTTAACTGTATCCGAAAACAAAACTCAAGAATAATTATTAGAATACAAAAATATACCAAACCCCAAAAGGTAAAACACACAATATCTTGTACTCGATCAAAAATTACCAGGCATGCAAAGAAGCAGAAAAATACTACCTACAATGGAGAGAAAAGTCAATCAAACAAAACTAACCTTGAATTGAAAGAGATGTTAGAATTATCTGACAAGGACATTAGAAAATTATTAAAAGTTTAGTTCATGTGTTCAAAAAGCTAGAGGAAATATTGAGCATGCTAAATAGAAAGATTAAAAATATATTTTTTAAAAGACTCATTATCAACTTGTAGAGGCAAAAAAAACCCAGAAAATAAATCCTGGAGATAAAACCTAGATTAAAAAAATTGATGGGATTAATGGCAGATTAAACATTGCAGAAGTTTAGTGAACTTGAAGGCATAGTAATAGGTACTATCCAAAATGAAACACAAAGAGAAAATGAGTCAAAAACAAAAAAGAACAGAGAATCAGTACACTGAGGGGGCAACTTCAAATGGCTTTATATATGTGTAATTGATGTTCCCAAGGGAAGGTGGGAATTCAAAAAAGGTAATTAAAGAAATGATGGTCAAAAAATTTCAAATTTAGGAAAATTATAAATCTTTAGGAAGTTCAAAACCCCCCAAGAACGAGAAATGTGAAGGATACTACACCAAGGCACATCATAATCAAATTGCCACAAACCAATTATAATGAGAAAATTTTATAAGCAACCAGGGAAAAATATTGCAAAATATACAGACGAACAAAGATAAATGAGAGCAGACTTTTTTTGTCAAACACAATGCAAAGCAACATTTTTAAAGTACTGAAAGAAGAAGAAAGAAAAAACTCTAGAATTTTATACCCAGTGAAAATACCTTACAAAAAAGTGTGACATACAAGCTTTTTCCAACATAAAAAGATGGAAGGAATTTATCACCAGTAGTTCTGTACTACAAGAGATGTTGAAGCAGTCCTTCCCACAAAAGGAAAATGATACCATCTGAAAATTGGATCTACACAAAGTTAAAATGATTAGATTGTTATTATTCAAATATTTTTAAAAGAGAATTCACTGCATAAACAAACATAATAAAAGTGTAAGGTTTATAAGATATGTGGAAGTAAATGTATGATAGTAATAACCCAAAGCCCAAGAGGGGAGAAATAGAAATAAACTATCATAAGGTCCTTATACTACATGTGAAATGTATAAGAGCACTTGAAGGCAGATTGTAATAAGTTAAAAGTATGTACTATAAACCCTTAGGTATTGTCTATGGAAACAAAACAGAGTTTCTGATAATGAGCTTAACAAATCAGATAAAATGGAATCATAAAAAATACTCAGCTTATCCAAAAAGAAGGCAGACAAAGAGGAAAGGGGGAACAAAGAACATACAGAACAATGAGAAAACAGATCGAAGGCTGATTTATAGCTTGCCATATTAATAATCACATAATGTGTAAATGGTCTAAATACCCCCAATTAAAAGCCAAAGATTTTGAATGAAAAATTAAGACCCAAGTATTGGACACCTATGAAAGACGCACTTCAAATATAAAGACAAAAATAAGTTAATAGTATGGAAAAAGATATTCCATGATAACACTAACAAAAGAAAGCTGCAATAGCTATGTTAATATCAGACTAAGTAGATTTCAGAGCAAAGGATATTATCAGCAACAAAGAATTTTTTGTATAATGATGAAAGGGCCACACATTTTTGGTGAAAATATAAAATGGAACAACCTCTTTGGGAGACAGTTTGGAAGTTCTTAATAAAATTAAACATATATCTGTCATATGAACAAACCATTCCACTCCCTGTTATCTATCCCAGAGAAATGCAAGCATATGTCCATACAAAGACTTATGTACCAAGGTTCATAACAGCTGTATTTGTAGTAGCCCCAAAATGAAATCAACCCCAATGTCCATCAATGGGTAAATGAATAAACAAAGTATGTTACATTCACGGAATGAAATATTATTTAGCAGTGAAAGGAATTAACTCTTAATGCATGAAACAATATAGACAGTCTCAAAGTAATTGTGTGGTTTGAAACAACCAAGAAGAAAATCAAGAGTACATACTGTGTAATTTTATTTACATAAAATTCTAAGAAATGCAAACTAATGTATAGTGACAGAAAGCAGATCAATGGTTGCCTGGAAGCAACCAGATGGGCAGGTGAGAAGGGTATTGTGGGCAGGAGAAGCAAAAAGGAAGGACAAGGCATAAAGATTTTTTTAGAGTGCTGTATATGTTTAATATCTTTATTGTGGTGATGGACTCATAGATCGTATTGGATGTGTGAACATATGTCATATGTCGAGGCTTATAAAATTGTATACTTTAAATATGTATAGTTTATTGTATGTCAATTATAACTCAATGAAGCTTAAAAACTAAGTGGAATACAATAGTATGCATAGAAGATATTACCTCAGCGTGATCAGGATGCAAATATTTTACCATTTTCTCCTCTCCACTTTGCACCTTCAGCATTAGCATTTTTTTTTTATCAGCCGAACAACAAACTTTAATAATTGGTCTCAGAAATAGGCAGATGCCAAGTAGCGACCTTGATTGGACTCATATTAACTGAAAATATTATCCAAAAATAATGACTATAATGTTGGCTTTAAGAATCTGTGCAATTGTGATCCTTCAGTAATTTAGACAAACTTATGACAACCTCCCTCAAAATCTCCTAAGCCACCAATGAAAAATTTCACCTTCCTTGTGGCATGATTGTAAATGCAGACACAGACTCACTGGGCTTGAAAGGAAGGACTTAAAAAAATATCGGGCTTGATGCTTCCTTTCACAAAGAGATTGAACATCAGAAAAAATAAGTGACCAGCTTAAAGTAACACAACTAAACGGAGCAAGAACTCATGCCTTCTCACTTCTCTGAGAGTTCAGTATTTCAAAATTAAAAGGCTTCAATATAGAGGCCATTCAATAAATATTTGTTAAACTCAGAATAAATATCCTAGATTGAACTCCTAACCGTGGACTCTCTTATTTTAGGATGCACTGAGTTATTATCAAAGAAAAAGCAAACTCTGATGCAAAAATCCATACCTCATACCTCTCTACATAAACATGTTTCTGTTGTTGGTAAGGGACACTGCAGGAAGAGCATAAACTGACCTCATCTCTTTTATCCTGTCATTTCTGCTCTGTTGTATTATGGCATGACCCATTTATTTGGGTTTATGGAAAAAAATGAGCCATTACAAATTCTCCATTCATATCTTCCCCTTTCTCATGTTTTCTTAATGTAGTTTTGTACTTGATTTTTGTTTATCTCTATTTATCTTTAATTAAATTTCTGGCAATAACCTTCCCAGGATTCTGGGAACATTAATTCAGTTTTCTCAAAGCCGTTCAAGGGATAAACTATGCCTAAGGGCTGCCAAAAAAGGTGCAGGGTTTGGGAGGATTAGAACACAACTATCAATCCCTCAGAATGAGTGGGAGGAAAAATCTACATGTTTCAGTTAAACTAGTATCAACCATTAAGAAACCACAGTAAACACATGCAGAACAGTTGTGGTTTTGCCATAAATACACACACATAGAACATTTCTTAGCTCTTGTTTTTCCTACTCTGCCACTGTTTTGCATCATGACCCCATCAACTTAGTCTAAAGAAAAAATGCTAGTTTTTTTTTGTGGCCCAACTTAAGTATAAAATTTAATCATCTGATATATTTTTTATACAGAGTTTTCAGAAACTGAAACTTTTCAGAAACTTTTATACAGAGTTTTCAGAAACTGTGACCAAATCCCTAGGGATTGAGAAGTAATAGGTGATAAAAATAAGGCTGAGCTTCAAGAAGGTTTAATCACAGGATAATGTAATGCATTCTGCAAAATAATTAGAGCATAATTTGCAATTATACTGTGGTCATGGCTCTCAAATTTTGGGGTACATAAGAAACACAGGATATTCCCTGGCACTTCTTCCAGAAATTCTGATTTAGTATATCTGGGTGGAGCCCCACAATTTCCACTTTTTAACGGGTTTCACAAATGATTTTGCTGTAGGTGGGTTTTTGTTAATAAAAATTGCTGAAATTCTCTCCAATTTTGTCGCAGCAAAACACTAAAATTTAAATTTCACTACTTACTAGCTAAGAGTCCTTAGAAAAGTCAAATGACTTCTCTATATCTCATCTTTAAAATAAGAAAGATAATGTAAGGTTTTGTGGGAATTAATAGAATAATGTATGTAAAGTGCCTGGTACAGAATAGGCACTTAAGTAATGTTAGTTTCTTTTCCCAAACATATACCATGTTCCTTCTTAATCTGACCCTGAGCTGGAATGTGTTTCTCCCTTAATTATTAACCTGAGTATAAACAATTCCACATCTTTAATACTGTAAAAAGTTACATACTTCAACTCAAATGACCAATTGTGTTAGTTGCCAGTCTCAGAAATATTTTTGCTTTTTGAATGACTGAGGCATGACCAGAACATGGATGCCTGATATAATTAGCCATGATGTAAGAGCTAGCAAATGAAGATTTAGGCAACACACACACACATACACACACACACACACACACACACACACGAAATTCCTAACCCATACTTACCATGCTGCTTTGGGTTCTGTTGTGCAAACTGAGAGAAAAATTGCCATAAGAATAAATTAAAAAGCACAGAGCATTTCTGCTCATAGACAAGGGTTCAGGGTAAATACTAGTTCATTTTTTGGATATATGTTCTGATTTCTCAGCCTCTTGTTTTACTATTCATCCAAAGGTTTTAGATCCAGTGAGATGCTCTGACACATGTAGGATTTAAACACAAGCCCAATGCACACCCCAGCAGCCCAGAGGAACATTTTTCAAAATGAGAATTATGTTTGGGCCAATAGCCAACAATGGTAAGGAGAAGCTCAGCATCCCAAATGAGCACACAGAACTCAACCCTCTGAGTTTTATGAAAGTCTCTTTCCTTATTTATCAGGGCAGGATGAAAGCTAAAAGGGGTTGTAAACAAAATTTGACCAGGGCCTGTCCAGACAGAACCCTGTCCAAAGGCTCTTCCTTCATCCTGCCAAACACATCAAAGCCTTTCTAATTCATATATGCCTAAAAAGCCATCCCCCCATTCAGCACTGCTCCACAAAACACTGGGGAAAGCATGCCAAGCTTTTACTTACACTAAAAAGGCTAAAAATGTAAACATTTTTAAATGACTAATTTTTATTTTTATCAAAACCATACAGGTATGGTATTTGAAAAGTACTAAGTAGCTTACACTAAAAAAGAACAGTTGCCCCCATATCCCCAGCAACATTAAATCTACTCTTTCAAGCAACTACTTTCAAATATCTGTTTCTTCTAGTATCTATCTCCATGTTTCTATATAACTTTATATTTAATGTTATTTAACTATGTCAATATGATTCACCGCTGGGCTAAGTCATGGTCTATAATTTTACTTTCTTTCTTGAATGTGTATTTTTTTTGTTTGTTTTTCCTAAAGTTATTACGTCTTTTTAAAGAACTGGTTTTCTCTGTATTTACACCTACGTCTTTCTACATTCTCTAGCTGCCAGCATTTCAATAGAATTGTCCACAAATATAACCTGTCAGATAATTTCTCATTTCCATTCTTTTTTCTTGAGACTTTCCTCCTAGAGTCAATTTAGGCCTCCTATTTTAAATTTTAAATGGATTCCTAAAAGTCACATTGATCCACTATCTAGGACCCATGGTTTTTTCTTTTTTTAATGGCCTGATTTCAAGATCAATTCCAAAGGATCCCTGAAAAAAATAATTATTCCATTTATGGTTTAGAGGTAGCCTAAAATAGAATATTGAACCAATTTACATATTACTCTTAATGGTGGCAACTGATATGTTCTCACAAATGGCAAAATCAAAACAACCTAATAGAACAACCTAAAAATGGTGAAGAGCTCTCCTAATAAGAAAGCCAAAGGCCGAGATGTGAAAATGGAGAAGGCTTAAAAATTTGTGTTTTCCCCTCAAGTTCCATTGAGTTATCTGACAGTTGATTGTCATCTGATTTTGTCAATTCACTATAATTGAACAACATGTACAAGCAACAAGGAAAAATCAATTCGGTGACCATGAGAAAAAGAGAAATGAGTTGTAGACTCACTGGGAAAGTTTATAAAGCCTTCTCTGTAGGGTTTAGTTATTGCTTTTTGTTCTGAAACAGCAGCACTGAAGCACAAAAATGCAAGTAATTGGGGTCAATGTTCAGTCAGATCCCTCAAAAAAGGATCTCAAACCAACCAGCATATGGTATGCAGTGTCCTCTGTTAGAATAAAACTTTGACTTCAAATAAACATGTGATGCCTCTAACTTTTCCACTGGGGAAAGTTAATGAGTTTTTTTTGACAAGTGTAGCAAAGATGTGATTTTCAGAAGTGAAAGTCTAAATACCTAAAACTCCTTGGGTAAAAAAAAAAAAAAATTATACTCTTGAAAGGAGACAAAATGCACATTAATTCAAATGCCTTTTTGTTTTTTTGTGTAAATCTCTTAGGGCCAATAGGGAAGAAACTGTGTCAAAATGGGCAGAAATGAGATTCCAGGATCTCACCAAGAGGAACACATAAATATTCAAGAATTGATTTCAATGTTTTGTGCAAAGGAGGTTGTAGGCTGCTGGACTGGGGATTAGGCTATTAGAACTTTGTCCAGATACTTATGGAGAAGTTCATCCTTTCTCACTGACCTAGGAAGAGACAAAAAAATGGCAAAAGGGAGCACTGACTTTTCTGAGAAATGTTGACAACTGGCCTGAATGTCTGTTCCTCAGAGGTTGCCTGCTTGTTTTCTCAAGTCCAGTGTGCACTTGCAGACATAGCATGTTTAAAGGTATCACTTAACTTTCTAAGTGTCAGTTTCTTAAATGGAAAATAATAGCAGTACCTGTAAGAGCTGTTCTGAGAATTGAAACTTTACATAAACAACAAATTGCATTCAGAAAGCTTTTGTAGAGTCTTGAAAATTCAGGCCACAAGCATATGAGTGTCTCCTATACTCCTGAAAGCAGCCCTCTATACTCCTGAAAACATGTCCCCAAGTTGATGTGAAAAAGTAAAAGCAGCCTTTATTGACTTCTGATCCTTCTAAATCTTCAGTTACCTCCCTCTTCTGCCATGGAACCCTTGGGCATTCCAGCCTTCATTGACTTCTCCCCCTTTAAATTTCTGCAGCTTTTAGTTTTACTCACTCAGGTACCCACACCTTACAGACTTTCGGCTATTTATCTTTTTCTGGGTGGAAGTCTCTCCAATACGAAGTTGAAAATTCCTTAAGAACAAAGACAAGTTGTGGTTGTTTTTGTATCCTCTATGGTACTTAGCTAAATGTCATGCTCAGAATATTTGTTCACCGCCTGTTGATTCTTGTTCAGTGGAACATCTCCTTCTATGTTGGTGTTCGTCAAACCTCGCTGCACACTACATTCACCTGAGGTTATTTTGTAAGATACTGATGTCCAACCTCATCTCTCAAGATTCTAATTTAGTGGAACATGAATAAAACCTGGGCATTTATTTGTATGCTCAAAATGTTCCTTGGGTGATTCTAATAGACCACTGCCCCATGCCCTCTTTCAAGACAAGTTCTTCTGTAAAGCTGGGCAGAGAAATAAACATGGTGGGAAAGTTGAATGGGCTTCTCTTAGGTGCTAATTATTTGGAAATCTTAAAAGTTCCCTAACACCCCATCCAGGCACTGGGATGTCTCAGGTAATGCAGACCTTTGGTGATACCTATTTTGTATACCTGAAACAGAAGTCTTAGTTAGAAGTATTCTTTAGTGGGCCAATAGTCCTCTTGGTATAGGGATTTAGAGGTCAGCATGAGCCTCTGTCCTGAGTCCATGACAGTTATAAAGCTAAAATAACTCTTTTTCACATACTAGAAGTTCTACCAATTTAGGGGTGTGAGAGTTAGAAGAGAAGTCCAATCCAAATATGTTCCCTGCCAAAGAGTCATCTTTAATAGCCAAGTTATGTTTCAAAAACTAATTATGCCAACATATAATATTAAGATTCTGCTTTCATGAAGAAACATTAAGATATGAACCTATGAAAACTAGCAAACAGGATAAAAAATCACAAGTATCAAAAGAGAAAAATAATAATGGCTACTAATAATTAGATGTTTACTATGTACCACGCATGGTGCCAAATGCTTTACATACATTATCCTATTTAAGCCTTGCAATTCTAAAAGGAAGAAATATTTTATATTATCCTAATTTTGCAGATGAAGGAACCAAAGTGTGAAAATGTTGAGTTACTTGCATAGGGTTAGACAGCTAGAAATGGTACAGGGAGGATTTAAAACCAGACAGTCTCACTGTAGAGTCTATACCATGGGTGTTCAGAACCACTGCTTTGTTTTGAGGAGCATGTAAGAGCAGTGGTTGTTCAGAGGAGCTACAGAGTACTGTATTGTGAGATGCGATGAACAAAGAAAAGCATTTACAGTGGTGGTATGATTTCAGCTGGCCCTGAAAAGAAGTTTGAATATAGACAGACGACAAACTTGGGGAGTTCATCACGTGTATCTCAGTTCTTCAGAAGCCCTTAAGAAACAACTAGATCAACTGTGGCTCCAGAAAATACTCAAGGTCAGCTGTGATAAGAGCCCTTGGCCCCAGAGTACCACCAGGATCATCCTTTGTCCCAGACTCTGAGCTAACATCTAATTAGTTTAGTCTAAAACTAATGCAGCAGGAAGAAGTCCAAAAAAGGTTAAGCTCTTCATGAAAAGCTAAATTTGGACCATCTGTCTTCACCTACTATCTATCTATCTATCTATCTATCTATCTATCTATCTATCTATCTATCTATCATCTATCATCTATCTATCTATCGTCTATCTATTATCTATCTATCTATCTATCTATCTATCTATCTATCTATCTATCTATCTATCTATATCTCTCAAGCCATATGGTTGCTTGGCAAATGTTTCCCTAAAGCAGTGTTTCCCAAGGAATACTGTTTGATATTTATTTATTCATTCTTCCTTTTATTTGACAAATGTTTTTTATTGAGTACTTACTATATGAATAGTAGTGGTGAGCAAAACCAAGCCCTGCCTTCACCAAGCTTAGAGCCCAGGACAATGTTCTTAACAATGGCTGAGCATGAGTCACCTGGGGCACTTTAACAAAATCCCATTCACAATAGAATGGGATTCTATTGTGCAGCATAGCTAAGATCCGCTTTGAATCTAAGTGGGAAAACAGCATTTATGTGGGCCCTGTGGTAGCACATACAAGGGAATGAAAAAGAAGGCAAACGTGGCTGGATAAAGATGGCAAAGAGGAGCACCGTGTGAAATGAGGCCTGGGATTTGGTATACACTGGATTAAATAAAGTTAAATAGGTTTTTAAAAAAAAATTATAAGTCTTCTCAGAATCATCAGTAATAGAATATGTTGTTAATTCTCAAGAAGGATATTATATACATATCCTGAAGTTATTTTTACACAGGGCATATAGAGACTCTCATGTTTCCCTTTTAAGAAATATTACTTGCCTGTATGTAAATGTAGATTGCACTAGATGAGTGGGATGTTTGAAGTGGGGCCAGTGTAATAATTTTGTTCCAGAAGTTAAGAAGATTAGTATTAAAGCTCCTAAAATTCAGAGCTTCCTAATCTTTGAAGGATTTTGAAAGGGACTTCGAATTGGAATGAGTGGCTGTTTACATAAATAACATGTAATACTACACAGAAATATGGTCAGTTTTGTCAGTTGATTATTCTTCACTTAAAAAAAGTATTTAATGATTTATTCCAGTTTCCATAAAAGGGGGCTTATTTCAATATTTCTAAATATAAAAGGAAAAGTATAAATGCAGGAGGAATTAATTATATTAATGATTCGAGCTGGCATTAAGGCTAAGAATTACTAATCTTTGGGGGACAGCCTGGGTTCTTAATCTGCTAGAAAAAAACATAGTTAATATGCACTAGATGAGAATCACATTTTAGAGGAAGAACTTCACGAAAACTTAATTTGAGAGGAAATGCATAAAATTGACTATTATGGGTGTCTTCCTGTATACATATGATTGCAAAGATTACTCATTGATTAACTTTTGCATATTAAATATGCCTAACTAGAATTTGAAAGTCATAAGCCTATTTCGTTTATATGGCTTTGGGAAACATTTTGACCTATTTAGGTAGTTGAGTTAAAGTCTTAAGGCAACAACTTTAGAGGTATTAAAAAAAAGAAGTCACATTTCAGTTGTGAGATGTTGATTGAATGGGTTCACTTTATTGCTGTGACACATTAACTGCTCCATACATTAACTCTGATGATTATTTATTATTTATTTATTTTTTTTGGTACGGAGTCTCGCTCTGTCACCCAGGCTGGAGTGCAGTGGCGCCATCTCGGCTCACTGCAAGCTCCGCCTCCTGGGTTCACGCCATTCTCCTGCCTTAGCCTCCCGAGTAGCTGGGACTACAGGCGCCTGCCACCACGCCCGGCTAATTTTTTGTATTTTTAGTATAGACGGGGTTTCACCGTGTTAGCCAGAATGGTCTGGGTCTCCTGACCTCGTGATGCGCCCGCCTCGGCCTTCCAAAGTGCTGGGATTACAGGCGTGAACCACCGCACCCGGCAACTCTGATGTTTCTTAAAAAAAAAAAAGAAACAAACAATACCACCCTAATATTTATTGAGTGTTTCTGTATTCAGGATAAAAGTAAAGTGTGACATAATTCCCACAGCAATCCAATGATGCAAGTATTATTAATAGAGAACTTAAGTATTTTGCTTAATGTCACACAGCTGGTACATAGCCAAATTAGGACTGAGATCCACGCCTGGTTGACCGTAGAGTCTAAGCTCACGTTAAAGGATCATTTTTTTAAAAATGTAAAATAATGGCTCACACATAAATATAAAATAAACACGTCAAAGTTCTGATTTAACTCCTTAAATAAATGAGGGAACCAGTAAGATGTTACAACCAGTTCAAAAGAGAATCTAAAGAAAAGACATGGTCTAAATTAGAAATTGAATTTGCAAATTGACACAAAAGTGGCTGCTTATGTTTAGGTTTGATGAAGAATGAAAGGGCATCTTTGCACTTCCACTGGACAGAATACTTACATATCTACAGACAAGAATTCTTTTGTTATCAGTTCTTATGCTATCAGTTATGTATGATTAACATAGTTGTAAAATAGACTCAGAGCCACCAGAGAATGGGGTAACTTGGAAGGGGGTGCTTTAAACAATGCATATATCCTGGCCAGTAACCCTGTGCATGAAGAAAATAAATGAACTTTATTATGGAAATGTTCTATACTCTTCAAAAATAGAGACTTTATCTTTCTAACATCTGTTTTGTCGCACTCAAAGAAGGCCTTAATATATACCTGTTGATGTTATCTTCATCAATTGCTGGCCTTTAGGGTTTTGCTTTTGTTTTTCAAGGATAACTGGTACCAAGATTTCAAAAATTTGTTTACATCACACAGTTTTTAACTTCCAAACCAGGATCTCAAACTTAGTAGTAGCATTTCTAGAGTTCCACTTAGCATTAAGGCATAAGTCAGTGTTTTAATTAAGTCTTGAGCTACATCAATAATGCAGTAATGGGATGCAGGAAATGCTTCCCCAAAATATGGTACTTGGCGTACTGAGTAGTTTAAGCTAAAGGAAAGTGAGAAAACTGTAGAAAGTCTCTGACCTTCTCCTACTTCCTCTTTTTTGAAGACCCTCATGTGGCAGGTGTCCTATGCCCAGAAAGAAGGAATACTTCATAGAGAGGCCAAGAAGAATCTGAATAAGCAGGCCTTGATACATATTCCCAGTTGGTTATCAATAGGTCGCATCCCCTTTTTGTCCAATTGTACTTTATGACTGTTCATTCTTCATCAAACCTAATTATAAAAATACAATTTTCCCTCAATTTTTGGATCTTATTTCCGAAGGCTTCTGTGTCACAAAAAACTTTTTTTTTTTTTTGAGACAGAGTCTTGCACTGTTGCCCAGGCTGGAGTGCAGTGGCACCATCTTGGCTCACTGCAAGCTCCACAAAAAACTTTTTAAAAATAAGTTTGTTATGCTTTTCTCTTACTAATCTGACTTTTGTTATAAGGGTGTCAGCAATGAACCTTGTGATGGGTGAGGAAAATATATTACTTTTTCTCCTTTGCAACAGCTAGCTGTGCTAATCGAAGACAGAGATATAAAAATCTGTCTGAGGGTTAAGTCCTTCCTAGTTGATGGAAAATGTTTAATGAACTCACGTTCTGTTCTCCTTGAGGTAACATACAACACATTTTTCTTACAAATTCTTTGAGTGGTAGTTGTCTGGAATATTAAGGAAGTTTAACAAATGCTTTATTCTTAGATATTATCTTCTCTTTTCTTTCTTAAAAAAAATCAGAAAGAATTAGAAGACCATGGATATACCTATGTATAATCACCAAGGTTTGTCCCTGAGTTTTAAGTTTGTAATTGATGTGTGTGTTTCTCAATAAAATTTTATTTGCAAAAATCGATGGTAAGACCTGATTTGGCATATAAGCTATAATTTGCTGACTACTGGTTTAGAATATAGGTTCTGGAGTTGGACTACTGGGTTTGAATCCAGGCTCTACCCCTTACTGTGAGACCCTAGGTGAGTTACTAAACATCTCTGTGCCTTACATTTGTTACCTCTGTAATAGGGATGAGAGAACCTACTAGGGATTGTTGGGAATAAACTTATACAGTGATCGGAACATTGTTGGCATACAGTAAGATCTTACTTGGGATTAGCTTTTACTAGTCAGTTTTCAACAAGCACCTTTTGAAGGATTGTCACATCATTTATCTGATTGCTTTTTTTTTTTTTTTTAAGACAGAGTCTCGCTCTGTCACTCAGGCTAGAGTGCAGTGGTACAATCTTGGCTCACTGCAACCTCTGCTTCCTTGGTTCAAGCTATTCTCCTGCCTCAGCCTCCCAAGTAGCTGGGATTACAGGTTCGTGCCACTGCACCTGACTAATTTTTATATTTTTACTAGAGAAGGAGTTTGCCATGTTGGCCAGGCTGGTCTCGAACTCCTGACCTCAGGTGATCTACCCACCTAAGCCTCCCAAAATGCTGAGATTACAGGCGTGAGGCACCATGCCCGGCCTGATTACTTCTTCATTGAGCTAATGAAGTAAGTTCAACAAAGATGATGATTAACCTCAGATGTTGTTCATGTTAATTAATACTTTTCATTTTATTTCATTTTTGTTTGTTAATAGGTATAAAATTTTTCTACAGAGATCACATTATCTGTATAATGACATTTTAAAATATCTTGAAAAGAAATTTAAAAAGTACAAAAACGAAGTTTGATGCTAGGAAAGAAAACGAACGAAAATCTGTTTTCCAGATCCTCAATCAGACTAAGACTCCTGGAGCCGTGAGTTTGGCAAAATGACTAAAAAGAAACCTAAAAATAAAATAAAATAAAATAAAATTCTTGATGGTTCTAGGTTTTCAGTGCTCATGTGCTGGGTTTTTCTATTGTTGTCTTTCGTTTTTTTATTTTTGTTTTTTGTCTATCTTTCTGACTTTCCAAAGGAGCAAAACTGGTTCTGAGAGTCTGATATAAGTGAATATATAGCATATTTTTGCTCTTCTGACTATAAGCTGCCTAATAAACAGTTGATATTTTTCTCAGGAACATGCTTCATGTCCCAAATTTCCAAATCTTTGGCCATAAAATGAGGATGGCCACAAATATCTTTCAATGAGTAAACTCTGTGCAGAGTCACTCCACTTACAAGCTGGGGCCAGAATGGGAATTGCACACAGCTATTGTTTAATCCAGCTGATGTTTCCCCTAATAGAATCTGGTTCCCCTCAGCCACAGCTGGCTAATTATAAGCTCTATAAATTATTTTTCTCTCATTTGAATGGTTTTGAAATCCATAGCCCAATGTGGAATCAATAATACTTCTTTAACTTCCTGCAAAGCCTGAAGAATCATGCCTAAATATTTCAACTTTTGAAACCTGAGGGAAATAAGAGGAGAGGAGGTTTGAAAATAAAAGCAAACCTTAATTTTATGATAGGGAGCTCATGGCTGAGCAAAGAGATACAGAGACTGGACCTCAAAATTAGAGCTCCAAAATGCCATACTCCTCATCTTTGGTTCGATCAAGTTGTCACAAATGAGAAAGAGGGTTAATTATCATATAATTGTAGAAGTTGTTAAAAACAAACAAAGCACGGCTTAAATTCTGCAGTACTGTGGTAATAGTAAATGAATCTTTTGCATTCTGCAGTGGTGTGTGCTTTTTGAATCATTTCCAAATGATTTATTATTTGATCTCCAAAGTAAAACCCAGTGAGGGAGCAGAGAAGACATTCTTTTGATAAAATAAAAACATTAAGTGAGAGGTTAGTTAGTGACAGAGGCCAGTGAGAAACCAGAATTACTGATTCCAAATCTAAGGTTCTCTCCATTAAAGCTAATTCCCCAGAGCAACACTGCTACCAGCATATTCACATAGTACACTGCCTAATTAAATCCAGATGGCTCGTGAATCTCTTCTGGCTCCATCTGGGTTAATGTAGAAAATGAAGGAGAAGCAGTTCCTCTGCTTGTATATTTTAAAGAGAAGTGGTAAGTTTTGATTATCAAAGGGAATCAGAATCATCTCTTTCTTTATCATAAAATGTCAGTATCTTCACATAAGTACATTAGTGGTCCTAACACATTAATAGCACACCACAGCTGCCCAAATCAAATCATTAAAAAAATGGAAGCACAAAACTCCAGAGTACAAATAAACCTATTAAACAACCATTGAGAGCTAATTTCCTTATGGACCTTCATGACCAAAAATGAGGTTTCCTCACTTATGTTTATGTAATAGGCATTCCAAGAAACTTAATCAGCTGGAGGGCAAATTGTAGAACTTAGAAGGCAAATATATCCAAGATGCTTCCAGGATTCTCTGAGTTTAGACATGGGAGTGTAGTGTTCTGGCTCAGAGCCAATCTGGCTGAGTTCAAACCTCAACTGTGCTGCTTAGTAGCTGGATGATGTTAGACAAGTTGCTTACCCTCTCCAAGCCTCAGTGCTTTCATACTTTTCTAAGCACTAAAAGTGAGGTTAACAACATAACCTTCTGCATGGAGCTGTGGTAGGACCAAATGAGATAAAACTCATATTCTCATGCTGTATATAAAACCATTTAATGCTTAGCATTCAGGTAATAATTTGAACATCTATTTTTGATTATACGGCATATATAAAATGTCCCCATTTTTACAATCAAAAGACAAATCTTGAAGCTTAACATTTTATGTAGGTCAAAGACATTCTATCGACTGAAGAGGAATTCGGGCATCGTTTGATCTGTAAGTGTATTAGTCCATTTTCACGCTGCTGATAAAGACCATACCTGAGACTGGGCAATTTACAAAAGAAGTCCAGCCATCTGGACTTACAGTTCCACATGGCTGGGGAGGCCTCACAATCATGGCGGAAGGCAAGGAGGAACAAGGCACATCTTACGTGGATGACAGCAGGCAAAAACAGAGCTTGTGCAGAGAAACTCTTGTTTTTAAACCATCAGATCTTGTGAGACCAATTCACTATCATGAGAACAGCACAGGAAAGACCTGCTTCCATGATTCAGTCATCTCAAACTAGGTCCCCCCACAACACGTGGGAATTATGGGAGCTACAAGATGAGATTTGGGTGGGGATACAGAGCCAAGGCCATATCACTAAGTATTGGATAAGTGCCTACTATCCGTCAGGAAATAAGAAACAAACCCTCACTAACCATAAAAGAGTTTCTAAATCTAATGAATAGAACACAAAACAAGACTTATTATCAGATCATATAGGTTTATTTTCAAATTAGCAGTATTTACTAGTGTTTCTCAAAACTGGAATCTATGTTCCCCTGTCCACAGATATATTTTTACACAGGGTCTCTCTGTGAATTTTTTACATTTTTCTGAAAACCTTTAAAAATTAATTAATATAAACATATTATTGATTATTTTGGTGGTAACGTACATCTGAGTACCACCACAAGATTTCAGTGCCAAAGTTTACATATTTGTACTTGCGATTATGATTGTGTGAAGTCCAAGTTATGTCACTTTTATTTGTGCTTACTAATTAAGATTAACAAATAAGTGAAGCATTGAAGCCAACTAAATGCAAATTGATGTCAGAAGGCTGTATGAATAGTTGAAATAAAAAGCAGTGGGAGAAGAATTTGAATTATCACATGGAACAAGGTAATAATAGGCATGCTTATCTCAAACAATGTAGGATGTTATGGGGGTCTCATATTCATATTAAAGCAAAGGAAAAAGAAATGCACCAAAATGATGCTGTTTATTTGTCAATTTTATTATTTTTTGTATTTAATTTGTAAATGTATCTTGTTCCCATTGTTATATAAATGACATAAGGTAAGAGTTTATATTACACATTCTATGGCCTTTCTAAAGTCACTTATTGGTTCTGACTTATTGGTTTTTGTAGATTCTTTTGAACCTTCTGCATAAGCATTTCATCTGCAAATAGTTTATTTCTTCCATTCCAATCCAAATGGCCTTCTTCTTTCTTTCTTTTTTTGACATGTTGGATTGGCTAGTACAATGTTGAATGCAAGTGATGACTTCATATTGATGAGAATCAACTTTTATTCTTGGTACAAGTCTGTCTTTCTTTGCCTATAGGCCCTCATCCAGCATCACTCTCTGCAGGCTTACAGAATGTTTGATCCACTGATCACATAACACTGCACAGACCAAAGGACCCATTTTAAAGCAAAGGAGGTACAGCAGTGGGCATATGATGATGAGATCTACTGGTCGTGTCTCATACTATAACATGCAGGAGCTAGCTGCAGGACTGAAAGAGTGGTGGAACTGTTTGTTAAAATGCCAGCTTATAAATTGTACCCAATGAAGATGAGATGCTGTCCCTGAGAATACAGTATACACTCTAAATCAAAGACAATTATACAGTGCTGTGTCCACAACTGGTAAAATCCATGGGCCAAGGAACCAAGGAATGAGAAAGGAATAGCCCTGCTTCCCATCACTCCTAGTGATCTACTCAGGGGAATTTTGCTTCCCATTCCCACAACTCTGAGTACTGCAGACAAATAGGCAAGAGGGACAGGCAAGCGTCCCATTGACCTCCTTCTTCCAAGGCTCCTTCTACTAAGGGACCAGCTGGCAAGAAAAGAAGTTAATTAACCCTAATTATTAGGTGATAGGGTTGTTGTTACACTTGGAGGAAACACTATGAATAAAACAAAAAGACTGGTAGTCTAGAGTACAAGCTCTCAATGTGAGTTCAATTGCTTTTTTTAAAAAAAATCATCGTTTTCAACAGGGGCAGAGGCTCACTCTGTATATATCCAGACCTATTGAGAGAACACAGCTATAATACATCAAACATTTGTCTGCACATTTAAGAGAATGGAGGAGAGAGGAAGAGCAGCAGAAAGGTTACCAAAGCAGGGTGTATTCATCCATTCTCAAGCTGCTATAAAGACTGGGTAATTTATAAAGGAAAGAGCTTTAAATTGACTCAAGTTCCATATGGCTGGAGAGGCCTCAGGAAACTTAACGATCATGGTGGAAGGCACCTCTTCACAGGATGGCAGGAGAGAGAATGAGTGCAAGCAGGGAAAAAGCCAGACACTTATAAAATCATCAGAGTCATTCATTATCATGAGGACAGCATGGAGGAAACTGCCCCCAGGATTCAATTACCTCTACCTGGTCCTGCCCTTGACATGTAGGGATTATAGAGATTACAATTCAAGGTGAGAATTGGGTGGGGACACAGAGCCAAACTATATCACAGGGTAAGAATGACTGGGATATTCAAGTTCATATAAAAATTTTAATTATTCTATCACTTATTAAGCAGCACAGTGATAAGTGCATAGAGGGAAACACGGATCCATAGGAAAATAGCTTGTCTTCAGCACCAGTTACTTCACTAAAATGAAGACTTTTGTGCTCTCATCTGTCTTGATCCACCTCTCCTGGTCATGAAGACCTGTCTTCCTAGAGGGTGTCAGGCTATTTCCTCTCTCTCTCTTACCTTGTTTATGTGCTTTGTTAGTCTCTGCACCTTCATGAGGATAGTTTCTTGCCCCTCTGTCTTCTTTACCGTTTTATCCATAGCACCTAGCACAGGGCTTAACACATAGAGTTTAACTATATTAAATGAATGGGTGACTTGCCAATGGTAAAGCCATAGAATGGAATGTCTTTATATTTAAAATCATGCTATAAGTGGATAATTACTAGTCATATAGTATTAATTTGTAAATAACCAGGTTACTGATCAGTACATATAATATAATCTCATTTTTAAGAGTATGATAAAAAATACATAAATAATCATGCTGATTATCTGTGGAACATGGCAATGGGGTGATTAAATATTCCTTTCTGATAGTTTTATCTGTATTTTATATTTTTCTGTGCAATGGATATATATTGCTATTTTAAACAAGGATAAATTTATTTCTAATAATAAAATGATAAACCACTCTACTGAGACTTATTCTTATTGCCTACATGGAAAATCAAAATCATTTTATCTATGACCGAAAGTGGAGTAACTAATATTTACCTCTGTGACTATAGTTCTCAGTTGGAGACAATTTTGCCTCCTCAGCAGGCATTTGGCAATGTCTGGAGATCATTTTGATTGTCATAATTTGGGATGCGACAGTTGTCAATTTAAAAGTATAGTGGGTAAAGGCCAAAGATGATGCTTGACATCTACTTTGCACAGGACAGCCTCCCACAACAAAGAATTATCTGGTCCAAATAGTGTTGAGGTTGAGAAACCCTGTGCTAATATAATTAGTATTTTTATGCTGAAGGAGTTTCAGAGAATATAATTCAGGTCTTCACCTTCAGCTTCTTTAGTGGAAGAAATGTTTTTAGTCACCAAACATGCAACTGCTCACTCTGGCTAAAGATTAGTCTTGCATTTATTCAAAAAGGAGTTCATAAAAATATATTTTAAAGACATTCCTTTATATTACAGCTATATGTAGGTATAATTCATTGAGAAAGGAAAGGTATTATGAAACAGCTATTAATAGATAAAGCAAAATGATATTGGCTATTTTCATTTGGTAGCTTCTTAATAAGAGTAAATTATTGATATAATAGTGAACCATTCAAGGCCAACTTAATGTTCACTAAGAAACAACTTCGTTTTATTGTCAGTTATCCAAAGGAGGCTCTGGCAGCCAGGATTGCTGAACATTTCACAAGGAAATTTTCTCAATCTCTCTTTGTAAATGTCTTTAAAAATAGAGACTAGATGAGAATTTGGGCATCATCTCTGAACCCAAGTGCACTTAATTTATTTATAAATCACATCTATCAAAGAGAAATTGTATGATATAGAAGAGTCATAGAAACATGTTTGTACATATAGTTGCTTTTTAACTTAATTAATTGATTTCTGTAATGTGCCATTTTGGGCAAAAACAATAACATTGTAGAATCTTTCCAAGAGATTCACTTTCTGTTCTCACAGACTGACAATGTCTCTCAAGTGGATTACTGCAAAGCATCCTAACTAGTCTTCCCACCTCTAGTTTATAATGCAGACATTGTTCATAAATCCAAGTAAATATCTCTGAGTGTTAGTTTCCTCAAATGCACAATGAGGATAATACCTACTTCATGGAATAATGCCGAGGGTTAAATAAAATGGCACGTATAAAGCACCTAAAGTAGTGATGAGCACATAGTAGGTGCTCAATAATGAGAATTTAAAACAAAATTAAAAGGCCCATGCTGATGGAGTAATGCATTTCACCCCCCACTCAGACATTTATGTTTTCATAATGCTATATTTATATAAGCCTGTGTCTGAAATCCTGGGAATTTGCCAGACTGCAAGCACAATAAGGCTCCAGCTCATGGGAGCATGAAAATTATTTGCTACAACCTCTTTCCTACCTGTTCTATTTTCTGAGAAGTAATATACCTTGGACTAGTGTAAACTACCATCTTAGGTAGAGATACCTTTTTTATAAGTTGTTTGGTTTCTGTGCAGTAAAATAACTAAATGAATCAGAAAATAGCT
This sequence comes from Pan paniscus, assembly GCF_029289425.2. Taxonomy (NCBI): domain Eukaryota; kingdom Metazoa; phylum Chordata; class Mammalia; order Primates; family Hominidae; genus Pan; species Pan paniscus. Next base: position 71,305,659 of record NC_073257.2, on the reverse strand, counting down.
TCCTTTCATTTACTTCCAGAGAAAATGGAAATATACTAACAGTATTGAGTCTTATGCAATAATGTGTTCATCAGAAATTAAGAACTACTATTTGTTGAAGTTTATCTCTTTTCACTTACCCCTCACACCAATGCTAAAAATTGCCATTATTTACCCTATTTTACAGATGAGAAAGTTAGATTCTAGACAGATTGTGATTTACTCAGTGTCACATGGCTATAAGCTACATGGTTTAGATTTAATTTCAGGTTTCTCTGACTTGTATGCAGACTGCCTCTCAGCAGAAATGTATTAGGAGGAAACTAGATAAGCTAAAATTTGTTTAGTCTGCTCAGGAGTAATTAAAGGTTGAGAAGAAGTTAAAGTTTTCGTCTGGACCAAAGAAAGTTCTTTTCTTTTTTTAAGAACTCAAAATAGTTGGCTGACTCATGAGCTCTCCCAAGTCATGCTAAATTTTCAGGGTGTTGTTTTTGCCTAAATTTTCTCTCCTCAAAGCTAATGATTTCCTCCTCAGTGCTGATGTAGTTTTGTGCTAACCTAAAGGAAGGAAAGAATTACCCAAAGAGATATGAACTGTAGCTTAAATTTAGACCGTATGTATGTTTGCCTGAATTCACATTCCCTGGCCCAGCCATAAGTCTTCTCTTTCCTTTTTCTCAGTGGTAGACCATATCCCTTGAAGTCAGTTATAATAAAATCACAGTTCATTGCTGGAATAGGCTACATGCAACTAAGGAATAATAAAACTCATAGCTACCCCCAAACTCTTAAAATACCTAATAAATGGTATGTGAACATTTTGAAAAGAAATTACTGTTTCCTTAATTTCCCCTCCAATCATGAGAGTCATTTCCCCCATCTTTGCTTATCCTGGCAGCTATTCAAGACCAGCTTTCGTTGCTATTCACTCTCTTTATTATATCTGCAACATGTTTGAATAGTCATAGTTCTGTGCTCAGCTTTGTAATTAGATGGAGTGATGAAAATAACTTTTACTTGAGTCCAATTTTCTCTGTATAAAAATAACTCTTTGAATCTTCTGATGTAATAAATTATAGAAAACTTTAGGTAGGATTGGGTCTAAAATTGGAGTCTGATTAGGGCCAGATGCTTCTAAGCGGTATCAGAACCATCTTTCACATTGTATTCTTTCATTGTAGACTCAGATGCTATGCCATAATTAACCTCATTCATTCTGCAAATTTGAAGATTTATGGTGGATGACCAGTAGGACATAGTTATCATCTTACATATGAATTTATGTCCAATAATTGCTCTGCATACCAAATAGCTAATTTATAAAATTGAGGATTGGGGGATGAAATTCTCAAACTTCTTTCAGGCCTGCTGTTTATTTACCTCAGTTTCCATATGCAGATATATAACACAATATATTACAATCAAATTTTGAATTTGGGTCCTTAGCTTTTAAAAATACCACATTTTCTAAAATTGTGTCAGGAGAGAAGATTCTTGTCTCCTCACTCAGCTTACTAAAAGCATTACATGGCATTAGAATTAATACCTTGCTCCAACAATAACAGCACTAGTAAATAATTTACATCTTCATAGTACTATAAATTACAAACTAAATTTGGGATAGCAAACTGAAATCACTACAAGGCTAGTCAGGTGACCTAAATGGGTGAAGCTGGGTGAGGATGTGAAAAATGAGACAAGGTATGCATCAGAGTTTATACACTGGAATATCTGATGCAATTCAGCAATACACTAGATAACTCTTTTTTAAAAAAATTCTCATCCAAATACAAAGCTATGAGATCTGAATGAGTACCAAACCTCTCAATGGATGGAAGATTATCCATAAAAGTCCCTGGGAAGAGAGGAATGACCCCAAAGAGTCAAGTTGCCTTTATTCCCTACAACTCCCTCTGTGTTCCAGGGACACCAGGGCTCCTGGGCCAGCCTTCATTAGGAAAGTGCAAAAGAACTGGAACACTTCCTTGCTGAAGCACAAAGGCCCTTTGCCTCTTTTGTTGGCTCAGAAGCTTCAATCAGTTTCAGAGTTTCAAAGGTTCAAACAGTGTAGTTCCAACTGGGCTAGGATTGAGTAGTGTCCAGGGCACTGAGTAGGAAAGTGAATGTCTCTGCCCACTCAGTAACCCCAAGTTGGTGAAATATTCCTATGAATGTCAAAACATGATGTTTTATGATTTGAACCATCACAAGAACAGCAGAGAACAGGGTGGTGAAATACCAATTTACCCTTCACTTTCAAACAACTATTTATTACTTGGCAACCTTTGAAATAACATAAACAACTGTTCTTAAGGACTTACCAAGACCCATTCTCTAGCATCATACATTCAGAGCAGGCAGCTTCCTTTGAAAGTTATAAAAGAGTCAGGCTAGCCTAGCTGATAGTTAGAGAGCCAGTGATGGACAGACATATAAAAGCCAAGTTAAGTGAAAGGGAAAGAGAAATGAACCATTAGAAAGGGACATGGCAACTCGAAAAAAAGTCATAGAGGAAGAACTGGGGAAAGCAAGCTCCATTGTTCGTTACCCTCAGCTCTTAGCCAAGTCAGGGGGAAGATGGAAAATGATCAGCATACAGAAAACCCACTTATTGTCAGCTTTTGTTACACTCCATTATGGCTAAGAGACCAGATAAACTTTTATTCTCTCTTTAATATGAAGAGGAGGGCAATTATTTATAAAGGACAATCACAAAGAGGTGTCTTAGTGCCAGATATGATCCATTAACATCCCCTGGCAGACTCCAGTTACCCAATCCCCACTTATATAAATTAAAATTCTGAATCATTCAGTTATTTTTGTTAATCAGTTCCACAAATATCTATCATCTACTCTATCTACTATGGGTTAGCCACTGCACAAGGCACGAGTGATATAAAGATAAATGAAATGTTAACCTTGTACTCAAGTAGACTATAGTCTAGTGGATGAGAAAAAACACCACACCAGTAATGGCAGCATGGGAAAGTGGCAAGAGCTCAGCCTTCAGACCCAGATATAAATGGATTTGAATCTGTACTATGCCACCTGTTAGCTAGCCTTGCTAGCCAAACCTCAGTTTTCTCACTTGTAAAATGGACATAACTTTATATATAATGTAGGGCACTTTTATGAACCAGGAATACCATTTGTCAAATAAAATAGGTATTCAATAAATGGGCATCAGTTTGTGCTGGATACCTTGTGTTTGTCCTTCTAGATTCACACTCTACTTTTCTCAATCCTATTCTATGACCTAGGAACTAGGAGGCTGACCTTTATAGATTAGATATATTATGAATTATATCAGTCTCCATTTACCCTTTGGCTTCTGGTTGGATTCAGTTCATTGAAGTCATTGGCAGTAGACTGGAGGACATGAGGAATGTGAGGCTGAGTATGTATTTCCCAGGATCCCTCATTGTGGAGTTGCTGTGGATCTTTCTACAAAGGGCCACAGCCTTTATAAGGCTCAGGCATTCTCTTTGGCTTGTATTAACTACTTCTCTTTTCTTCATCAAGCTTAGGGTGGAAATAATTTCTGATGCTACTAGTACCAGGGTGGTACTGAACTATCTATTATTGGTTCCCCTAAATCCCGACTATTCCTTTGCTTTATTAAACTCTTCTCAAATTGTCCAGTTGGAGTATGTTGTCTGTTTCCTGCTGAGACCCTGATACATACAAGTGTCATTATTAGTATAGATAACAATGTACTATGAGAATAGAGGATAAACAAATAAAACCATCCTGGAGGATATCGGGAACAGTTCTAGGGGGAAGTAGAATCTAACAACCTCCTGACGATGAATAGGAATAAGCAACGTGAAAAAAAGCAGGAAGAGAACATTCTGGGCAGAGGAATACCATATGCAAATGTTCAGAGGTAAAAAAAAAAAAAACCCTACTACATTGTGGGGGAATTTCAAGTTTAGCTACAGCATAGAATAAGAGATGGAATAAAACATTGGTTAAGACCACATTAAAACGGGAAGAGTCCCTTCCCTCAGCTGCTGCCAAGGTGCTCGGTCCTTCTGAAAAAGCTAAGGCCACATTGCGGTGAGGCCCCCACCCACAATGTGGTGAATGTGAGTCTCGAGCTGCCGGGTATGGTGCTACTTCTCACAAGTAGTACTGTGGGCCGGCAGCTCCGGTCCCACTTTCACCCAAGATTGTCTGCATCTACTGGGCCCTCATTCTGCAAAGCAATGAGGTGACCATCACGGAGGATAAATTCAATACCCTCATTAAAGCAGCTGCTGTAACTGTTGAGCCCTTTTGGCCTAGCTTTTTTGCAAAAGCCCTGGCCAGTGTCAATATCGACAGCCTCCTTTGCAATGCAGGGGTTGGTAGATGGCTCCAGCAGCCCACACCGCACAAGCAGGAGGTCCTGCCACTTCCACCACTGCTGCCTCAGCTGAGGAGAGGGAAGTGGAAGCAAACAAAGAAGAATCTGAGGAGCCTGACGAGGACGTGGGCTTTGGTCTTTTTGACTAAACTTGTTTTATAACATGTTCAATAAATAGCTGAACCCTTAATAAATAAACAAAAATAGATAAATACATAAAAAGAGAAGAATACCTCTGATAATGATAGCAAAATTTGAAGTCTGACTTGTGTAAACAACAACAACAACAACAACAAGAAAAACCTATCCAAGAACTGACAGGCAAACTAGAACTGCAGGGCACATTCCAGGACCTGAATGGAAAGAAAGTTAGAAGGATCAGTGGGATGTCCATGAGGAGCCATGTGAAGATGGACAAGCACACTGGCACTGAGAGGAGAATCTAAAACATCTGAAGTCTCAGGTAATTGAGGTTGCAAATCAGTAATGAAAAATCGGGGTAATCTCTAGATCAGGAATCAGAAACCAGGAGCTTCACAACAACAGAAGATTATTCAAACATTAAGATGAGGGTGGGGGATGTTGTATCAAAGCAAAGCCAGAGCCAGAGCCAGAAAACTCTCAAAATGGTGGCATGGCTTCTTGCTAGTTTTTATAAAAGAAAGCTTCCGTTTCCTTGCTGGGGAATTACACTGGAATACGTTGCCACCCTCACCATCAAGGTATCTTCCAAAGAGTAAGGAAGGTCAGAGTTTAGAGAAACATCCATAGTTCAGGGCAGTTGTGAGATGAAGTTGTGGCATGGGCAACCACTGATCAGGTGTAGTGTTTGAGCTCATACTCCCATAGTTCAAAAAATCTTGCAACCAGTTGCCCAGGTGGTAGAAGTCAAAGACAGGCCAATGGGCAACTCTTTGTTTCCTTTAATTATGGTGGGCAGGACTGGCTGCATTGTTTGTGGAGCCCAGTGCAAAATGAAATGGTAAGAAAGTATTAAGTATTTGAAGATGGCAACAGCAGAACCATAAACTAAGCATACAGCCTGTGAAGTTGGCCCTCATGACTGGGTCACTTTGGTAATGATGAAAATTGGCCTAACATACTACCTTCTTCTCTTCAGTGTAGATTCTTTCTTGTATTATTCACCACTTTGAAGAAACAGAGATCTTGACTCTTTGGCTGGTGACCATAGATCTGGTAAGTGCAGACTCTCTGGAACCAGGAAACTTAAGACTGAGAGAAATATGATTTCAATGACATCTGGCTAATGCAACATCATGGCAAATGGCAAAAACTGTGAGAACATGACTGTTTCCAAGCATAACTAGTTGAATGGGCTACATGATGTAATAAACAATGCAAAATTTTCATGGACGCAGAACATAGAAGCTTCTTTCTTGCCCACATATAATCCAGTGAAGGCCAGGGGGCTTTAGTTCCACATAGTCAGAGACTGAAGGCTCTATAGTCTTGTCGATCCACTTTCCTCTAGGGCCTTAGTCAACTCCATTTAGTTGGTGGATGGGGAAATAGAACAAGAATCCAGTTTAGGAGGTCTTCATGGTCCAAGACATGAAGTGGTACCTTTCAATTCTACTCACTTTTCTTTGGTTTGAACTCAGTTGCGTGACCAACCACACCTACCACAAAGGAGACTAGAAAGTGTGGTTTTGTGCCCACAAGAAAATTAATGCAGTTTATTGATGGCACCAGTTACTGATGAACACCAACAGTCTTGGCTGCATAAAGGCTATTAGTGGTAGCTCAGGTCCACATGAATTTTGTTTAAGAAAATTATTTCCTTCCTTCTTTCCTATATTAAACAGATTTTTGTCATAAGCTTGTAATATGCAGACATGTGCTAAATGCATGGGATTATAATGATGATAATACACAGAACCTATTCTTATAGAGAATTAGTCACAAACAGAAAAATGGCAACAAAAGGGCAATGTATCTGTTGCTTGCTTTAGATGGTGTTGCCTCTGGACTGATATGGCTCTGGCTCCTCAGATTGGAGCTCCTTAAAACAATGCTAGATTCTCAGTATCTATTTGTTGGGAGAGTTGGTCCCTTCGAGCTCTGGCATTTTAAGATTTTTATGTTCCGGAAACTAGCAAGAGCCAGGAAACGAGGTAAGAAGGCTAGGCAGGCATCAGGAATAACGTGAATGAGAGTTAGCAACTGGAATTTAGGGGTAAAATGTGGTAGAATAGAGACCCCACTGGGATAGTAACTTGGGGGGTATTTTATGACTTAAATAAATATAACTTTATTACGGTTAAGCAGTTCAGTGGATCTTCACAGTAGCTGGAGCACAGTGCCTGTACTGTCAAATATGCAAAAGTCCTCAAACTTTGGAGTACTTAAGAATCATACCAGAAACTTTTAGAAATTCATATTTCCTGGCCCCAAATTCCATATATGAAGGGCAGGAATCTAGAATATGTATTTTTAGCAAGCACTTCTAGATTATTCTGTTTCAGAAAGCTTGAGATTGAGATTATGTGTCCCAAACAGCTACTGACTGTGGTAAAGCTCAGTGGAGTCAGACTTCCCCATTTTCTTCTCTCCTGTAAGGTGTCATGTGGTAGATCAGAGGTGATCAGCATCCTTCCGTCTCAGTTTTTAAAAGTATCTTAGTGCTATGGTTTGCCACTCCTACACCCATTCCTATCACTTTTTAGTGGTGCCAGCATTCACAGAGAAGTTATGAGAAGAAGGGAGATTGCAATAAAACTTTCTGCTGGATCCTGCTGTTGGCACACATTTGGACAAAAATTAAAGAAGACAAATGAGTCTATGAGACAGCTGGTTCTCAACATCTGGCTGTCTAACACTGTGGGCAACACATCTGGATTCAAGGCTCCTCATTCCCCTGTCTGAGTTGGAAAGTTTAGGGTCAGAGAAGCTGCGTTTTTCTCCGTTTAGATAGTTTACCAAAGTATTCTCATGATTAGGTTGACTCAGAGCCACCCCAGGGGTTAGAAAATTAGGTCCATTCCCACAGACCACAGACTCAGGCCACCCAGAACTTCAGAAGCTGCTGAGAAGAACCTGCCCATCACCACCAAAACATGGTATGGGACTGTGCTTCCTCCTTCTACACTACTCAAACTACATTTAAAATTTTTTAAAAAATATTTTGCCTTACAGGGACTGCCCTAGACACTTACTCTAACCCAATTTAATCTGGAAACAGATGCTGAAGGTGGGAGCCAGGATATTCCTACAAAACCGTCAGATCCACAATATAGTCAAGAACAACATTTAGGACCCCAGACCCCACCCGGTAATCCTATCACACCACATCTGCTTGTTTTCGAAATTCCTTTTGCTTCAATTTCAAAATGTGAAGCAGCTGCTATGGTAGAACCCTAAGTGAATGAGTCTGTATACACAAGGAAATGATACTTTATAAGCAGTGGATTCTGAAACTATAACTGGAATACCCTTGTTACACCTGTATCTCTGCAAGAGAAAATGTTTAAGTGAAGTTTTGGCTTTAACTAAGATTGCCAACTTTCCTTTTGATTGTGGCAGAATCTACAGTTAATTGAGGTCTCTGATGACTAACAGGGAAGACTATCCTATTAACTTGTGGTGTCTCTGGGTTTTGAAAAGTGAAAGTGGATCTGGCTGTAATCCAATTGCAAGAAAGATAAAATTAGCTAGAAAGAGTATCTCAAATGAGGGACAAACCTTGGCATGTTATTTTATTCCTTTACTGAGAAATTCATTGTACCCCACTCACAACTCACATTAATCTATATGGAATTTCTGCCAAGTAGGATGGGTGCCCAACTACCTAAGGACCACTCCAGAGGCAAGCAAGTTGAATCTTCAAGCTCTCATATTATCCTGTTTATGGGGGACACGGAGAGAGACAGTCTGGAATTTGTGGGAGGTTCCTCCTATTTGTGAGCCTTTTCTGACTTCCATACACAGCTCAGGAAATAATACTACATAAATTCTAGTAATTCACAAAGCAGCAGAGCCAGGAGCAGCTCCATGTGTTGTAACTGCAATGGCAATCAGAAGACAGTCATGGCTGAAGGAATATCCTTGCAAGCCTTTTGGCTTTCTTAATGAGAGAGAGGGTCCTACCTGCTACTGAAGCTTGGCAAGGGTTCAGATACTGAGCATCTAGTTACTGAGTGCATACTCAGTATATATATAATTATATATTTACATATATATATAGTTACAGATATAGTAACTGAGTATGAGTATGCATTCAGTAACTAGAAATTATAGAGCAAAGGGAGGATGGACAAAATTGAGGAATGGGATACACTGATGTTTAGTAGACTAAATCACAATCTTGTGAAAGGAGAGCTCTGAGTCTATTAGTTCATTCATTCAGTCAGTCATTATTTATTTAGTGTGTACTATGTACTAAATACTGCGCCAGTAATAAATAATGTAATAGTAAGCAAGACTTCCTTTTGGAGCATCGTGGATATCATCATGTAGTGTTAGTTGCTATTATTGGTGCTAGAGGAGCCCATAGCATGGGAAGCCACTGGAGATTTCAGAGATCAGGAAGGTCTTTCAGGAGGAAAAGACTTTGAGCAGGAACTTTTTCAGGCCTTTGTTCCTTAATGTTTAAAATGAAAACAATAAAACAACCTCATAAGTCTGGGATAAAAATTAAATGAGATGATGTATGAAAAGTTATTAGCATAGTCGCTGGACACAGTAAGCTCTGCAAAGATATAGTCAATACTATTATTTTTGTCTCAGTGTTACTCAAACTATCATTGCTAGTATACTATAACTAGTATTATTATTGCTTTTATAATTATTTGGGACTTGAAGGGCTGGTAGTTAAAAGCCAGGGGAAGGATAGAGACCCTGACAGACAGAGTAACAACATGTTTGAGGGGCTACAGGCAAGAGACATAATAGTCTGGGGTGACTGGACATTTAGTATGTATAGAGTATAAAACAAGAGACTGGCTGGAGACATAGACCAGATTGTAATCATGAAGAATTTTATAAGACAAGTCTAAAGAGCTGAGATTCTACCTCAAAAGCCACAAAAGGATATTACATGCAGTAATATGATCACACACAAACATATCCCACACACAGACTTACACACTCACACCACACTTATAGCCATAATTTTCAAATCATCATGTCATATTACAGCTAGGTTTTGTAGAAGAGATAATTCATGCTTTTTATATTTAATATTGAGAGAACTGAGTCTAAAGGGAGTAATAGGACATAAGCAGGATAGCAGAAGTAATTACTGCATATCTTTTGAATGCAAATACCTTGCTTTTTCCCATCACACCACACTGCTCTCCTTATCACCCTTTCCATTATTAATACCCTGCTGTTGGCCAAACTGGAAAACTTAGTTTCCCAGCCAAACTCTTTACCCTTGAAAGTATGTGGGTATCTGTAAAAAATTCTGATACTGTTGAATTGTCTCTAAAAACCAGACTCAAACTTCACACAGTATATTACAGTGGGTTCTTGGGAATCCAGTGGTTTCAGCTTTTAAGCACTGTAGAATTCTCCACAAGTAGATTTTACTGCAAACTGCCCTCCAACCCCCACCATGATTCTTTTATAGATAAAATTAAATACCAAATTAACACAAAGAGCACAGAGAAAATGGTCCCAGAGGAGCACCCTACAGATTTCAGGAGAAAAAATCATGTTGGAGAATGGATTTGCCTTGATGTTGATTCTAGGTGGTTTTGGGGCTTGATTGTTTACAAGTTTTGCTAGGCCACAGAGACAAATTCCTTGCCACTCTCAGATGCCTTCCTCAATCACTGACTATAAATTTGATGTAAATCACCAGACTGTAAATTTGATGCATTCTGCACCCAACAACCTACCGCTTCCTCACAAACTGTTTCAAGGGTTACAATCCTGATTTTCCATATGTTAACAACTTTGAACATACCGCCAAAACGCATCTGTATTAGGTATCTCTCTGTAGAAATGCCTCTATTGAACTACCATGTAATATTATATATTTTTTAATTGTGTGTTCATAAGATGTCTAACCTGGAATTCCCCAAAAGGCCAGACGCATGGACTTGCCTGCCAATTAGTAGTTTATTTTGGGAGGTGGCCCTAATGACTAGTAATGGGGGACTGAGAAGAGTGAAAGAGGGAAGCAGGGAAAGCCAGTCCAATGTGTGTAACTGACATGGTCACTGAGTGGGCAAAGAGTCTCAATACTCCTGAGATGTTCTGAGGAGCTGAAGACAACAAGCCACAAAATTGTCCTTAAGAAACAGAAGAGACTAATTAATGACTCCCATCTCCATTGGTTAAAGGTTTGTCCCACAAGTAGTTAATTTCCCTGCATTTTCAGGCTTGTGCATGCATCAGAGTGTTGAACAGGTTTCTACAGGTGTCCCACGTGGTGATGACAAAGCACAAAGCAAGAGACGAGTGCGGCTGAGGCAAAGTATGACTGGGATAAGTATCCCAGCAATGGCAGGAGAAAAATGCAGACCAAGAGGATGTGAGATGGAGCGCCAGAGGTGTCAGGAAACACACAAGGTGTAGAGGTAGAACTAGCATTTGAATCCAAGTAGTCTGTTTTGGAAGCCCAAGCTCTTACAGCAGTGGTTCTTAAACTTTAGTGTGCTTCACACTCAGCGGGAGGGCTTGTGGAAACATAGCTTACAGAGCTCCACTTCTAGAGTTTTTGATTCCGTGTGTCAGAGGTAGGGGGCAGATAATTTGTACTTTTCTCATTTCCCAAGTGGTGCTGATGATGCTGGTCAAGGAACCACATTTTGAGAACTGCTGCATCACACATAAACACTGCTATCTTGCTAAGGGTCACTGAGAACAGCAAAGGAAACATTCATCGCTATGGGGGAAAGTTGTGCCCAATTCACTGACTTTCAAATTTTTAAGAAACTGCTTAGATGCCTCTCAAAAGGAAAATGTTCTCCTCCACAGGAAATACATGGTCTAGATCACAAATATTTGTGTCAGAAATGATAAGCTTGGCTCATGAGGCACTAGACAATCAAAGAAATGGTATTGTGATCAACTGCCACACTTCAGGCAGGAATCCTAAAGAAATAATTGTGAAACTTAGAAAGTCGTGAAAATCCAAGAGGCTTGGAGTATGATGAAGCTGAACTTCAAAATGAGAGTGTGAAAGTGAAAATGGAGCAGCCGTCTTAACTAAATATTTATATCTGGGGTGCTCTGTAATGGGCTTTCAATTTTTGCTACATATAATGAATAGCTATTACACACAAAACTGAAAAAATAAATAAGACATAGTTTCTATTTTTAAAAGTTTACAGTTGAGTAAAGATGAAAAACAAGAAAGCAATTAAAATAAAAAGATATTGGGTAAACTTTTGGAGAAAGAAACAGAACTCTGTGAGAACATAAAGTAGCAAAATTTTGTCTCACAAAACTTAAAAAGATTTTAATAAGGAGGTGATAATTAACTGGGTGTAAAGGAGGAATAGGGCTTGCTATGCAAAGAAGGAAGGAAAGACCATTCTGGGCAGAGGGAACACCACACAAGGCATCATGAAAGGCCCGGAATGTGTTGAAAACGATGTTGTGATCAGCTTGATTAAAGAGTATCAAGGTATATACTGGAACCAGAGTGTGAAGTTTTCATGTGCCAGCTAAAGGCTTGAACTTCTTCTAATAAGCAGCAGAGAGATAGCAGAGGTGTTAAAACAAAATTTGGCACAAGCAGATGTATTCTTTAACATTCAATTTTTTAGAAAGATTTCTCGATGAAGTGTGGAAGATGAAATTGATTGGAGAAATGAGGTGTGGAAGATTAAATGTGGAAATGAAGATTCTGAAAACAGGCACTGGCAGCAGGGATATTCTATCTCTGCTGAAGCGGGCAGGTTTGAAAGATAAAGAAAGATCAGAATCAAGAATCTAAGTGGATGCAGGATATGGGAGAGAAGGCGGCATAAGGAATTTCAGGAGTTAGTTATCAGCTTGGAGTTAGTTCTTCACAAATATGTGAGCTCTTTATCTGGCTCAGTGGGTTTTCCCATAATGCTTAAGGGTTTTTGTTTGGTTTGTCTTGCTATTAAGCACGTAGGCATAGGTATAAAAAGAGACTAAAGCTTCCCATATTGTTTTCAAAAATACTAAATATAGGTAAAACAAATGTGTCAAGGTCAAGTAAATTCTCAAGGCTGTCTTAAATGTGCATTGAGATCCTCTGAGTATTCCCTATTCCCTAATTTACCCAGTTCTTAAAATTCCTTTTATTACAGAAGACCTCTTAGGACCTGTGTTCCATTGAGCACATTTTGGAAAATGCTGTCTTAGGAGGCCCAGGAGCTCATCTCTTTGACAGTGGGGTAACTCCTAACAGATAGCAAAATGGAAGGAGATCCCTCCAAGGAGGCCTTGTGGTGGAGTGGACAGGTACTGACTTCAGAGGCAGTCAAACCTGGGACAATACCCAGATTCTACCCTTAATAAGTCTGTGATTTGGGGCGAGTTAGGTAAACTCTGGATCTCAGTGTACTTGTCTGCAAAGAGCAAATAAGGATGCCTACCTTGCAGAGTTGTTGGGGAATTAGGAAATATGTATATAAAGTGTCTGGTACGTAAGCAACAAATTATAGCTGCTAATTTTACGTTGGATAGGCTTAGAATTTTAGCTCTGCTAAAATTATGTTATTACCACTTCTCCTGTTCCAGCTTTTGACTGCATTCAGAATGTCCTTATCCTCCTGTGTCTCCCAGTGCTTTATATCTTTACCTTTTGTTTTGTATTGTTCACAAGTGCTATTGCTGCCTGTAACCTTCTACTGGTGTGTGTTCTTGCATGATTTGGCTTTTGTTTTCTGAACTGGGTAATCAGTTCATTGGAAGAAGGTCAACGTGTCTGTGGTGTGGAACTACACTTGATGATTTCTAGGGTCAGAAATCATAGAGTTAGGAGAGTGCTTTTCAAAAAAAAAAAAAAAAGGCAAAAGCAGAGTGAGAAATCTGGAAAGCTGAAACATGAGCTATTTCTGTACAATTCCATGGCTCCAGATCCAATTTCTGTTTTGCTAAGAAGGATGACTCATAAGGCTAAATCACAAGCATATCAGAAAAAATAACTATTATGACCTCTTCAGGTTGTGGTTGAAAATGATTAAATATTATCTCAAGGATACTTCCTCTGGCTGGAGGGTAAATGTTGGCTTAACTGGAACAGAAAACGAGGTATTCCGTTCTAAATTATAAGATTCTAAGCCAGTGAATTTTTTTAAAATGGTGCATCACATTTGCTCTAATATCAATATCTGATATCAGCTTCTACTCAATTTCTGTCACAAGCCAAAGTAATTTAGAAACATTACTGCAATAAGATTGTCATTAGTCATCAAGATTAACAAATTTTAGGCATGTGTTTTTTCATTTTTCTGCTCAAAATTTTCCATGGCTCCCTATTGTTTACTGAATTAACCACAAACTGCTTGATGTGCAATTTAAGGTTCTCCACAGAAATCATGAAGCAAAAGGGAACTAAATTATACGTCTTAGGCCATGCTTCTCTAAATTTATTATACATACAGATGGCTTGGAAATCTTCATAAAATGTGATTCTGATTCAGTAGGCCTAGTGTGGTGTAGCTCAGAGGAAGGCTATAGCAAGATCTTAGCTGATGAGGGATTAAGGAAGCAAGAAAGAACCTTAAGCACTAAATCCCAGGCATGGCAGGAAACAAGACAGTGAAGGGCTTCAATGGAAAATAGGAGTAAGAGATGAAGAAGCCTGGAAAAATTCCCAAGAGGATTTTCCTCCAAATGCTACACTCTTTGAGACAAATGCAGGGTGCTCAGGCATTTGCCTTTCTTTCTAGGGTTTATATTTTTCTCTATCCAGGTACTTCATACCAAGTTTCCAAGAGGCTTGGAAGTAATAATGTAAAACCACTTGAATTTTTTTAAATCTATACTATACTAGAGCTGTGTTCTAAGTTGGAGAATATGTTCCTTGACTCTTCCATACTTTAGAAAATATCCATCTTTTTGGGGTAGACTAGGGCAGCCTTCACTTCTCTTTGGTCTGAGAACTTTAATCATGATATGTAGGGGCCAGACCATCAGTCACAAAACCCATTCCAAAATCACATGGATGGTTTCATGCACATCAGACTTGCCACAAAATTCCAGATTTTTAAGGTGTTAGGATGATAACTTACTAAACACTTACTATGCAATGGGTAGCATTATAAGGGCTCTATATACATTATTTCACTTGAATCATAATACATCAGCTCTGAATGACTGTCAGTTCAATGGAATTGAATATCTCATAAAATACTTCTAAAACCTTTTTTGGGGTTTGGTTTAAGTTGGTCCTTTATATGATTGGTACATAGTGGTTTGTGTTTTTGTGATTGGATACTGAGTATTTGGTTTCTCTTCATAATTTTGAGATTATTAGACTCAACGGTAATTACTGAAAATTCATTATCTATAACTGGAGGTGATTTTGAGCATTAATAATGCATTTGAAGTGTTCTCATTTGGTGTTTGAAAAACATAGTGTTCTAAAAAGTTTGAGTTCTTGGCACCATTGTTCCTTCTGGGAGTTTGCTCAGCTCCTTAACTGAGCCATTTTCATTAATCAAACTGTTGCTTGGAGCTAGGATAATACCATAGGAAGTTCTCGTATGAATCTCACTTTGGCCTTTACTTGGTTAATATTCCATTTTGAAATTCAGTTCATGGGTTATGTCTCCCTTCACTGACTTCTGTGAAAGTAAAACATTTATGTGTTAAATTGTTACCTGCTTACTTGCTTTTTAAAGAGAAGTCCAAAGGTTAACAAAAGAGAAATATTTTCTCAGCAAAGCTCGGTTGTAATATTAAACTTCCAGTTTGTTTCTGGAACCAGATCCACAGGAAAGCATTCTCTACTATATGGAACTGTTTAAACACAGATGCTTTTGGTCCTGGTCTCTGCTGCAGTGGTTCTGATCATGGCTGTGTGTAGAATAACCTTGGGAGATGTTTGAAAGTATAGATCTTTAGATCCCCATCACAGCTCTAGTGAATAACAGTCTCTCAAGTATGGCCTGGAACATCTGTATTTTATTTTATTTATTTTATTTTATTTTATTTTATTTTATTTTATTTTATTTTAGAGACAGAGTCTCGCTCTGTCACCCAGGCTGGAGTGCAGTGGCGCGATCTCGGCTCACTGCAACCTTTGCCTCTCAGGTTCAAGTGATCCTTATGCTTAAGCCTCCTGAGTAGCTGGGGTTACAGATGCATGCCACCCCACCCGGCTAATTTTTGTACTTTTAGTAGAGACGGGGTTTCGCCATATTGGCCAGGCTGGTCTTGAACTCCCAGCTTCGTGATCCGCCCACTTTGGCCTCCCAAAGTTCTGGGATTACAGGCATGAGCCACTGCACCCAGCCGGAACATCTGTATTTTAAAACCACTACCATCAGCACCACTGACCACCAGCTCACTGCATGATTCTTGTGCCCAGCCAGGTTCAGACCCACTGCCCTGAAAGGGTCTGATCAAAAATGGAAGACGGCCATGTCTCTACTTGGCCAACAGCTTAGACAATCAGAAGTGTGCTCTGGGGAATACATCAGAATCTCCTGTGAAGCCTACTTAAAAGGCCAGTTCCAGGACCCTAACCTGGACTCTCTGAATCATAATTTCAGGGTCTCAGAAATCTCTGCTTCTGTCAGGGTCCCCAAGGGATTTCCATGCACACTGAAGTTTTAGAATTCCTTTCTATATGAGTGAGCAATCAATCACCTAGGAATACTGTATTGAGTTCTGTGCTGTTATTTTATTTTACTTCTTATTTGTGGGCACAATCAGAATCATTCTAAGGAATTGTTCTCAAAATTTTTTTAAAGAATTAGTGCCCCTTAGTGAAATCTATGAATCTTCTCCCTAGAAAATTTCACACAGGCACATACACATGTTTCACACTTTTCATTTCAGAAGGTTCACAGACTTGAGACCAATTTATATATTCCAGATTAAGAACTGGTGTCCTGAAGAACTGAGTTGATTGACTTCAGTAAACATTTTGTGTTGATGAGTCCACTGCAGAACACAGCAGGTCTACAGAAATAGAGGAGATGTCTGGCTCAGAGAGGTAGAGTGGAAGTGATAACAGGGAAGAGGACACCCAGTTAAGGCCCTGGTCAATATGAAGTCCAAGCTGAATGGAGGCCTTCTTTTATAAGACCCCCGAGACCAAGGATGTGCGCAAACACTCTCTTTTTCCCTCTGACCCAAGAACACTGTGATAGGTAATAGCTGTTTCTCAATGAAATAAACATTTTTTAATACCTACTGTATGGCAGCCATTGCCACAAGCTGGAGGTACAGAGATGGATCAGACACATGTGCTGGTTTCAAACGGCTCACAGCTAGTGGTATATTCCCTATTGCTGGCTCTCTCACAAACCTCACTATCATGATCATGAAATATCCAGCCAAAGACATTAACCGCACTTTCAGAGATTTGCCTGACTGCTTTCCTATTTAGTCTTTCAGCCCACTGCTCAGTGCATTCCTCTGTGGGCTCTGCTCCTGGCCTCCATCCCTAGCCCTCCAGATTTGCTTCTCCTCCTTTGGGTTTGGTGACCCATTTGGACTTCCTTCTCTGGCATATGAACCTCATATTTCCTGGACATTTGGCTCTACATACTCTAATGGCTTTGGTGCCCCTGGAGCTCTGGCCTCCAACATCAACATCCCTGGCCCTCAAAATCCTCATTAGCACTGCAGTTCCCAACCTGGAGAGAAAGAAACTTTCATTCATTTATTCGACAACATTGAATGTGCCAGATACTATTCTAGGCACTGGGAGCACATCAGTGAGATAAAGAGACAAAAATCCCCAGGCTCATAAAGTTTACATTTTAGCAGGAAGAAATTCACAATAAATGCAAAATAGTTTCATATATAGGCACATAAATAATATATGTAATAAACACAGTCAATTTTTATTACTCATGGACTCCATATTTGTGAATTCATCTAAGTGTTAAAATTTATTTGTAACCCCAGAATTAAAATACAGCATTTTTGTGGTCATGTGGTCATTTTAAAACATGCCAGAGCAGTGAAAAACTTGAGTTACCTTACACACATGTCTCTAGCTGGTGTCAAACAAGGCAAAGTTCCGCCTTCCTGTTTCTATCCTCATACTGTAAGTATCATTTTCTTGGCCCATTTAGTCCCACATTTCTTTCATTTTTGTGTTAATGATTTTTCTGTGGAAAATGTTCCCACCCAAGCATCATGCTAAAGTACTGTTTAGTGTTCCTTAGTACAGGAAGGCAGTAACGTCACTTACGGAGAAAATACATGTGTTAGATAAGCTTCCTTCAGGCATGAGTGGTAGTGCTATTGGCCATGAGTTCAATATTAATGAATCAACAATATATATTAAGTAAGGTTCCTTTAAATAGAAACATACATAAAACAAGGTTATGTATTGTTTGGTTGACAAAAACATTGTGACCAGAGACCTGTATAAAGCGTGATGGTTCAGTATTCACTGATTCATTGTTTGCAGTGACATAACCACAGTGAATAGTGAGAATTGACTGTATATATTAATATTAGATTGGATTTTAGTTAATGTTATGGATGAAAAAATAGGTTCCAAGGTATACAGGGAATGTCCAGGGTGGGGGTGAACCTCCACTTTACAATTTGATGTTCAAGTGACATTTGAGCAAAGATATAAAAAAGGTGAGGGAAGAATCCACGAGTCTCTCTTGGGGGGAAAGTATAGTAAACAGAGAAAAGAGCAAGTACAAGGCCGTAAGGCAGGAACATGTTTGGGGATGAGAACGGAAGGAGATTAGAGGAGTTGGCATGGGGCAAGCAAAGGGGAAAGTAGTAAAAGCTGACATCAAAGCCTGAACAAGGAGCAAAAGATTCTGTAAAGACTGTGACTTTTCTTTGAATGTAGTGGAAAGCTACTGAAGAGTTTCAAGTAGGGAAAGTGACACAAACTAACTTAACGTTTTAACAGTATTTTCTGTGTTGAGCATAGACTAAAAGGGAACCAGAGTGTTAGAAGGTAACCCATTTAGGAGGCTTAACAATAATCCAAGGGAGAGATGATGGTGGCTTAGTCCTGGGTGGTCACTTCGATAGCAGCGGAGGTGGTGAGGAATGATTAAATTCAGGATATAATTTGAAGGTAGAGCCAACAGGATTTGCTGCTGAGGAAATGTGAAATATAAAAGATACAGAAGAAGCAAAAATGATGCCAAGGGTTTTGGCCTATGCAACTGAAAAAATGGAATTGTTATTTGATAAGTCAGGCAAGCTTGGAAAAGTACAGGTTTATGGGTGGTATAATCAGGAGTTCTGTGTTGCACATTTGAGATATCCAAGAGATGCTCAAGAAGAGACACAGACTAGACAAATTCAGTAGTAGTTCAAATTTCAGAGGACAGGTCTGGACTGAAGCATCATCGTTCCTTTGATGGCTTTATAGCCATAATCCTGGATATCCAAGGATATAATATATTCAGGATATAATCCTAAGTATATATCCTGGAGATAGATATCCATATATTGATATGGCAGACAGAAGATAGAAGAGGCTCTAGTTCTGACCTTGGAAGTGCCACAACATGATGGAAGATGAAGAAAAAACAGCTAAGAAAACTGAGAAGGAGCAGTAGATGAAGTAGAAGACAAAAACAGGAAAGTAAGATTGCCCTAGAAGCTCAGGGAAGAAAGTGTTTCAAGGAGGAGGAAGTGATCAACTGTATCAAATTCTGCAGTGGAGTCAAGAAATATGAAAAGAGAACTGAGCTTTGGATTTAGCAACACAAAGATTAGTGGTGATCTTGACAAAGCAGCCTAAGGATGAAAACTTCATGGTAGTGTATTCAAGAGAGAACAAGAGGAGATAAATTTGAGGGTCAGGAAAGAGGTTTTCATTAATGCTGGGAAAAATTACAGCATACTTGTTGTCACAAGGCAATTTTCCATGAGTCTCTTGCATTTCTTCATGTCTTATGATAAAAGACATTGATTTTGCTTTGGTCCTAGAATTCCTTTTCAAGGATATTTGTATAGTGAACAACTTTGAAGACAGAGAGGGCCTCTCTCTCCAGATCAAAAGGCCGTCATGTTTACTGACCAGGTTAATAAATAATTCAAGTTCCCCAAGTTCAGGCTTCCTCTCTTACAATGCAGCTCACTATGTGTGTAAGTACCACCTGGCCATTTTTGCATCACCCTGTGGGAATTGGGGCTCAGGTAACCAGCACAATAAAATGCTGATCCTCTGGCTACTCTTGTTGCTGTCAGCAATTAAGTCCTTTGTCAATGACCCAAGAGGCTTATGGCTTTTCCCGGCAACCATGAAACTGTGGCAGGCTAACTTGTGGCCTGCAAGTAGGGTGAAACCTCAGACCCTTCGCAGTTCTTGACACTTGTACATTAGTAAGAACAATCCAGCAGAGAAGAAATGAACTATTGATGTAGGAGACAGGGGGAAGGATTCCTGGGACAATGCCTTGAGTGGTAAGAGGGGCTGGAATCTGTTGCTCAAGTATAGGATCTCAGACATTTCTTCAATAGTAATAGAAAAGAAGGTAGAGTAAATGGGAACAGATGCTGACAGGTGGATAAGTATGGTCATGGGAGCGTGGGGACGTTCTCCTGCCATTGCCTTTGTTTCTTCAGTGAAATAAGAATCATTGTCATTAGCTGAGCAAGAGGTTGGGAAGGAAGTGTTGGAGGTTAGAGAGAGAGGAAAAGGTACAGAATTGTCATCTATGCACGTGGAGAGAATGAACTAGACAGAAGCAGCTGGACTGATGAGCATTATTACTGTCCTAATTCTCACTAAGAGTGAGAACTCTTAGCAGTATGTACTCACACTTGCCCATTATGACAATCATTATAAACAAATGATGGTGACGTTTTCCCTCTTGGCATTAATAAACCGCTGTGGTCAACAAGTCTGTATTATCACAGGTACACGGGATGCACAGTCAAGTCATGTGGATCCAATTCACCAATTACACACCGGCACTTTTGCCCAGATGTTCTGGGGGCTTATGTCTCTGTGCAAATAAAGCTTTAGATTCATATTTTTGTAACAAGTGGCTATTCTGTTTGCATTGTGAAATTTTAATTGCATTATTAGAGAATGGCTGTTCAATTTGTGTCTTTTATTGGTGATGCTCTGTTTTCTAGCTTACTAGACATTTACTTTACTTCCAGCTAATTACTCTAGCTTAGATTTTAATGTCCTAATTAACTATCCTGATTAACTTTATGACAAGAGCTGCAGCATAACAATCAATTTGTACAAAAATATAATATAAATAGTATACCCCTTTCACCTGCAGAGAGACGAGGAAGGCAAAGCTGGTGGCATTCATTTAGGCGTGGTCCCACTGAACAAATTTCTTTTAAAGCCCAGGCACATGGACAAATCCTCAGTGTCTTGGTGAGACATCCTCACCAAGGCAGCTGTCTTGGCTGGGCAACATCTTCTCAATCAAAACATTCAAGCCCCAGACACTTTTTGAAAACTAGCCAAGCATGCCAAGAGGAAACATAGTGATGCCTGTATTTCTCAAATAGTCTCTATTCAGTCAGGACTGTCTGATATCCTATTTGTTATGATGATTTAATTAGTCAACCAACAAGCACTTCTCTGCACCTCCCATGTGTTCACATTGTTTTGTATATTAGTCAAGATAGGTTAGGCTCTGCCATGGTCATAAGTAACCCCCTAAAGCATAGTTGCTAAGACAGTAAAGGTTTACTTTTCAGTCACGTGAGTCCTATGCAGGTCAGGACACTGTCCCTCATCTTGTGCTATTCAGTCTGGGATATGGGGACCCCAAGGTTACCATGGCATGGGGAAAAAAAACCCAGAGTGTTAACAGGATGGATTTGGCTAATATCACTTTTATACATAGCATATTGAGCAGATTCCAGTACATGACCCTAACCCTAAGTGCCAGGAAAGCTGAAGAATGTGAAGGAGCATATGCATGGTTGGGGAGCCCCTATGGTTTCTATTACATTGTGCCAGGCACTGGGAATGGACACGAGGGAGAAGAAGGCTGAGTCCTTGCCCCTGAGAAGATTTTAACCTATTAGGGTGCAGAAGGGAAAGCAACTGACATTCGCCAAGTACTTCTCTTTGTCAGGTACCTTACTAGAGATATTATAATATTTTAGTTCATTTTATAACACTGTGTTTATCAATCATCCACTAGTTATTGAACAACTACTATTTCCTAGGGACTGAGAAGTGCACTAGATTTCAAAGTTGTCTAAGACTCAATACAACCTTTCAAGAGAAAAAAAGAAGATAAGCAAAACTGTCAAGCCAATACAATATAGTGTGATAAGTACCACAGTAGGAATATATGGGTTTCCTAGAGCTGCTCTAAAAAAGTATCACAAATGAGGTGATTTAAAACAACAGAGATATTTATTATCTCACAGTTTTGAAAGTTAGCAGTCAGAAATCAAGGTGTCGGCAGGGCCATGTTTCCCTCTGAGACTCTGGGTGGAATCTTTCTGTGCCTCTTCCTAGCTTCTAGTGGTGTCTGTCAATCCTTGAGATTCCTTGTCTTGAGCTACATCACTCCAATATCTACCTCTGTCATCACATAGAATTCACCCTGTGTGTCTTAACCTTCACATGGCATCTTTCTCTTATAAGGACACCAGTCTTATTGGATTAGGGCCCACCCTAATGACTGCATCTTAACTTACTATATCTGCAAATACCTGTTTCCAAATAAGGTCATATTCATAAGTATTAGGGGTTAGAACTTCAACATATCATTTAGGGGGACACAATTTAATGCATAAAAAGAGATAAGCTCAGGATACTATGAAAACACACAGGAGTAACACTTGGGTCAAAGAAATTTCCTAGAGAAGATAATGTCTAAGCTAAGTCCTCAAAAACTAAAAGTGAACAGTCATTGGAAGAAAGGCACTTCAGGCAGAGGAACCAGCATGTGCAAAGCTCTAACAGCAATAGAAAGTCTGGTGCACTGTGCAAGCAGTTCAATCTGGCTGGAGATGAAGTTCAAGTTAGGGGTAATGGGGAATTTTATGTGTCATCTTGACTGGGCTAAGGGATGCCCAGATAGCTGGGTAAAAACAAAACACACACACACACACACACACACACACACACACACACTTCTGGGTGTGTCTGTGAGGCTATTTTTAGAAAAGATTGGCATTTGAATCTGAGTAAAGAAGATCTACCCTCATCAATGCCAGTGAGCATCATTCAATCCATTGAAGGTTCAAATACAACAAAAAAGTTGGAGGAAGCATGAATTCTCTCTCTCTTTTCTTGATCTAAGACATCCATCTGCTCCCATTCTCAGACATCAGAGCCCCTGGTTCTTGAGCCTTCAGACTCTGGGTCTTGCAACAGCATCAACATTCCCCCAACCAGTTCTCAGGAACTTTGCCCCAGTTCTCAAGTCTTCAACCTCAAACTAGGAGTTAGACCATCAGTTCCTCTGGTGCTCAGGTGTTGGAACTTGGACTGAAAGCCATCACTGGTTTTCCTGGCTCTCCAGTTTGCAAAGGGTAGATTGTGGAACTTCTTGGACTTCATAATTGCATGAACTAATTTCCATAATGTCTACTTAAATCTCTCTCACTCTACGTATATCCTATTGGTTCTGCTTCTCTGGAAAACCCTGACTAGTATAGCAGGAAAGTAGGAAGAGATGGGACTAAAGGGCTGGAGAAAGTCTTGATTGTGAAAGGGATTTGAATGAGCTGAAACTTTATCCTGAGAGCCAAAAGGTTTAAGCAGGAAAGTAAGAGTATCAAGGGAAGTATACTTTTTGACAGTATGAGAATTTTAAAAACATTATTCTGGTTGCAGAATGGGGCAAAGATTGAAGAGGGCAAGGTTGGAGTTTGGAAATTATTATAATAATCTAGGGAAGAAGGAGTGACAGCCCTGAGAATGGTAGTAAGAGTAGTGGTAAACAGAACTGGGAAGATGCTGGGGATATTTAGAAAGGAAAATTATACTTTATGGTTATTAAGATGTAAGGGAGAAATAATGGTAAAAGATGACCACCAGTTTCTGGCTAGATGGTGGCACATAATTTAGTGAGATAAGGAACAATGGAAGAGGAATAGCTTTGACAAGGGGTGGGGAGTTGGGGTTGGGTGGATTGAGGATGGGAAAGTTGCTGATGGTGAGAAAGTTGCTGAGCTAGAAATACCTGTAAGACATGTCATGGGGAACCCAGGCAGTTTTATAGCCATGCAGGCTAAAATCCCTATGCTCTTTCAGCCAATAGGTGGACACATCCTATTGTCCACCAAACCTGCACTAGCAAAATTCTAATGGAAAACAAAAATATGCTTACACTATTCAGTACCGAGTATAACTGGAATTCATCAAAGGGAAAGTCCTTGTGACCCAAGAAGAGAGATAAGTCTTGAAGAACAAGGCAAAGACTCTTGAGCTACGTCTTTGAATGACAGAATTTGGAGAGCCAAAGAGAAGTAGGAAGGCATACCAGGTGAGAGCACGGCAGGAGGAATGGTGAAAAGGGAGACTGAGCCTGGCCTCCTGGGGTGAACAGTTCAATTTGAGAAAATGAAAGAGATTAGATGGGGCAAGTGAAGACAAGTGAGGGAGGTCATGGCAGCCAAACAGCAAGCTCTTTTCAGTGTCATCTCACTAAAATGGCACTGCCTATCTCCCAAGAGCATCTCATGCTCTCTCTGGATATGAGGAGAAAGCTCATTCCACAGTGCTTTCAGAATGAATGAACGCATGAATGAACGTTGACTGGGATCACCAAATTATTAAGGTTTCTTTTCGATCCATGAGTCAGCATCTTTGTTTACACATTTTATTTTAGTGACTTTTTCTTGTCCTTCAATGAGAAGATGAGGACATTTTTTTAAGAGAAAAGAAAAGAACAAGATGATTTTGCTTTTTTAGTAATGGGGATTTATTTTAGTCTCACGGGAGGCATCATAGAAAAAAACCCTCAGCCAGAAGTTAGGACATTGTGATTCTCAGCCACTAACGAGCTGTATGACCTTGGTCACTAGGCCTCTGCAGGCTCTGGTTGCTTCATTTGCAAAATAAAACCCAGACCGGGTCATCTTTCAGTTCCCTTCCAGCTCTATTATTTTATGATTTGCTCTTAGTCTTTATGAGCCATGTATGATTTATCAGTCTCCCTGATGCACTCAACTCCAATGATGCAAAAGCATTGTAAAGAGCTGAATTTTGACTATGTTTTCACAATGTCAGAATAACTCAATGATTCTTTTAATTCAATTAACCAAATATTCTGATACTTTCATGCTGGCCTGCATGCAACTGTACCTGGTTATGTGCCAATTCTGTTTGATGTCCATACCAGTTCCTACCCAATCTGATTGGTACCAATGAGGGAGCCTGGTTTAGTTATCTTACTTTGACAGTACCTGAAGATGATTGTTTAACCAGGGACTTTACAGTGGAGGTTCTTTGATTTTAATGTGGGAGAGTGGGGTTGGGTGGATTGAGGATGGGAAGGTTGATGAGGGTGGGAAAGTTGCTGAGCTAGAGATACCTGAGAGCTAGAGATACCTGATACCTGAGAGACATGTCACAGGGAACCCAGGCAGTTAGATAGCAATGCAGGCCAAAATCCCTATGTTATTCCAGCCACTTCCTACTGCCAATCAAAGTTCCACTAACAAAATTCTAATGGAAAACAAAAATACTCTTACACTATTCAGTACTGAGTGTAACAGGAGTTCCCTGAAGGGAAAGTCCTTGTGAGAGAGAATGCTCTGAGGGAGTGTGTGAAAATGCAGATTCCTGGGCCCTAACCTCAGAGAGTTGTGAGTGGTACCCAAGTCTCTTCATTTTAACAATCTCAAGGTAGGGGTCCCTTGACCATTATATGAGAAATGTTACCTTAGATAGGGAAAAAACTTTGCTGAAAAACATTAAGTCAACACCCTAGATAAATTGTGGTTTATGGTTTATAAACCAGTAACTTAATTGTGGATGTTGGTATGTGAAATTATTGGGATGGTTGGTAGTAGGACTACTACATGGCTCTGAAATTAGCAACAGTTCACTCTGAGGACATGTTGGGAAAGTGCATAGCTCTGAGTGGCTACCAATATTTTGCCTCCTTCTGGCTTTATGTGCTGCTCTGACTACTGTTGTCTGTTTCTTAACTGGAATCATCAATTTGTACTGCTGTTGATATTCCCATTGAGGAGAGGTCCATCTCTCTCTAGAGCATCCAGTTCTTCTGGTCCGAGCTTCATGTTTCAGACAAGGAGCTCATCAAATTCCAAGTTCACCAACTTCCCGGCTTGCTCTCTGCCCTGTCTTGTTTGCAGTGTCTCTGCTTTCATGTAGGCCTGTGTAGAGATACAACCAAGCTTGAGGATGGAAGGATTGCTGTGAGATACTCTGAGATGACTCTCTTTGGAGACTCCTTGAGACAGTTTTGTGCTGCTGAGCAGTGGGAGATTTTAATCATGATACTCAGCATTACAAAGAGGATTCTCCTTGTAGCTGGAGTCTGGAAAACATTTCACCATTTTTAAACGGTCTCAGTTACATCTTGCCTTTTGGTTCTTTCAATGTATGAGAAGTAGGCTTCTGCTTACAGAAGTTTTATAATTTGTAATTACAGTTTACAACACTGGGTTCTGTTTAACACTGAACATATTTGGAACAAAATGGACCAGTCTGTCTGATAGTGTATAGGCACATAACCACAGCACAACCGAGTAACAGGGTTATTGTGTGTCCTTCCCTACATCTCCACCCTGCCTAGAACAGCCTAAACCAGATGGTCCTCAACCTTTATTCATCACAATCACTCTATGAAGAATTTGGAGGGGAAAGGGTTGCTTCTAAAATACAGATTCCTCTTCCCACCTTCAGTGGGCTTGTGCTAAGGGTTTAGGAAGCTAAAAAATTAAACAAACACCCCAAATATTGGTGATTCTGATGACCACAGTTGGTGAAATATTATCTAGCTCTCAGAGCTTTCAGGTTTACATGGTTCTTGGGCATGACATGCACTTCCAGGTCTCGAGGCCTTTATTCAGTTTGGTTCTGCTGAAATGCCTTTCCTAGCTTTGTCTAAGGATGGGAATTGAAATGTCAGCTCATCCTTTGAAGCCCAGCATAAATGTCTTTTCTCCTGCACCTTTCTCACAAACTCTCTCTTCTTTACCACTGTACTTTGCTCTTCATCTGTGCCCTTATTGCATTTTCTAAATAACACAAATGTTATACATAAGTAGTTATTAATACACTTGCTTTTCTAAAGTGTGAGCTTCTGGAAGTCAGGGGCTGTGCCATCCTTGTTTCTTCAGTGCTCAGCATTGTATCTCACACGCTGTATTAGTCTGTTTTCATGCTGCTGATAAAGACATACCCGAGACTGGACAATTTACAAAAGAAAGAGGTTTATTGAACTTACAGTTCCACAGGACTGGGGAGGCCTCAAAATCACGGTGGAAGGTAAAGAGGAGCAAGTCACATCTTACGTGGATGGCAGCAGGCAACAAAAGAGAGCTTGTGCAGGGAAACTCCCATTTTTAAAACCATCAGATCTCATGAAACTCATTCACTATCATAAGAACAGCGCAGGAAAGACCTCTCCCCATAATTCAATTCAATATGAGATTTGGGTGGGGACAAGGCCAAACCGTATCACAAGTTTTAGGTACTTTTTTTTTTTTTTTGAGACAGGATCTCACTCTGTCACCCAGGCTGGAGTACAGTGTTGCAATCTCCACTCACTGCAACCTCTCCTTCTGAGTTCAAACGATTGATTCTCATACCTCAGCCTCTTGAGTCACTGGGATTACAGGCATGTGACACCATGCCTGGCTAATTTTTGTATTTTTAGTAGAGATGGGGTTTCACCATGTTGGCCAGGCTGGTCTTGAATTCCTGATCTCAAGTGATCCACTTGCCTCAGCCTCCCAAAGTGCTGGGATTACAGGTGTGAGCCACTGTGCCTGGCCTTAGGTACTTTAAAAATACTTTGATTCTAATAAACTGGTACAGACACAGCTAAGCTGTGTAACACATCTGAACAAACTAATACACAGGTAGCAGTTGTTTTCTTCAAAATGTTGTAAAGTAGCACTTTGATCTTTAGTGTCCTCTTTAGTATCTCAACAGTATAAAGGCACAGCGTGAGATGAAATCTTAGTGTTTTAATCAGGAGGCCCTATACTTGTGTGGATCACTCTTTCCACTGTGGTCGCCTTTTCCAGAATCAGACTGTAGAATCACTGTTCACTCTGTTGCGTGTGTTGCCTTGTGAGAGAGCGATTGCTTCTGGGGGTGAACAATAAAGAAAACCAGAGGCAGAAGAGAAGAATCTTAGCGGCAAAAGCTGGGATCCAATTTCCTCACCAGGACAGCTTCTTTTCATCTCTAGTGAGGAGGTCATTTCTACCTTATTCTTTGTCTGTTTCAAGCTTTCTCAGAAGCAGCGGCTCCATGGGAACAGGCATTTGCTGTCACATGTCAGGTATTTAGGCGTCTATTAAGGAAAGATGAAAAGAATATTAGATGTGGCAGGGAAGAAGAGAGGCAGTGGAGAAGAGTGCAGAGGACAGGATTTGGACTGTGGATGGGTATCTTGCTAGTGGGAGTAATGTGTGGCTGGAGGGGGATGTAGTGGCATCTATTGTCAATCCCCTTAAGATTCAATTACCAAAGGACCTACAGCTGTCCTTCCTGTACTCCAATCAGCTGCAAAGAATCCAGAGGGAGGAGCACCAAGCAGAGAGCTTCAAGAGCCTGAAAGTAATGCAGCTTTGAAAAATTTCAGTTAAGTCTAGTCTGCTTTCCTCCAGTATCTCCCAAAGTGTCTGAAACTCAGCTTGATTTCAGCCCAGAATCAAAATGTCCCAGAATCTCTCCTCCAGGAAATATTTTAAAAAGATGTTTGTATCTATTACATTTCCTCTTCACGACCATGCTGTGAAGGAGACAGGCACAATAAGAAGTCTCAGTTTTGGAGATGAAAAACCTACAGTCCAGTAATTTCCTTAGGTACTTCAATTAATGACAGAGCTATGGCTGAGTGAGGAGTAATCGCTCGTTTTCCAGCCATGCTGAGGTACAGGTTTGGGTGTAGGGAGGTGAAGGACTATTTTTTCCCTCCCAGACAGAAAGCATGAAAGAATAATAAAACTAAGAAACAAAATATCCAGCTCAGTCATTTCTAAGAGCAGAGTCCAATACTCAATGGACTGTTGATGGCAGATGTGTGAACACTAAAATCAGAAAAGGGGACTTTAATCTGGAGGTAATGACAAACTCAGTGTGGGAAGAATCAATAGATTATTATGTGAGTCACTGAGCATTTTTATGAGCAGCAGCCTTTCACAGAAAGCACCTTATTGCCATAATATGGCAAGATAAAGAGGGCTTCTTTTTCTTCAGATCATGGGAATTAAAGCTATTACAATTTGGGCAGAAATTACTTTTAAAAGCATTTGTTTATCACCTATCTCCCAGCTACTGAGTGCTGAAAACAAAGGCAAGCATTCTCTTCCATGTCTCTGAGTGCAGGCTATCCAGTACCAGTTATTATTTCTTCAAGCCTCTGAGTGCAGGCTATCCAGTACCAGTTATTATTTCTTCAAACCTCTGATGAGAATCACTATTAGACCACCAGTTTCTGGATGATTTAGGGGTTGGAGGATTTAAAGTCCTAACCTCCAAACACATTGATCATTTTCTATTTTTAATCAGTACATATGTCTGAGAGCCTGAACTACATTAGATCATATTATCTCTTTTGATGGAACTAAATGGGTGTGTTGGGGCTAATGGGCAAGTTTTTCTTCCCCTTCTGAAGGTTCACTGAAAAATCAACTCATGAAAGGTAGATTAATTGGAGAAAAGGCATACAACTTTTTCTAATGTGTACATGGTAGACTTCAGAATAAACACCCAAATATACAAGGGAAATTGTCCATTTTTATGCTTAAGGTTCACCAAAGTAAGTACAGCCATGTAGAAATATGGTGGAACAAAAAGGGTATGATCTAATGCTAATAGACTGAGTGGGGAGACACAGCAAGGCCTGTCTGTCTAGATTCTTCTCGTTCTCTCTGAGCAGCATTCCTTCCTTCTGGGTGTGTGGCAAATCCTCGTCTGGAATAAGGGTCATATGACCTACAGTCAAAGAAGGTAGATCAGATAATTTGTTTATGGCCAGTTTTCATACAGAAAGGTGGAGGAAAAGTTAGAGTGATATGTTTAGGTTTTATGGTTGGCTTTGGGGAAAAGGGGTTGCAATTTCCATAACATACCTTGGGGAACAGGGATTCTAGTTTCTATATCTAGCCTCATGGAAGAATGAGAATGAGAGGCTGGAGGACAGGAGAAGGTCAGAGAGAAATTTAGACTGCTTCTGAGGCCTTTTTTTTTTTTTTTTTGGTATTGTTTTCTGAGTCCCGACAGGAACATAGGAGTACCAGAGTGATGATATTCTCTTTAGACTTCTGAGACACTCTTCAACATTATTTTATGACGAAAGTCCATGAAAATGACATAGATATGTGAATAATGTAGCTGAAAGTGACATAATAACTAATTGGCATCTAAAAAGGCCTAGATTAATAACAGTGCTATTGCCTATTATCTTTCTCCTTTTAAAAGATGACTTCATTGAGGTATATTTTACTTATCATATAATTCACTCACATCAAGTGTACAATTCAATGATTTCTTAGTACATTTTTGAAGTGAGGGCAACCATCACCACAAATTAGTTTTAGAACATTTCCATCACCCCAATAGGACGCCTCATGTCCATTTTATGGGTTAATTCCCACCCCTACTCCACACCAGGCAACAACTAATCTACTTTCTGTCTCTATAGATTTGCCTTTTTTGGACATTTTATATAATTGAATCAAACAACAAGAGGTTTCCTGTGTCTAGCATCTTTTGCCTAGCGTGTTTTTGAATTTTACCAATGCTGTAGGATGTGTCAGTAGTTTGTTCCTTTTTGTTGTTAAATAGCATTCCACTGTATGGATATACACATTTTGTCCATCCATTTACCAGCTGGTGGTTCTTTAGGTTGTTTCCAAGTTTTGACTGTTATGAATAATGCTGCTAAAAACAGTGGTGTGCAAGTCTCCATGGATATGCTTCCATTCCTCTTGGGTATATACTAGGAGTGGATTTTTTTTTCTTGGGTTACTCTCACTTCCCTTACCATGGAATTTCTTTAACATGATGACGCAAGTCAATCTATGTATCATCTGACTCTTCCATTGGAAAGTCAAAGTGAAAAGGGACGATAAATCAGGCAGTCAAGGAATATTTGGAGGCTGAAATCTCCCAAGTTGGTAGAAAACAATTTTCCCTGAGAAAACCCGTAGCAGGAAATGGGTAAAAGCACATGACATCAACCAATGCAGAGAAAGAGAAGTTTAAATACTCTAGTTTACATTTTCTCCTATCCTTCAATCTCCTGCCACTGTATGCTTTTGGCCAAATATGGCTGGAAGCCAGTTGGCAAAGGCATCTGGAAAAGAGAGCAGGGCAGAAGAAGGGCAGAGAGAAAGATAATAGAGCAAACAGGTAAAGGGCCATCTGTGCCTGCTTACTCACCTAATTCACAGTCGTCAGTGTGTGTGTGTGTGTGTGTGTGTGTGTGTGTACACCATGGGCCTTCTGTCCTCCCAAATAGGGCCAATACAAATTCGTGTAAGTTTTCTGTGCCTCGAATAAGATGCTAGTGCCAGAAGGGATGTTATCAACCATCCAGGCCTATGGTTTTTGAAGTCCCATAGGAGAACTGCTGAGCAGTAATCAAAACAGTGCTGCTTTTTTCTGCTTTACATGTTAAAGCTTCTAAGTAAAATTAACATTGGGTAAAGTCCATGGATTTAAAAAGGTAGATGTTCATTGGTTAGTCCAGCTCTGCCTTTGACAAGTGGAGAAAATGAAGAATGAAGAATTTAGCGACATTTTCGAGATGCTGCTGAGCTTCCTCCCACAGCTAAAAAATATTTGCTGAGAACAGAGCCAAGACTCAGGTTGCCAGGGGTCTGTGCACTCACCACCAACCTCTACACTAAAACCCTCAATCTCTAGTGCTATCTAAGAATTATCAGAAGAATTTTAAATACGGTTGTAGGTGCCTTCCCTCCCCATATCAGAACATCCAGGGTCAGGGCCCAGATATACATTATGTTTTTTAAAGTTACACAGGCTTTTAGGTACAACCCCTAGAACAACTGCTCTAGGGAATCACCAAGACTCCTCCATCAAGAGTAAATTCAATTACAATCATCCCAACTTACATTTGTATAGTACTCTCCCATTTATTATTTAACTTAAGCATTGCAGAACCCTAGGAGGTAGATGGCAAAAAGAACTAACACTTACTCAAAGTCAAACAGCAGGAAATGAGCCCCAGTATTAGAATACTGGGCTTCTGACATACAGTCTTGTGTTCATTCTTATTACTGCATGTTAACTTTCTCTACTCCAGTTATTATGATAGGAACATGGCATTTTAGAACAATTTCTGATAAGGGAACCATATACAATCCCTGTTTCCGTAAGCATTATGAATATCATGAAAGCAGTAGGAAAGAAGTATTTCTTCAGTTGCATGCACATCTGTAATTTACAAGAAAACCACCCACTCCAAAAATCAAGTGATTTCAGGAAGTCCACAGCATTTGCATCTCAAGTACTAGGAAAAAATTATCTTTTCAGTGTCACACATAGCTCACTATGTTCTTCCCCTCATGCTCTAGCCACAGTGGACTTTCTTCTGGCCTTCTTCCTGTGCATATATGTGGTTCCCCTCCCACTTCATCTCAGTGAAGTCTGTGGGTAGAAGCCACCATTCTCTTTGTGTTATAGTGTGCACTTCACCAGCCACTTCAACATTGGAAATTATCCATCACCCCCTTCATGCTTGGTCTGTGATGTAAAGCAGGAGCCTGGGTATTCTGAAAATGTTACTGATTTCATTTCTGGTGGATAAACTTCTTATTTTTACTACCTCCCTCTCCTTGGCTGGCCTCCCTTCTGGCATCAGCCCATTACCTTTGGGCCAAATGGGGACTCTTCATATTCTCTTCTCTGAGGGTAGTACTTCCCTAGAGGCTCATGAGTCCTGTGCACAGATGGAACCGTGGTGAGTTTATAACATCAGCTTCCTAGAAATGTCAGAATTTATGATCAGTTTCCAAAAGATGACAGCTCTCCTAGTTCAGTTCAGAATTAATTTGATACAAAATTAAACTAACTAGAATTCCCAATTTTCTAAGCATCCTACTTAATCAAGATATTATTATGTATATTATAAGGTAGATGCTTACAGTCATCAATATTTATTTATTTTAAATTAGAAACCAATTACTTATGGATCTCAAATACTGATGTGCATGAGAATCATCTGGGGAACATATGTAAAGTACAGATTCTTGACTTTTCCATCTAGAGGCTCTAATTCAAGAGGCCCTCACCACAGCCTGAGAATTAGCTTTTTCTTAAGCACCCAGGTGACTTTGATTGGGTTAGAACAAGTCCATATCCTGAGAAACACTAGTTTACAAGCTCAGTCTTCTAAATGTTAACTTTTTTTCTTCTTAAAAACCTTTCACATAGGTTCTACCTCAGAGCTATTTAGAACTAGAATCTAGCAAGAGAATAGGAGGTAGGAGGACAGTAGAGTATCTCTGCAGTAGATTCAGAAGATCATCTAGAATTGGGAACCACTGTCTTAAGTTTTATTTTTCCCTAAAATTAAAAATCATTATCAACACATTAGAATTATTTGATTTCAGAACCATGTTTCTCTTAAGTCTGACAAAAAGACTGAAAGGAAAACTGTAGGCTTTTCCTCGTGTAAATGAACATTTTTAAAAGATATTGGGTACCCAAATACAATGTGATATTTTAATAGTTTATCCTTAAGTGATAACATTGTATGTTTCATTTAAAATTTTCATATATTGGCTTCTCTCTGACTTGTATTGTCAGACTATTCTACTAGGTTGAAAGTTCCAATTAGGATAAATTCTTATCATTCTATTCAGTCTCTTTGTACCTTCCTTTTCCTGACTCTCTTTTCAATTAGCAAATCGACAGATTAATTTTACCTAATGATACCGTATTTCTCTTGCCCAGGTATCAAAACAACAATCTAACAGAAGCTTAAGTATGCTTAAGAAGACAATGAGACCAAATGTTTAAAATCAGAACTTCCCTGGAAGATGCAAAACACACCTTTTCCTCTTTTTGAAATGCTGCGATTTTCTTATCCTCACATAGATCTCTTAGCTGTTCTAAGCACCTCCTCCTACCCTCCCACAGCATATCAGCTGCTAGGTGTATCTTAACTAATTTAAATACCATGTTGAGGCTTGCTGTGCAAGAACTACTCTCTGATTCACAAACATGGTTCCAATACAAACTGTTTTGAAGATGTAGGCTTTGGAATTATAGAATGCTCTGTAAACTCTTCTAAAGTGCATGTAAACCTAGTCAGATTTAAATGGTTTTCCTTTCTCTCCCATTAATTTATTCACCTCACTCTACAAACATCTATGGGGTGCCAGGGCCTATGATGGGCCCTGAGTACAAAGATGAAGAGAGCCCAATATACCCACCAGTCTGGAGGAGCAGAGACAGTAAAACACATTAAACAGACGATTATGGCCATGTTAATTATAACTCAGTGATAAGAAGTACAGTAATAGTTTAGTAATAACTAAATACTAATTACTATTGGTAATAGTAATAACTGAACAAGAAGTTATGGTGAGGCACAGGAAGGAGAAATTGCCTGGAGAAGGATGGTGTTGCGAGAACCTCTCTCCAAGGAGTTACCATTGGAATGGAATCTTGAAAATTAAGTAGTTTGCTAAGTTCATGAGACAGGGGAGTGCAGAAGGAAACAAACGGCTTAACTGAGGAACTGAAATGCATTCAGAACTGCAGAGTGAGGTGTGAAATTATAAAGATAGATCCAGATCATAAACGTGCTTGTAAGGAACATCCCACAAAGCAGTCTCCTGAAGGAGAGATGCAAAGGACTTTTGGAGTCGGCCCTGGGTAGACTATGAGAGAAAGAGAGAGAGAGAGAGAGAGAGAGGGAGAGAGAGAGAATTGTGACAGCTTTCAACGCCTTCCTTCTAGACCAGGTCTCCAAGGCTGCTCTGCTTTCCCCTTCCTAAAACTGATTCTTCAGTGATTTCTTTTATCATGTGTCCCCTCCTCTCCATTAGCCTTCTAATTGCTTGAGCTACTTTGAATCAGGTTTTTGGCACTGACACTCTGGTGCACTGACTAATGATGAGGTCCCCATTGACCCCTCTTCTTCCAGAAATGCCCACAGTCCCCTACCCTGGATGGAAAGAGAGGCTCTTCCCGAAGTTCCCATATGTCATAGTAAACCCCTGTCCAAAAATTCCATGCCCAAACAAACATAAAACATAAACACATACACACACACACACAAAGCAAACACCTTTTACTTAAGAAAAAGCAGCGGCTGTTCTTAGAAGTAGACCACTAACAACAAAAAGTAACAGCTGTGGCATGGATAACCCTGATTATTTGCTTAAACTACTATGCCAGTTGCACAATAGAGCAAATGGAACTACAAATGGAACTCCAAACATCAAGCAGACAGGATATAGAGTCACTGCTATTTGTGAGTCTTTTTCATTTTGTCTACCTGTTTGAAGATGGGAGAGACTCAACTTAGAAGGTTAAATTTGTGGTCTTTATTTCCACCACACTAGTAGCATGATCAAATGTGCATTTAAATCAGATTTTTCTGGTTTGCTGCTTGGGAAATCCCTGCGCTATAATTCTTCAAAGTGGGTGTAAAGTGAGTTTATCCAGTGTGTAGTTAGAAGAATTAGAAACCATGCTGATTTCCTAAAACACACACACACACGAATATATATAAAAACATCAAATTAAGGGCAAGTGCATCAGTTATCTAGGGCCAAGACTGACTGCTTAAAAAAGTGCCCCAGAAAAGAATTCAGTTTCTATTCACTTAGAAAGAAATAGGTGGTCTCTGTCAACATGAGGGGCCAGATTGGAAAGCCTTTTGCAAGCCAAGTGCTGAGTTGCTGGACTGAGCTGACTGGATCCTGGCTGTCTCCAGCCCTGGGCAGATAACACTGGCTTCAGGTTCTAGAGGCATTTCCAGGGCAAACCCCAAAGAGGCTGCATTCCTGTAATCTGGCCTGAGTGTTCTCACAGCACAGAGGGAAATGAGACTATCTCTGACTTGCCAATCTCCATCTGAAAAAGCATACCCCATTGGCAGCAGCCTCTTCTCCCAAGGATTCTGGGAGAAGATCCAGACAGAAGCACTTTATGTGGGGCAAAGGAGGCACCACTTCAGCATCCTATTTCCTCTCCTGGCAGACAGACATTTTTCTATTTGTCTGTTGCAGAAACTAGAACTGGATCATGTGCCTAGGACATCTAAAAGATGGAAATCAGTGACTGAGGGAAAAAATGCAAAGGTTATGAGGGGGCCAGGAAGAGAGGAGGGAGAGCAGAGAAAACTCTAATTTAGGTACCAATGCAAATCCCATGGGTCTGGCTAATACTGACAAGGAGCCTCTAGTGGGAGGCTGAGATGGGGCCAGCTTGCTCAAGGGACTTCCATTAGCAGAGGAAAGTTTCTGGTTTTGGAATTGTTGGCATCATCTGCCATATTTGGGGTGAAAATCTTCTGTTTTTACCTAAGGATGAAATGGTTACCATTTAGATGGCAAGAGAACACTAAAACTACAATAGCAACAAAAACCCATTCTTGCTGGTTGGCCATATGAAAGCTCTTTCTCCTCAGTCTCAGACTACTCTTGGATCTCTCACATATCCCCAAACCTGGCCAATATATACCAGCTACGAAGCTTTTATTTGTTAAAAATGACATTGTTACTATTTTCTAACTATATATGCTCCTTGGAGAGAAAAAAATCGAAGAAACATAAAAAAGCACAATATTAAAAGTGAAAACAATCCAAAAGTTCATCAACTGCTATAAACATTTTTGCAAATCATCTTTCCATTCCCCTTCCTTTCCTTTGCTGAATCCTTCCTGCTCCCAAACATTTATTGAACATTTACTTGGTCAGTGTTCCCCAACCTTTTTGCACCAGGGACTGGTTTCACGGAAGACAAATTTTCCATGGACTGGGGGTGGGAGCGGGAGTTGGGGGATGGTTATCAGGATGATTCAAGCACATTACATTTATTGTGCACTTTATTTCTGTTATTATTACATTGTAATATATGATGACATAATAATACAACTCACCATAATGTAGAATCAGTGGGACCCCTGAGCTGGTTTTCCTGCAACTAGATGATCCCATCTGGGAGTGATGAGAAACAGTGACAGGTCATCAGGCATTAGATTCTCATAAGGAGTGCACAACCTAGATCCCTTGCATGTGTGGTTCACAATAGATTCCTACGATGATCTAATGTCACGGCTGATCTGACAGGAAGTGGAGCTCAGGAGGTAATGTGAGCAATGGGGAATAGCTGTAAATATGGATGAAGCTTTGCTCACTCACCTGCCACTCTCCTCCTCCTGTGGGGTCTGGTTCCTAATGGGCCATGCACCAGTACTGGTCCATTGCCCTGGAGTTGGGGACTCCTGTACTAGTTGACAGGCACTGCAAATTCAAA
This sequence comes from Pan paniscus, assembly GCF_029289425.2. Lineage (NCBI taxonomy): Eukaryota > Metazoa > Chordata > Mammalia > Primates > Hominidae > Pan > Pan paniscus. The sequence goes on along the minus strand of NC_073257.2, from coordinate 71,268,616 downwards.
TGTGTATGCAAGAGAGAAAAGTGTCTATCCTCATACCTTAGAGCCTGTGTCCTCCACCTCTCTGCACATAAACACTCACATGCATTATATGCATATATATATGCATATAATTTTTTAAAATGTGTTGGATCAACATATAATTTTACACAGAATTGCTTTAAAATCAGCATGTAGCCTATTTATTTCTCCTTTCAAGAATAGATAATGACCATTTTGAAAATATATATCACCATGTTAATGGCTCCAAAATGAGATCATTCATTGAATGAACATTTTATTAATTCATTTGGCACAAGCACTACACTTTTGTCCAAAAAGGCCATGCCACTTCAAGCAAGCAATAATGGCATATAGAAAATCTTGTATACCACATCGAGTTTACTATTGTCTTTCAACCAAATTTACACTTATTTTGTTTCACATTCATGTTTTGTGTGTTTTCTTATGGAATCAAATGTATCCATCTTTTCTTTCATAGTTTCTTTTTTATGATATTTGGAAAGGCTTTTCCTGTCATAAAATTATTTTAAATGATACTTTCTTCTAACACTCTTAAGTTATTTATATGTATATTCAAACCTTTGATCCATCTGGAATTTAATTTAGTGTATGGATTTACATACGGATACAGATTTATTCTTTTCTAAATATACTCAAAATTATTATTTCAAAGGACTGTTTTTATGCGTAGGCTGCATGCTTCATGGTGTAATTTTGTATTTCTTCCACATGCACACTGATGCTAGAAATTCCACTGCTAGAGACTGGTTTTTCATCCTCCATTGAAATATAAACATCCTATGGAGAGGAAATACCTCAAGGTTTGGCAGTCATCCCTTTGACTCAGTGTAAACTGAGACTTTTCAAGAGAAGTGCAGGACATATGGAATGGTTTTGGAGTGAGGACATGGAAGATACAGTATTTCCGGAGGGGGAAAAAAAAACACTAAAAAGAGAATTTGGCATAGCTAGAATATGGGAGCAGTGGCAGAAAATGATGGGCGATGGGGCCAAATGAGAAGGCAAAAGCCAGACTCTTGGTAGATCTTATATCTATTTTAAGAGGCCTAGAGTTTCTGTAATCTGGGTGGGGGTAAGGAGCCATGGAAATGCTTAAACATGACAAAAACATGGCAGATTTAGGTTAAGGGTAGATCATTCTGATGGCTTTGTAGATCATCTATTTGGAAGCAAAAAAGACGAAACCACTTAGGAGGGTGTGGAAGTTGACAAATTAAGAAATAACAATGAGGCACTGAATAAAGGTTTTGGCAATAATAGATGGCAGTGAGCCAAGAGATTTGAGAAATATTTATGTGGAAAAATTAGTGTGTGAGTGTAAAGAAAGAGGAGGGACAAGGATGATGCCCAGATTTCTAGCTTGTGACCAGGTGAACAGTGGCACCAACTTAATGAAACAGAGCATGCAAAAATGATTAATGAGTGGTTCCCAAGCAAATGCAAATTAAATTTGCACACACACCTGAATGGCTAAAATGCAAAAAGACTTCCTTTAGCAATACCAAGTGTTAGTAAGGATGGAGAAATGGGAACTCACATATGCTGTTGATAGTGTTGATAGCGTGTAAGTTGGCATACACTTTAGAAAAGCATTTGGAAATATCTACTAAGGTCAACTTATGTGTAACCTTGAACCAGCAATTCCATTTTGGCCATATAGCTCGCAGAAATCTGTTCATATCTTTGCTAAAAAACATGTACAATAAATGTATAGCTTCATTATGCTTAATAGCCCTATACTTAACCAAAAAGCCTATCAGTAGTTGACTAAAAATAAATAAATTGTGGTTTGTTAATACAGTAGAATATCATATATTTATGAGATGAACATGCTACAGCTATATACAACAACATGGATGAATCTCATAATATTGTGCTAACGAAGCCAGACACAGAGGGAACATACTATATGATTCCATTTACAGAACATTCAAAATCAAGCAAAACTAATCTATGTTATTAGAAATCAAGATAGTGTCACTTTTAGAATGGGGAAGATAAAAACTAACAGGGGCATTGGGGTGCTACTAGCTACTGGTTATGTCTTAGCTTGATGTGGGGTCTGCTTATACAAGTGTGTGCACTTTCTGGAGATTCATCAAGTCATGCCCTTAAGATTTGTGCTGTCTCTAGCATGTATGTTATATTTGAATAAAAAATCTAATCAATTCTGATATGGTTTTGCTGTATCCCCACTTAAATCTTGAATTGTAGCTCCCATAATTCCCACATGTCATATGAGGGACCTGGTGGGAGGTAATTGAATCATGGGAGTGGGTCTTTCCCATGCTGTTCTCGTGATAGTGAATAAGTCTCATGAGATCTGATGGTTTCATAATGGGGAGTTTCCCTGCACATGCTCTCTCTTGCCTGCCACCATGTAAGACATAACTTTGCTCCTCCTTTGCCTTCCATCATGATTGTAAGGCCTTTCCAGCCACATGGAGCTGTGAATCCATTAAACCTCTTCTTCTTTATAAACTACCCAATTTTGGGTATGTCTTTATTAGCAGCATGAGAACAGACTAATACAATTCCTTATGAAATACAGTGTATGAATGATTAGTTCAGTTTGGGATATGTTGGACATTGAGGTGAACCATCAGACAAATAGATCACTGGGTGCATGTGTCTGATTCTCAGGGCAGGAGTAAAAGGCAGCAGATAAGGAATCTTAGTCACCCTGTGGGAGGAGATTGTGAATGAAAGCAGAGGGCCTTGGATATAACTCTGGAGAATATCAGCACTTAAAGTATGGGCAGAAGAAGAATTCTGAATTTCCGTTTACTCATTTTATTGAAATAAAGCCATCAATACCTGTTTAATAGAATTAAATGTGCGAAAATAAAACAAGTGAATGTGTCTGCCTGTTACTGTGTGTTTTTCCCTTACTCTCCTTCTATATGCATATAAGCTCATGACACTCTCTTTCCTGAAGGCAAATGCAAAAATAAAAATGACAGTGTATACAAAGCCAGAAAATGATATCTAATGGGAATCTGGACTGAAGATGGTTCTTGATTTGAACAATTTACAATTGTTAATGTCAGTAATTCTTTAACTCATATTTACTATATTATGCAAAAGTATCCAATAAATGGACTCACAGATAACACAGAATCAAACACTCTTCATGAGAGAAAATGGAAAGCCTGATTAGAATAAAGAAAGAAAGAATTGAACTACGCATTGAGAAACTAGATGGATTATCAGTAGGATCTTCCAGGCATCAAGGTGGCACTAGGGTCACACTACTGCTTAACAGGACTTGGAAGACTGAATGAATTCCTGGGCACTACAAAAGGTGATATTATGCCTTGGGATAGATTCATCTATTAAGGACCAGTTAGGTGGGAAATTCTGTGTTTGGAAGTGGAATTGTTAAACCATCTCTCTGAACAGTATACTGTCTGTACTTCATTGAGTTGAGGGGGATGGGAGGGAAGAAATTACAAAAGGTATTTGCTAGTGCATGCTAGAAAATTTAAGCTTATCCACTGATTAGTTAAAATAGACTTTAAACCAAAAACAGTAAAAAAAAACAAAAAAGACAAAGAAGAACATTACATAATGATAAAGGGTTAAATTCAGCAAAAATATTTAACTATCCTAAATATGCATGCACCGAACATTGGAACACCCAGATTCATAAAACAAGTACTAGACCCACAAAAAAGACACAGATGTCCACACAATAGTAGTAGGGGAATTCAACACTTTACTAGACAGATTATCAAAGCAGAAAACTAACAAATTCTGGACTTAAATTCAAGATTTGACCAGTTGGACCTAACAGACATCTATAGAACATTCCACTCAACAACCAAAGAAGATATAGTCTTACCAACTGCACATAGAACATACTCTGAGGTTGATGACATGCTTGGCTGTAAAGCAAGTCTCCATACGTTCAAAAACATTGAAATTATACCAACCAAACTCTCAGACCACAGTGAAAGAAAAATGGAAATCAATACCAAGAGAATCTCCTAAAATCACAAAAATTACATAGAAATTAAACAACTTGCTTCTGAATGACTTTTGCAAATACAATGAAATTGAGGCAGAAATCAAAAAATTCTTTGAGATAAATTAAAACACAGACACAACATACCAAAATCTCTAGGATGCAGCAAAACCAGTGTCAAGGGGAAAGTGCTAAACACTCACATTAAGAAGTTAAAAAGATCTCAAATTAACAATCTAATATCACCCCAGAGGAACTAGAAAAACAATAACAAACTAACCTCAAAGCTAGCAGAAAAGAAATAACTAAAATTAGAGAACTGAATGAAATTGAGACCCAAAAATCTACACAAAGCAGCAACAAAACAAAAAAATTGTTCTTTAAAAAGATAAACCACAATGAGATACCATCTCACACCAGTTAGAATGGCGATCCTTAAAAAGTCAGGAAACAACAGGTGCTGGAGAGGACGTGGAGACATAGGAACACTTTTACACTGTTGGTGGGACTGTAAACTAGTTCAACCATTGTGGAAGACAGTGTGGTGATTCCTCAAGGATCTAGAACTAGAAATACCATTTGACCCAGCCATCCCATTACTGGGTATATACCCAAAGGATTATAAATCATGCTGCTATAAAGACACATGCATAAGTATGCTTATTGAGGCACTATTCACAATAGCAAAGACTTGGAACCAACCCAAATGTCCATCAATGATAGACTGGATTAAGAAAATGTTGCACATATACACCATGGAATACTATGCAGCCACAGAAAAGGATGAGTTCATGTCCTTTGTAGGGACATGAATGAAGCTGGAAACCATCATTCTCAGCAAACTATCGCAAGGACAGAAAACCAAACACCGCATGTTCTCACTCATAGGTGGGAACTGAACAATGAGAACACTTGGACACAGGAAGGGGAACATCACACACCAGGGCCTGTCATGGAGTAGGGGGAGGTGGGAGGGATAGCATTAGGAGATATACCTAATGTAAATGATGAGTTAATGGGTGCAGCACACCAACATGTCACATGTATACATATGTAACAAACCTGCACGTTGTGCACATGTACCCTAGAACTTAAAGTATCATTAAAAAATTCATTAAATTTGAAAAAAAAGAAAAGATAAACAAAGTTGATTAATCAATAGCTAGATTAATAAATAAAAAGAGAGAAGATTCAAATAAGCACAATCAGAAACAACAAAGGTGACATTATAACTGATCCCACAGAAATACAAAAGATCCTCAAAGATAATTATGAACACCTCTATGCACACAAACTAGAAAGTCTAGAGGAAATAGATAAAGTTCTGGAAACATACAACCTCCCAAGATTGAATCAGGAAGAAACTGAAACCCTGAACGGACCAATATCAAGTTCCAATATTGAATCAGTAATAAAAAACCCACCGAACAAAAAAGTCCCTGGACCAGATGAACTGACGGCCAAATTCTACCAGGCATACAAAGAAGAGCTGGTATCATCCTGATACCAATATGACAAAGATACAATGAAAAAAGAAAACTAAAAGCTGATATTCTGGATGAATATAGACCCAAAAATCCTCAACAAAATACTTGCAAACCAAATCTAGCAGCACATCAAAAAGTTAATTTACCACAATCAAATAGGCTTTATTCCTGAAATACAAAGTTATTTTAACATACACAGATCAATAAATATGATTCACCAAAGAATCAAAAACAAAAACCATAACATCATCAAAATAGACACAGAAAAAGCTTTTGATAAAATCCAACATCCTTTCATAATAAAAACCCTTAAAAAACTAGCCATCAAAGAAACATACCTCAAAATAGTAAGAGCTGTCTATGACAAACCCATTGCCAAAATCATAATGACAAGGCAAAAGATTAAAACATTCTCCTTAAGAGTAGGAACAAGATAAGAATGCCCACTCTCACCACTTCTATTCTAGTACTGGAAGTCCTAGCCAGAGCAATTGGGCAGGAAAAAAATAAAAGGCATCCAAATAGAAAAAGAAGACCTCAAACTATCTCTCTTCACTGACAATATGATTCTAGATCTAGAAAACTCTGAAGACTCCACCAAAAGGCTCCTAGAGGTGATAAATGACTTCAGTAAATTTTCAGGATACAAAATTCAATGTAGAAAATGAGTTGCATTTCTATACACCAATAACTCAAGCTGAGAGCCAAATCAAGAATGCAAGCCAATTTACAGTAGCCACTAAATAAATAAATAAATACCTAGGAATACATCTAACCAAAGAGGTGAAAGATTTCTACAAGGAAAACTACAAAACACTGGTGAAAGAAATCACAATGGCAAAAAGAAATGGGAAAACAATCCATGTTCATGGATTGGAAGAATCAATATCATTAAAATGGCCATATTGCCCAAAGCAATCTACTGATTCAATGCTATTCCTATCAAACTACCAAAGTCATTTTCACAGAACAAGAAAAAACTATTCTAAAATTCATATGGAACCGAAAAAGAACCAGCATAGCCAAAGCAATCCTAAGCAAAATGAATAAAGCCAGAGATATCCCATTACCTGATTTGAAACTACACTATAAGGCTACAGCAGCCAAAAACAATTTGGTACTGGTACAAAAATAGACACATAGACCAATGGAAAAGAATAGAGAACCCAGAAATAAAGCTGTGCACCTTTAGCCATCTGATCTTTGACAAAGTTGACAAAAATCAACAGTGGGAAATGGACATTCTATTCAACAAATGGTGCTAGGATAACTGGCTATCCATAGGCATAAGAATGAAATTGAACACTTACCTTTCACCATATACAAAAATTAACTCGAGATGGATTAAAGACTTAAATGTATGACATCAAACTATAAAAATCCTAGAAGTAAACCTAGGAAATATCATTCTGGACACAGGCCTTGGAGTAGAATTTATTACTAAGTCTCCAAAAGCAATGCAAAAAAAACCAAAAATGGACAAGAAGGACCTAATTAAACTAAAGAGATTCTGCACAGCAAAAGAAACTATCAACAAAGTAAACAGACAATGTACAGAATGGGAGAAAATATCCACAAACTATGCATCTGACAAAGGTCTACTATCCAGAATCTATAGGGAACTTAAAACAACTCTATAAGCAAAAGACAAATAACCCCATTAAAAAGTGGGCAAAGAGGGCTGGGCACAGTGGCTTATATCTGTAATCCCAGCACTCTGGGAGGCCAAGGCAGGTGGATCACGAGGTCAAGAGGTCGAGACCATCCTGGCCAACATGGTGAAACACCGTCTCTACTAAAAATACAAAAATCAGCTAGGCATGGTGGCACGTGCCTGTAGTTCCAGCTACTCAGGAGGCTGAGGCAGAAGAATCACTTCAATCCAGGAGGCAGAGGCTGCAGTGAATCGAGATCATGCCACTGCACTCCAGCCTGGCAACAGAGTGAGACTCCATCTCAGAAAAAAAAAAAAAAATGTGGGCAAAGGATACGAATGACACATCTCAAAATAAGACAGACAAGTGGCCAAGAAACATTTGAAAAGAGCTCAACATCACTAATCATCTGAGAAATGCAAATCAAAACCACACCGACATACCATCTCACACCAGTCAGAATGTCTGTTATTAAGGAGTCAAAAAGTAATTTGTTGATGGGGCTATGAAGAAAAGGGAATGCTTATACACTGTTGGTGGGAATGTAAATTAGTTCAGAGATGATGGAAAGCAGTTCGCAGATTTCTCAAAGAACTAAAAACAAAATTATCATTTGACTAAGCAATCCCATTAGTGGGTATATATCCAAAGAAAAATAAATCATTCTACCCAAAAGACACATGCACTCGTATATTCATTGCAGTACTATTCACAGCAGCAAAGACATGGAATCAACGTAGGTGCCCATCAACAGCTGGCTGGATTAAGAAAATGTGGTACAAATACACTATGGAGTGCTATTCAGCCATGAAACAGAATGAAAGTATGTCCTTTGTAGCAACATGGGTGCAACTGGAGGTCATTATTCTAAAACAGGAACCGAAAACCAAATATTGCATGTTCTCATTTATAAGTGGGAGCTAAACATTGGGTTCACATGGAGATAAAAACAGAAACAATAGACACTGGGGACTACTAGGTGGGGGGTCAGGAGGGGAGGGCTGAAAAATTACCCATTAGGCACTATGCTTACTATCTGGATGATATTAATTGTACCTCAAACTTCAGCATCATGCAATATACCCATGTAACAAACTTGCACATGTACCCACTGAATCTAAAATAAAAGAGGAAAAAAGAAAAGATCAGTTAATTCAGCTCCCATATAGGAAAGATACTATAAAAACAAACAAAAAACTATAATGAATCCAATACTGGTTCATAACACATTCCATTATGAAACCATAAGAAATAATTACTTTCTATGCAGCAGAAATGGTACTCGGTGCTTCTGCCTAAATTTTAAAGATGAGGAAATTGAAGCTCATAGAGTTTAAGTGAGTTACTCACAGTCATACCTGAGTCTATTTGATCTATTGCCTCTGCAAAAGCTTTGATAAAGCTTTGGGGTCTATGCAATTCTCACACTAAAAGAATATGGTATAGACTAGGTTCTGACTTTCTTATACCAGGTACTATCCTTGCTTAATATGCCAAACAAATGGTATGGAAGAATCACCTCTGTGGCATAGACTGACCAGGTGTTCACCTAATCTATTTCCTCTTACTCCTGGGAAGGCAGCCAGATTGTATTTACCAAGCTCTTTGCAGCGAGTTGTGGTCCTATGATTTTCTGGGCAATAGAAGATCAGTGGATGTGACGTGTTCTACCTCCAAGCCTAGCCCAAGAGCAACAGGATAGAAGAAAATTAGATCTCTCAATCACTTCTCAGAGGAGAGACATACTGGTATTAAGAGTACCCATTTAGTTTTGACTTGCATAAAAAAAATAACTTCCATTTTTTCAAACTACTGAGATTAGGGTATTTATCTGTTATGGCAATCAGAATAATCTTGGAGGCCTTTTCCTTGGTTTCACACTAAGTGGTCCTGTGATTGATATCAACAACTATTAATTAAGGTGACAGCTGAATCAAGTTGGTGAGGGCTGCCAATGCCTTCCTCAAGACAGGAATCAAATTTTGTAAATTGTTTGTGCGAAAGTCCTTCAAAACTGAAATAGAAATTCAATAATTATAAAGAATACAATTAGGAGCAAGCATGAACATACTCAAATATATGATGAGAAAAATTGACTAACCACGGTTCTTCCCGCAAAAAAAAAAAAATCTCATGGTCAAAATATAACACAAGTTGGACATAAATAAGCAACAATGTTGCTAGTTTAGATGCAATTATTGGTAAATAGACACGCATAAACATATACCCAAGATATGTGAAGGAGTCACATTAATACAGGAATTTGGGGTGGAGGGGTCCTTTTAAAATATGAGAACCTATTATCCACAGCTAAAATCAGTCATAGGTGTCACCAAAAAAGCAATGTGAAATTAGATTGGATAGCATTAGGTTTTTAGTATAATTGACCCTTCCTTTGCCTGTGACTCCGTGTGAGGAATTGGTGATGGGCAGTGTGACTATGTGTCCCACTTTGCCCAGGTTAGTCCAAGTTTGTGACTACTGTGCCCCCTTTCTTTCTCCAGAGTGCCCCAGTTTGAATGATAAATTATACAAAAATTATATGATTCCCTTGTTTGGTGGCAAACTGTGGGAGCTCAGTACAGACTTCGCTCTCCACTCCCAACTGCTGATGGTCATGTAAGGCTACCAGTATCACAAATACTACCACGAAAGTTTGGTTGATGAAGCAGAAAGCATTTTCCCTCCCTGTCAACTTTATAAGATGGCTATTTGATTACAGTTTGGGATGAGATCGATGCACTGTCACTCCTTCTCCTATGCTCCACTCCCATAAGAGAATAGAAGGGTAACCTTCTCTTAAATGCAGGAGACAAGTTACATTGTTACAAACCCAAAATGGACATAGCAAATAAGTATCCTGTATTATATTTAATCATTACCAGAACGAAAAACAACAGATCAATGACATTAAAATGAAAAAATCATCATTTTAGTTGGATTTCCCCCAAATTTTACCTGGATCTAAATAACTCTATACCATATGGCATTGAGTTATAGCAACAGATATTTCACAAATGGTGTATATTACAGGGCACACTGGGATGTAATTCTGAGTGATGCTTTGTCTCTTATTTGGGGGAGGATTCTGTGAAGGGGGAGGCAAGTGGTGGAAACTCCTCTGAAATATCTTGCATGCTAAAGGTACCATAGTCATTGCTATGGCTCTGATTCTCAATCTGAGCTTTCCATAGCCCTGGAGAACTCCAGGTAACAATAAACATGATGTATCTTTTTAGGAGATTCAATTTCACTTGGTGTTTATAATTTCAACTTTTTATACTTGAATAAACTTGAATATATTGTTAAATGGAATGCAAAACATACATGGATTTTTAAGATTAAAAAGATGAGCTCCTAAATAATCTCTCCCATTTCTGGTGGACCATGTTGTGATTCTCCCCATGTATTCTGAATACCAGGTGGAAAAATTAGAAAAGTGCTGCTCTAAGATAAAGCACATTGGGGCCTTGATCATCCAATCATCTGTTTGTTACCATGGTCCCAAACTTAATGGGCTATAATATAGCCTGGGGGTTAAGACCACAGTCTCTGATATTGAGCAGACCTGAGTTTTGTCCAGGCTGTGCCATGTACTATCTCTAAAACCTTACATGAATGTGAAATAGGGGTAATGATTGCCATAGTATTTTAACTATTAAAGAATGTATGTAAGTTGCTCAGCACAATATCTAGCACATAGTAAGCACTCCACAATTGTTCATGATTATTGCTTCTTCAGAGGTCTCCTGGACCTATTCATTGGACCTCTGTGATCACCTACTCTGTACAGTTTTGTTCCAGAAAGTGTAAAAAGAGACATAGAAAAGCTGCAAGTGATCCTGAGGGAAAAAAAGCAACAACAAAGGCATTTTAAAAAACATAAAAAAGCATAGGGGAAGCTGTAAATAAAGATGAAAGGAGCTGGAGTGTTTTTAGCTCAGAGAAGAGGAAGCCAAAAAGCGACAATAGCATTCAAGTGTAAGAATCATTAAGAGGATGAGACTGACAGGTTGCTTTCCATTTCAACAGGGGTTAGCACACATAAATATTACAGCAAAATAACTTCATTTGACACAACTAAGAATGTCTTTTCAGGGAGAGTGACAATACTAACACAGCATCCTAGAGAGGATATGGACATGTCAACCTTGGTTCCATCTAAAAATATCCTGGCTAATTTAGGTGAAGATCTGGTTGTGGCTGCCCTGACTGACCTTTTGAATATGAGTCTCAGAGATAAGTTTTCAAACAGCTCAGGGACAAAGTTTTTGGTAGATGTTCATATCAGACTCTGTAACATAGGGCAGAGTGATATATCCAGTCTTTTTGAGAGACATTTATAAAAATTAATGTGATATATAATCAGATGAATAGTCTTAATTTTATAACAATAATGATGGTAATGTTAATAACAATGCTAACATTTTCTAAATACTTAACTACATGAAAGATTCTATTCTAAATATGTTATATATCTTATCTCTTGCTGTTTCAATAATTAGCATTTGCACTTAATTACATGAACTCTTCCAACCCAGGTGTGCCTTGGACCTTTTAGTTTAAATCTACCCAGAGGTGAATACATGATGAAGGACACCCCATCTAACCAAATTCTCCCCACCCTTCTTTGCCAGGCTTAAATTATTCCTTCTCTGTGAGAGCAGTCTGACTTTCTCTAGTCATTTTTTTTTTCTCTGAACTCACAACTCTTATCCTCAGTACCATTCAGAGTAACTTAATCACATCATTACTTTGAGGTATTTGTGCTGTTGTTTTGCTTGGCTATTCAACTCTTATCCCTTAGGTTAACTCTTCATGGAAGCATGTCACATCTTCCAAATCTTATTATGAACTCTCCAGGAGAACTAACTGTAGTAATGATATATGTTGGTTTCTTTGGCTGTACAGTATTCATTTTCCTACTTTGGTAACAGCAACCTTTTTTTCTTTAGAAAAATATTCTCTCTGTTCCAAGATGGCTGAATAGGAACAGCTCCAGTGTACAGCTCCTAGCGTGATCGATGCAGAAGGTGGGTGATTTCTGCACTTCCAACTGAGGTAACTGGTTCATCTCATTGGGACTGGTTTGACTGGGTGCAGCCCATGGAGGGCATGCCGAAGCAGAGTGGGGTGTCGCCTCACCCGGGAAGTGAAGGGGTCAGGGGATTTCCCTTTCCTAGCCAAGGGAAGCCCTGACAGACAGTAACTGGAAAAACGGGACACTCCTGCCCAAATACTGTGCTTTTCCAACGGTCTTAGCAAATTCACACCAGGAGATTATACTGTGGATGTGGGACCCACACCCACAGAGCCTTGCTCACTGCTAGTGCAGCAGTCTGAGATCGACCTGTGAGGCAGCAGCCTGGCAGGGGGAGGGGCGTTCGCCATTGCTGAGACTTGAGTAGGTAAAAGAAGCATCCCGGGAAGCTGGAACTGGGCAGAGCCCACTGCAGCTCAGCAAGGCCGGCTGCCTCTGTAGACTCCACCTTTAGGGGCAGAGCATAGCTGAACAAAAGGCAGCAGAACCTTCTGCAGACTTAAATGTCCCTGTCTGACAGCTCTGAAGAGAGCAGTGGTTCTCCTAGCACGGTGTTTGAGCTCGGAGAACAGACAGAATGCCTCCTCAAGTGGGTCCATGACCATCGTGTAGCCTAACTGGGAGACACCTCCCAGTAGGGGCCGACAGACACCTCATACAGGTGGGTGCCCCTCTGGGACCAAGCTTCCAGAAGAAGGAGCAGGCAGCAATATTTGCTGTTCTGCAATATTTGCTGTTCTGCATCCTCCACTGGTGATACCCAGAAAAACAAGTTCTGGAGTGGACCTCCAGCAAACTCCAACAGACCCACAGCTGAGAGACCTGACTGTTGGAAGGAAAACTAACAAACAGAAAGGAATAGCATCAACATCAACAAAAAGGACATCCACACCAAAACCCCAACAAAGACCAAAGGTAGATAAAATCACAAAGATGGGGAGAAACCAGGGCAGAAAAGCTGAAAATTCTAAAAAACCAGAGTGCCTCTTCTCTTCCAAAGGATTGCAGCTCCTCACCAGCAACAGAACAAAGCTGGTTGGAGAATAACTTTGATGAGCTGACAGAAGTAGGTTTCAGAAGGTCGGTAATAACAAACCTCCAAGCTAAAGGAGGATGTTCAAACCCATCACAAGGAAGCTAAAAACCTTGAAAAAAAAAGATTAGATGAATGGCTAACTAGAATAAACCATGTAGAGAAGACCTTAAATGACCTGATGGAGCTGAAATCCATGGCATGAGAACTATGTGACACATGCACAAGCTTCAATAGCCGATTTCATCAAGTGGAAGAAAGCGTGTCAGTGATTGAAGACCAAATGAATGAAATGAAGTGAGAAGAGAAGTTTAGAGAAAAAAGAATAAAAAGAAACAAACAAAGCCTTCAAGAAATATGGGACTATGTGAAAAGACCAAATCCACGTCTGATTGGTGCACCTGAAAGTGACAGGGAGAATGGAACCAAGTTGGAAAACACTCTTCAGGATATTATCCATGGAGAACTTCCCCAATCTAGCAAGGCAGGCCAATATTCAAATTCAGGAAATACAGAGAACGCCACAGAGATACTCCTCGAGAAGAGCAACTCCAAGACACATAATTGTCAGATTCACCAAAGTTGAAATGAAGGAAAAAATGTTAAGGGCAGCCAGAGAGAAAGGTTGGGTTACCCACAAAGGGAAGCCCATCAGACTAACAGCTGATCTCTCAGCAGAAACTCTACAAACCAGAAGAGAGTGGAGGCCAATATTCAACATACTTAAAGAAAAGAATTTTCAATCCAGAATTTCATATCCAGCCAAATTAAGCTTCATAAGTGAAGGAGAAATAAAATTCTTTACAGAGAAGCAAATGCTGAGAGATTTTGTCACCACCAGGCCTGCCTTACAAGAGCTTCTGAAGGAAGCACTAAACATGGAAAGGAACAACCGGTACCAGCCACTGCAAAAACATGCCAAATTGTAAAGACCATCGATGCTACGAAGAAACTGCATCAACTAACGGGCAAAATAACCAGCTAACATCACAAAGACAGGATCAAATTCACACATAACAATATTAACCTTAAATGTAAATGGGCTAAATGCTCCAATTAAAAGACACAGACTGGCAAATTGGATCAAGAGTCAAGACCCATCAGTGTGCTGTATTCAGGAGACCCATCTCACATGCAGAGAAACACATAGGCTCAAAGTAAAGGGATGAGATCTACCAAGCAAATGGAAATAAAAAAAAGCAGGGGTTGCAATCTTAGTCTATGATAAAACAGACTTTAAACCAGCAAAGGTCAAAAGAGACAAAGAAGGCCATTACATAATGGTAAAGGGATCAATTCAACAAGAAGAGCTAACTATCCTAAATATATATACACCCAATACAGGAGCACCCAGACTCATAAAGCAAGTCCTTGGAGACTTACAAAGAGACTTATACTCCCACACAGTAATAATGGGAGACTTTAACACCCCACTGTCAATAAAAGACAGATCAACGAGACAGAAGGTTAACAAGGATAGCCAGGATTTGAATTCAGCTCTGCACCAAGCAGACCTAATAGACATCTACAGAATTCTCCACCCCAAACCAACAGAATATATATTCTTCTCAGCACCACATTACACTTATTCCAAAATTGACTACATAGTTGGAAGTAAAGCACTCCTCAGCAAATGTAAAAGTACAGAAATCACAATAAACTGACTCTCAGATCACAGTGCAATCAAATTAGAACTCAGGATTAAGAAACTCACTCAAAACAGCACAACTACATGAAAACTGAACAACCTGCTCCTGAATGACTTCTGAGTAAATAACAAAATAAAGGCAGAAATAAAGATGTTCTTTGAAACCAGTGAGAACAAAGACACAATGTACCAGAGACTCTAGGACACATTTAAAGCAATGTGTAGAGGGAAATTTATAGCACTAAATGCCCACAAGAGAAAGCAGGAAAGATCTAAAATCAACACCCTAACATCACAAGTAAAAGAACTAGAGAAACAAGAGCAAACAAACTCAAAGGCTAGCAGAAGGCAAGAAATAACTAAGATCACAGCAGAACTGAAGGAGATAGAGACAGAAAAAACCCTTCAAAAAAATCAATGAATCCAGGAGCTGGTTTTTTTAAAAGATCAACAAAATTGATAGACCACTAGCAAGACCAATAAAGAAGAAAAGAGAGAAGAATCAAATAGATGCAATAAAAAATGATAAAGGGGATATCACCACTAATCCCACAGAAATACGAACTACCATCAGAGGGTACTATAAACACCTCTATGCAAACAAACTAGAAAATCTAGAAGAAATGGATAAATTCCTGGACATATACACCCTCCCAAGACTAAACCAGGAAGAGATTGAATCTCTGAATACACAAATAACAGGCTCTTAAATTGATGCAATAATTAATAGCCTACCAACAAAAAAATTCCAAGACCAGACGGATTCACAGCCAAATTCTACCAGAGGTACAAAAAGGAGCTGGTACCATTCCTCCTGAAACTATTCCAATCAATAGAAAAAAAGGGAATCCTCCCTAACTCATTTTATGAGGCCAGCATCATCCTGATACCAACGCCTAGCACAGACACAACAACAAAAAAAGAGAATTTAAGACCAATATCCCTAATGAACATCAACGTGAAAATCTTCAATAAAATACTGGCAAACCAAATCCAGCAGCATATCAAAAAGCTTATCCACCACGATCAAGTTGGCTTCATCCCTGGGATGCAAGGCTGGTTCAACATACACGAATCAATAAACATAATCCATCATATAAATAGAACCAATGACAAAAACCCCATGATTATCTCAATAGAGGCAGAAAAGGCCTTCGACAAAATTCAACAGGACTTCATGCCAAAAACTCTCAATAAACTAGGTATTGATGGAATGTATCTCAAAATAATAAGAGCTATTTATGGCAAACCCACAGCCAATATCATACTGAATGGGCAAAAACTGGAAGCATTCCCTTTGAAAACTGGCACAAGACAGGGATGCCCTCTCTCACCACTCCTATTCAACATAGTGTGGGAAATTCTGGCCAGGGTAATCAGAAAAGAGAAAGAAATAAAGGGTATTCAATTAGGAAAAGAGGAAGCCAAAAAGTGTCCCTGTTTGCAGATGACATGATTGTATATTTAGAAAACCCCATCATCTCAGCCCCAAATCTCCTTAAGCTGAAAAGCAACTTCAGCAAAGTTTCAAGATACAAAATCAATGTGCAAAAATCACAAGCATTCCTATACACCAATAACAGACAAACAGAGCCAAATCATGAGTGAACTCCCATTCACAATAGCTACAAAGAGAATAAAATACCTAGGAATCCACCTTACAAGGAATATGAAGGACCTCTTCAAGGAGAACTGCAAACCACTGCTCAATGAAATCAAAGAGGATACAAACAAATGGAAGAACATTCCATGCTCATGGATAGGAAGAATCAATACCATGAAAATGGCCATACTGCCCAAGGTAATTTATAGATTCAATGCCAACCCCATCAAGCTACCAATGACTTTCTTCACAGAATTGGAAAAAACTACTTTAAAGTTCATATGGAACCAAAAAAGAGCCTGCATTGCCGAGACAATCCTAAGCAAAAAGAACAGAGTTGGAGGCATCATGCTACCTGACTTCAAACTATACTACAAGGCTACAGTAACCAAAAGAGCATGGTACTGGTACCAAAACAAAGATATAGACCAATGGAACAGAAGAGAGTCATCAGAAATAGCACCACACATCTACAACCATCTAGTCTTTGACAAATCTGACAAAAACAAGCAATGGGGAAAGGATTCCCTATTTAATAAATAGTGCTGGGAAAACTGGCTAGCCATATGTAGGAAGCTGAAACTGGATCCCTTCCTTACACCTTATACAAAAATTAATTCAAGATGGATTAAAGACTTAAACGTTAGACCTAAAACCATAAAAACCCTAGAAGAAAACCTAAGCAATACCATTCAGGACATAGGCATGGGCAAGGACTTCATGACTAAAACACCAAAAGCAATGGCAACAGAAGCCAAAATAGAAAAATGGGATCTAATTAAAGTAAAGAGCATCTGCACAGCCAAAGAAACTACCATCAGAGTGAACAGGCAACCTACAGAATGGGAGAAAATTTTTGCAATCTACCCATCTGACAAAGGGCTAATTACCAGAATCTACAAAGAACTTAAACAAATTTACAAGAAAAAATCAAACAACCCCATCAAAAAGTGGGCAAAGGATATGAACAGACACTTCTCAAAAGAAGACATTTATGCAGCCAACAGACCCATGGAAAAATGCTCATCATCACTGGTCATCAGAGAAATGCAAATTAAAACCACAATGAGATAACACCTCACACCAGTTAGAATGGCAATCATTAAAAAGGCAGGAAACAATAGGTGCTGGAGAGGATGTGGAGAAATAGGAACACTTTTACACTGTTGGTGGGACTGTAAACTAGTTCAACCATTGTGGAAGATAGTGTGGCGATTCCTCAAGGATCTAGAGCTAGAAATACCATTTGACCCAGTGTTCCCATTACTGGGTATATACCCACAGGATTATAAATCATGCTACTATAAAGACACATGCACACGTATGTTTATTGTGGTACTATTCACAATAGCAAAGACTTGGAACCAACCCAAATGTCCATCAATAATAGACTGGATTAAGAAAATGTGGCACATATACATCATGGAATACTATGCAGCTATAAAAAAGGATGATTTCATTTCCTTTGCAGGGACATGGGTGCAGCTGGAAACCATCATTCTGAGCAAACCATCACAAGGACCGAAAACCAAACACCACATGTTCTCACTCATAGGTGGGAACTGAACAATGAGAACATTTGGACATAAGGCAGGAAACATCACACCCCGGGGCCTGTTGTGGGGTTGGAGACAGGGGGAGGGATAGCATTAGGAGAAATACCTAATGTAAATGATGAGTTAATGGGTGCAGCACACCAACATGGTACATGTATACCTATGTAACAAACCTGCATGTTGTGCACACGTACCCTAGAACTTAAAGTATAATAAAAAAAGAAAAACATCCACAAAATCAAAAAAGTCAGTAAACAAATACAAGAAATAAAACACTAAAAAAAAAAAAGAAAAGTATTCTCTCTTCTATTGTGTAAAGTCTTGATTGGACAATCAGTCAAGCCTCTCTGCCCTTCCTTTCCTAAGGTTAAATAAATAACTAAATTAGGCCAGCAGGAGTTTCTCTCCAGGACTTTGAAACTTCAACAAAACATCATAAACATAGGGAAAACAGTTGACTGATTTCAGTGGTAGTGACCTAAGGAAGCTGCCTGTCTTCCTTTACCTTGGGTTCTAGATCTACTAGATGCTTCCCTGGCCCAAGACTGCTATTCCAGCCTTTCTTTGAACTACCTGAAAGCCTTGAAATCAGTGAGCCTGACTTTCTGCTGCTGGCAACCTAAGCATGCTAACTGTTAAAGGGGCAAATCCTCTACTTCTTTGTATGGCCCACCACACAAAGCACAGTACTTCGCACAAAGTAGGTGTTCATGAGTGATATTTTGAAGAATTTAATGGAAAATTGAATGCTGACAAAAATAAAGACCAACTATGAAAGCATTTTGTAAATACGTAACAGGTATAAAAAATTCTAGTGTAGAGGCCCAGGAATGTGACATTAGTGATAAAATGATTCAACAGTGACTCTACACATTCCTAACGTCCACCCTAGCTACCTTTGCTTTGCTTATTAAATCTTTGAGACAGGAAAGCAGCACACTCTACAAAATCCCACTAAAATGCCCCAAACATGCTAGTTTTTTTAATTCTTACATGTAGAACTTACAGCACGTACTGGCCCAGAAGGCCCTCCTTTACCTCCTTTAAGGAATGATAAAGAAATTGATCTGAGCCAGGAAGAATGACACTCGCTGGATCATACCACAGAGGTGTCCTATTTTGCATTTTGAAATGGATTTAGCACAATCATGCAAATGTGTACTACCCAGGGCTGGAAGAAATGAGGACAGAGCTCAGAGAAGTCAGGCAAAGGTCAAACATGAAACCAAAATAGAAAGCAATCCCCACAGCAGTTGTACTGCTACACACATCAGGTAGGCAGCTGGACCGAATGACCTCTAAAACCTCCTCCAGTTCAGGCATTCTTTGATTCTACTTCTTTTAGTTGTTCATGCTTATAACTGTCAGGATCAGTCCCGCTAACAAGCACTGGTAAGTGTAAAAAGACTGTTGAAAATGATGTTTCAACAGTTTCCTTTTAAAAAGAAAAGAAACTTCATCAGTCTACGAGCTGAATTTTTCATTCATTAAACATTTACTAGTGACTTGTTATGCACAAATAACTGTACTAGGAGGAAGGTGAGCAAAGACACAAAGAAATAATGACAGGTGCTGCCTTTAAGTAGCTAATAATTTACTGAAAATAATGCTGGGCCACTTTGTGCTTTCTGACTAAGACTAGTCATAGTAAACAGCAGCAATTTACAAATTAATCAGTGAAAAATGAAGAAGACTTCCTGCTTTCAAGGAGCTTTTAGTTCTTTGTTCATTCACTGATTGATTCCACAGTCCTCACTAAGCTCTATACCCTATGCTAGGTGTCATGGAGATCAATGACCAATATTAACAAGGTGTCTGCCTTCAAAGAGCTCAAAAGGAAACTGGGGTGACCTATGCCGTCTATTTAGTTTTATTATGCCAGCTCTTAGTCTTCTCCAAGTCTATTCCTCCTGTAGCCACAGTGCCATTCTGAAAAATCAAATCTGATCAGGTCACAAACACCCCCACCGTACACCCCCCTTATCCTTCCCCTGCTTAACACACTCCATTGGCTTCTCTTGCTATATAATTCAAATATGAATGGTCTCTAAATGTCAGGATGGCAACCCCTCATAATCTAATGCAGCCTAGTCTAGACAGATTGCAGCTGATGTAATAAGCAGGCTGAAGTATTATCACCAAGCTTAGCACAAATACCCTGTGAGTATTCAGTCATCATCTCTACCCACACAATCCCCAAATCTGGCCAGAATGTAGTGAAGATCCAGAATTGAAGCCCGTGAATAAATAGATCACGGGCAGAAATTGAGACCAAATGATTTATCTTTTATTGCTCCAAGGCAAGCACTCTAGCCTCAGTCCAATAGATATGTGGATAGGTGCAGACTTAAGAAAGGAGAAAACATGATATCCTAAAAAGATCGTTGTGGCAAGGATTTTTATCATGTTTCTAGACCTTTGAAGCAGTCTCTGGATAGTTATTTGAGCTGTTCTTAGGTCTTCCTAGGCCGCAATTGAAGACTGTGGAGAGATTTTGATCCTTTACAGGAGAGATGTTCTAAACCAAAAATATACTTTAAAGGGTCGGTAACTTCTGCTGCCATCCACACAATATTTATCAAATTCCTTAAGAAACTTATAATTCAGTAAAGATTAAGAAGCACAATAGACAAACCAACTCTATGGGCATAATTCCAATATTGAATTCCAGTTTTCTTTGATAATAAGAAAGGCAAACCAGATTCCCAGGTGAGTATACAAGGCCAGTGGTCAATGAAATGCTAGCTTACTGAATGATGGAAAACTTTCTCTAAACCGTGGTTTCCTTAGCTATAGTTGGGGACATAAATACTTATTTCACAGGGTTATTGTAAGGATTAAATAAAATAATGTGTGAAAAGCACTTAGCACAGTGCTTGAAACTTGGTAGACACCCAAACTGCCGTTCTTGCTGCTGTTATTTCTCTGTTTATCATATGGAGTTAATGCCCATAACTTTACATTTTCCCATTGGGGTGTTACCATATGCTATTTCTATGCAACTCTTTTCCCTCATGAAGAACATTATTCTACATCCTCAGATCTTTTGTAAAAATATAGAATATTAGTGCTGGAAAGAATTTTGGGGAAACTCCTGATTTAAGAAGTAGTATACCAAGGCCAAAGACTTATTCAAGGTCTCCCAGCTAATTCGTGGTGTAACTATGTCTTGACCTAAGTCTTCTGTTTTTTAGTTCGGTGGCTTTTCAGCTGTGTTACTATTATCCAAGTTATGAGGGGCACCTCAAATCAATACATTAATATACACTTATTGAGCAACTACCTGAAAGACATAGAGCTGTACTGAAAACTTTGGACAATATAAAAGAAGTATGAGACACATTCTTGCTCCTCTCCTTGCAGACTTCTTTCCTCATTAATTTTATATTAATTTTGAATGCTCCTTTTAATGCTCCTATCTTCAACTATGAGAATAAGAGAATGCAACTGTATACATGAATTCTAAGCTAAGCAGTTTATGGCTGATTATTGCTACGTGGAATTTCCATGGTTAGGGTCAGGCATGCATTCATTCACTTTGCATACATTGTCCAGTTAAATTTCCCAACAATCCTATTTTATAGATGAAATGAAAAAAGAATGGGGACGTGAAGTTACTTGCCCAAGTCTCTCTCAGATGCCAAACAAAGCCCCTGTTCCTGCCAAACAGACTCCTTTGAACTTTTTAACTTCAATATTAATCCTTTGAAGCAAAATAAATAAAAAAGGGCAATACCCAAGTGGGATGCATATAAATTGCTTAATTAGTAGGCATTTATTCCACAAATATTTGTTAGGTGCCAATTATTTGCCAGACTACATCACAAGAGGGTAAAATCAGTGTCACAGCAGACAGCTACAAATGGTGCTTTTTGCACTTTGCCCATACCCTTGCCACAGGAACTCTCACGCCTGGGTCTTGCTGTGTTTGTGAGCTAGTCCTTCCAGCTGCCAAGGGCTCAGAGATGTTGCTTCTTTTGCTGTTTCATCTTCTGGGTGATCAAGCTTGCTGCTCAGGCCACTGTGCCCTTGACCTTTTTAGGCTCTAGAAGTTACCTCAAGGGGGAATGTTTAGTTCACCCAAAATTTAAGCCGTTTAGAAAGCCATGTGGACGTGTGCTCTGAATGCCCAACCAAAGTGTGAGTGAAGGGCATTTCTCCTTCTTTTAATCTCATTTCCGGCCTTCCCCTAAGCCAGAGGCATGAGTCCCATAGTCTAGACCGTGGGAAAGTTGAGTAGCAGATAAAGTGTGGTATTCAAGCTCCTTCCTGAGCTTGGCCCGTGGCCAGTAGTTGCCTGAACCTGGAAGAGTTCTTGCCTAGGAGCCTCCTCAGGCCTTCTAATAAGTTAGGGGTGGCCCAGCTACAGAGACCTCTGTGTGTGTCCAATCCTGAGAGTGAAGAATGTTTAGGTTCTCAGAGATTAATCCTGTTGCACTCTCCTATGGGATGTGGAAGTCCTGTATATGCCAAAAAGAGTGGGACCCCCATTCCCTCCAGCAAGTCTTTCACTATTTTCACCTGCTAACTGAGGCTCCCAGACCTCCCTTGGGTTTATCCACACATTAAACTCTTCCTCTATCTCCACATCTGAAACAGTGATTCTGCCTATGGTATGGCTGAGGAATCACCCTCTCTCTATCAAAACAACCTTCATTTGAAATAACATTAATTAGCCTATGATGAACTGCAACTTAAAGCAAAACAACATATAATGAAACCAATTTTACCACAGGCTAATTGAAATAAACAAGAGTTAAATTCATACAGCATATTTCTGGTCACAAAAACATCAGCAAACTTCTAAATAAAAACCAAAACACTTCTAGTCTAACATTGAAATAAATGTGAGCTATATATACATTCTTAAAAGATTAATAAAAACAAATAAGATAATTACCCAATTTTTGGTGAGTCAGTGAGTGATGGTGCGGTCATCGCGGTGGTGGGTTAAATCAAAGCATAAATGTTTGCAAAGTAAAAACTGTAAGCAGCAGTTCCTTCCATCATGAAGTTCAAAAACAATAACAAATCTAGAGGACTTGCTGAGCACTTTTGCGTCACATCGTTTATTTTCATGCACTTGTATGATTATCATTGAATCTACAAATTTTTACTTGATAATAATTGTTATTTATTTATTTATTTATTTATTTATTCATTCATTTTCTATTCTGCTTTTTCTAGCTCAAGGTCACTGGTGGCCAGACCCTATCCTTGCAGCTCAGGCTTCAAGGCAGAAACCAGCTCTTGCCATCACATTGTCCCATTGCAGGGTGTGCATGCACGTGTGCTCTCACACCCACACCCACACACAACACCCCCCCCACACACACACACTCAGATTGGGACCATTTAGACATGCCAATGATATCAGGGGTCACATCATTGGGATGTGGGAGGAAACCGGAGTACCTGTAGAAAACCCAGGCAGACATAGGGAGATCCTGTGAACTCCACACTGACGGTGGTCCCAGCGGGAATTGATTAAAACAATGTTATTTGAAGACTTGCTGTATATATATCATTTAAACCTCAAAGGAGCATAATTGCTTAGGTATGAAAATGGAGGCTTCAAAAGGTTAAATAGTTTCCCTGAGGTCACCTAGGTCTTAGGTAAGAGAGCTGGGAGCATGACGAAAGTCTGACCACAAAGACACTTTCCTGACAACTAAGCTACTTTGCCTCCTTAAACAGCTTCTGTTTAATACTAACTGCTGAAATGCAAAATAGATAAAAGGACAACATAAGTAAGAGGAATACAAATGCATAATTAGCATGAATAAAGTGTACATTATCATTTTTAGGTCAAGCCCATTTCTGCGAATGTTCCATTATAAGAGCATCTCAGTTGATAAAAATTCAAAGATGCACATTTGGTAGTTGAAGCAAGAAAATGTCAATAATCCCACTTTATTTTATTAATTTAGATATGGCTCAGGCAAGTACAGCTGGTACTGCTATTCTTAGAGCTAGAAGGAATGAGGGGGAAAATATTTCTGTTAACAGACAGACTCAATCAGATTCAGGAACTGACTCTACTCCCCCAAATCCCTAGTCATCCCGCATCCTGCTCTGCCCCTAACAAATCTTCCACTGCAAATTGCCAGAGAGATGAATGTGAGAATGAAATTAATCAAAATAAGATGAAGGACCAGCAGTCTATCCCAAGTGGCAGTTTGATTAATGAAAGCCAGAAAGCAACTAGTACAATTTGGGAAATCAATGAGACCCAGGTGAAAGCAAAAACAACTGGAAAGCTCTAGTTTTCCCTAGGGGGAAAAAATGCTTTGTATTTGTTTAGATCCTTTGACCTGAGGATGTCAAGGCATTTCACGAGCAATTTATTTTATTCTAGTTTCTGTTATGTGGAGAAATAAACACTAACATTAACACAAGTTTTCCTCTGGGCTGACAGAGGAAACAGGAACAGAGAGAATAGAAAAGGAATCACTGTACTCACAACTTTCCTTGTAATTGATGTCTCCATGAAAGATCAACCAGGCCTTTATGCAGTCATTTTGATTAATCTTGTAGTAGATATCTTTGGGGGCATCTGCCCAATTCAGAGTGGTCATTTTCTGAGAACTATTCCCTTCACTCATAGAAGAAAATCCTAGCTGCCATATTTGTTCTGAGTCCTTCCCTATCCCTACCCTGGCCATAGTGGATTGGATCAAGGGTGGACACCTAACCCAACTAGGGCCAATCATATTCTTTCTACAATAACTGGAATTGGGATTCAGAGAAACATTTAATATGGAAGTCAGCCACTGTGAGTTGGGCAAGAGCAGAGGCAGTCTTCAGAGAGAAGAACGAAGCAGTTTAGAGAACTGAGCAGGTGTCTCCGTTGGTTCCTGATGGCTGTCCAGTTTCTGGTCCCAGCCCCCTGTGAGGCCCAGTCACTTGGTCTGACTTTAGGTTGGGTAAAACACTCTTGAACACTATTATTAGTTTCTTCTCATCTACTTAAGTTAGTTCAAGTGAGTTTCTGCTACTTGCAACTAGAAGTATCATCGTAAGTATTTCATTGCTGGGTCTGTCAGGTTCACCTTTGCCTCTAAATATCTGCCTTGCAATCTCTTTCAGTTAGTCTCCTTCCTCTCTATCAATTTCCATTCATTGTGCCTTTTGTTTTTGCTTGCCCATTAAATATAGATATTCTCTAATGCTCTGTGCTCAATCTATTTCTTCATCGCATTCCCAGAGAATCTCATCTCCTCCATGGTTTCAGTTAATACCTATAAGCACCTAAATCCCAAATCTATATCTTGAGCCCATACCTCTTGACTAATATTGCCAAGCCACTCTGGATAGACTTATGGGCTCCCCAAACTAAAAAAAAAAATGTGAAATCACTCAATCATTTTCCCTCAAAAAAAATCTCCTTCTCTCATGATTTATATTAGAATATGGCACTGCACTCTTACCAGTCACTCAAGCTAGATGCCACAGAGATGTTTTCAAGTGTCTCTCTTATATTCCTTTTCATAGTTCTGTCTTCATCATCTCTCAATTGGACAATTTCCTGTAGTTTCCTAAGAATTTTCCTCCTGATACATAACTACCTCCAACCATTGCCAATCCATCCTCTATACTGTCAGAATTATTATTCTAAAACACAAACCAGCCAATGCCATTCATATGCTCAAAAAGAGTCAATAGATCTATATTTTTAATAAAATAAAGGCCAGGATACTTTTTATGATACATAGGTCCTTTTAGAGCTTGGCTTCAAACTGTCTTTTTAACTGCATTGCCTACTTGACTTTGTGCAACAATCACACTATTCTAACTGCTATTTCTCAAACACTTTATGACATACATTAACTTTTCCGTCATTCATCAACCCATCCATCTGCTCATTAATTCAGTAAGAATTTACTGAGTACGCCATAAATACTTTGCAAGGCACTAGGATTATAGGCATGACTTAGGCCTAGTTTATGCTCTGAAGGAGCTGCCAGCCTAGGAAGAGACAGGTCATTTCAATTTAGTGAGCCTCCATACTACTATCCTATTGTACTCTTTGTCTAGAGATACTTCCTTAACTCCTAAACCCAAGAAAAGTCTACTCATCCTTCAAAACCCTAACTCAAATACCTTCTCAATCTCCTCGAGCCTGAATTACTCATTCACTATGTCCTCAGCACCTCTTCTCAACGGCACTTTGTTGTAGTGTGGTCTGCATTAAAATTAGTTTAGTGTTGGCCATCAGAGAACTGCAAATCAAAACCACAGCGAGATACCATCTCACACCAGTTAGAATGGCGATCATTAAAAAGTCAGGAAACAACAGGTGCTGGAGAGGATGTGGAGAAATAGGAACACTTTTACACTGTTGGTGGGACTGTAAACTAGTTCAACCATTGTGGAAGACAGCGTGGTGATTCCTCAAGGATCTAGAGCTAGAAATAACATTTGACCCAGCCATACCATTACTGGGTATATACCCAAAGGATTATAAATCATACTGCTATAAAGACACATGGACACAATGTTTATTGCAGCACTATTCACAGTAACAAAGACCTGTAACCAACCCAAATGTCCATCAATGATAGACTGGATTAAGAAAATGTGGCACATATACACCATGGAATACTATGCAGCCATAAAAAAGGATGAGTTCATGTCCTTTGCAGGGACATGGATGAAGCTGGAAACCATCATTCTCAGCAAACTATCACAAGGACAAAAAACCAAACACCGCATGTTCTCACTCATAGGTAGGAATTGAACAATGAGAACATTTGGACACAGCAAGGGGAACATCACACACTGGGGCCTATCATGGGGTGGGGGGAGGGGGGAGGGATAGCATTAGGAGATATACCTAATGTAAACGACTAGTTACTGGGTGCAACACACCAACATGGCACATGTATACATATGTAACAAACCCACACTTTGTGCACATGCACCTTAGAACTTAAAGTATAATAAAATAAATAAATAAATAAATTAAGTAAAATTAGGTGAGTGTTATGTCTATTTCTGTCTTGTGAGTTCATTGAGGACAGTTTGTTGAAGAAACGTTTGTTGAATTAATTTTTGTTAAGTTTAGGACTAATTTATGACAAAAATTCCTCTTTGGATGTATCATGTTTGCTGAAAATTTCATTTTGGAGCCAATAATTTGCACTTTACCTATAGTCAAACTGGGAATCATAAGAGCAGGACCTGTGTCATAGTTTCCTGTGAGGATCAAATGAGTTAACAAATATAAAGCTGTTAGAAAACATAGCAGATACATAACATAATTAGCTATCATTATTGTTATTTCAGTGGTCAATATAACTAGGGAATTGCTAATTTCACGTTCTTATGTTTTGAAACATGAAAAATATAGAAAACCATGTGAGAATCTTCTTTTAAATAACAGCCTTATAGAGATATAAGCCACGTACCACACCATTTACTCATTTAAAGTATACAATTCAATGTTTTTAATATATTCACAGAATTGTGCAACCATAACCACAATCAATTTTAGAACATTTTCATCACCACAAAATGGAATTCTGTGTGCATTTGAAGTCAGTCTCTATTTCCCTCAACTCTTCCAGCCCTAAGCAACCACCCAACTTCCCGTTGCTATGGACTTACCTATTCCGGACATTTCATATAAACGGAATCATACAATGTGTGGTCCTTTGTGTCTGGCTTCCTTCACTTTATATAATGTTTTTGAGGTTCATCATGTTGTACCATGTAACTATTTCTTCTTATTGCCTAATCACATTCCATTGTATGGACATAAGACATTTTATTCATCTGTTGATAGACATTTGAATTGTTATCACGTTTTGGCTATTATAAAAATAATGACACAAACATCTGTGTGTGGACATCTGTTTTCTTCATTCTTGGGTATATACCTAGAAGTGTAATTGCTGAGTCATAGAATTCTATATGCAAGCTTTTAAGGAACCAGTCGGTTGTTTTCCAAAGTGCCTGCACCATTTTATATTCTCAGTAGCAGTATAAAAGGGTTCCAACATTTCCATATTCTCATCAACACTTTTCGTTATCTTTTTTAGTATAGCCATCCTAGTGTGTGTGAAGTCATGTTTCATTATGGTTTTGATTTGCATTACCCTGATGGCTGATGATAATGATCAACACTTATTTCTGTGCTTATGGCCATTTGTATATCTTCTTCGGAGATATTTCTTTTCAGATTATTTGCTCATTTTTAAATTGGATTATTTGTCTTCTTCATTATTAAGGTATAGCAGTTCTTCATATATTCTACATATAAGTCCCTTGTCAGATATATAATATGCAAATTTTTTCTCCTCTTCTATGGGTTGTCTTTTTACTTTCTTGATGGTATCATTAGAAAAAACACATTTTTACTTTTGTTGAGGTCCAATTTATCTACTTTTTGTTTTGTTGCTTGTGCTTTTGACGTGATATCTAAGGAACTATTGCCTAATTCAAGGTCATGAAGATTTACATCTATGTTTTCTTTTAGGAATTTTGTAGTTTTAGTTCTTAGATTAAGGCTTTGATCAATTTTTCAGTTACTTTTGTGCAGAGTATGTGATATAGGTTCAACTTCACTCTTTTGCATGTGGATATCCAGTTGTCCTAGCACCACTTGTTGAGAAGATTATTCTTTCCCCATTGAGTTATCTTGGTATCCTTGCCAAAAATCAATTGATCTTAAATGTGAGAGTTTGTTTCTATACTTAAACTTCCATTTCATTAATCTATATGTTTGTTCTTACAATAGCACCATACTATCTTGATTGCTATAGCTTTGTAGTAAGTTTTGAAATTGGTTGGAATTTGTGGGGACTTCCTTTAAGATGTAGATTCCCAGACCCCTTCTCTAGAAATTCTGATTTAATCAGTCTGGGGCAGACTGTGGGAGCATGTATTGCAGGATTTAAAGAATGCCATAGAGTAATGGTCAAGAATGCAAGTTTTGGCCAGGCATGGTGGCTCACGCCTGTAATCCCAACACTTTGGGAGGTTGAACTGAGTGGATTGCTTAAGGCCAGAAGTTCAAGCCCAGCCAGGCAACATGATGAAACCCTGTCTCTACAAACAACAACAACAACAACAACAACAACAAAACAACAACAACAACAAAAGCAGGGTTGATGGTGCACACTTGTAGTCCTAGCATTCAGGAGACTGAGGTAGGAGGACTGCTTGAGCCCGGGAGGTGGAAGTTGCAGAGAGCCAAGATAACTCCACTGCACTCAAGCCTGTGTGACACAGCTAGACCCCATTAAAAAAAAAAAAAAAAAAAAAGGAAATATTGGAGCCTGACTTACCAGACTTACCAAGACAGAATCTGACCTTACTTACAGGATGACGTGGGAATGACATTTACTGCTTCTTCTGTAAAATAAGAATAATGATGAAACAGGAAATGTTCCCTTGTCCCCCTCACAGGGCATGTGATGGGGGTGTGGCTCGCTTCTTCCGTGCTCTGCTGCTCAAACCTCTAGGGGAGCATACAGCTGGGCAGGCTGTGGGACTCCGGCCCCACGACACTGTCTAGGGGTGAAAGTTTAAAGCTGACGCCTCAATGGGCGTGTGTTACAGGGTGCTCTTTTAGTTTAGCCGTCTGTAGGCGGCTTGTGTTAGTTAGCTCGGCTTGTGTCAGTCAACTCAATTAGACCCCCTTCCTTATCTCAAGGACAGAGGGCTTTTTGTATCCTGGGATTTCTTGCCTTGATGTACCGGAAGAATTGGATCACATGTGGGCTTGGGGAATGAGAGCAAGATTTTATTGAGTTGAAGTAGCTCTCAGCAGATGGGGGAGCCAGAAGGTAGATGGTTTTCCCGTGGAGTCTGGCCGCTCAGCGGCCCAGGCTCTCCTCCAATCTCTCCGGCCAAACTCGCCTCCTTCTGCTGGCCACTGGTCGATGGCCTGCCGGCGTCTGTCCTGTGTCCTTCCACTGGCATTCTCCCCTTGACTTCCCCTCAACGTCCAGCCGCTTGTGTATTCCTTTTGACATCCAGCTGCTTGTGTCTCTGCCTGCCAGGGTGTTGGGGTTTTTATAGGCACAGGATGGAGGCGTGGCGGGCCAGGACAGTCTTAGGAAATGCAACCTTTGGGCGGGAAGGCAGGAGTGCCTGTCCTCACCTAGGTACGTGGGCACAGGTCTGGGGGTGGAGCCCTCCCCAGGGACCACGCCCTCCTCTTCCCAGCAATCCCCTGCCCTCCTTCCATAGCAATAACAGTAATACTTTTCACATAGAGGTTATGAGAACAAAATTCATCGATTCATGTAGGACAGAAGAGTGCCTGGAACTCAGTAAATGTTAAGTAATTGGACTTCCTAACAGTTGGTCATAGGAGCAGACAATGGGGAAATGCAGAAAGGGAGAAAAAAGTATGTGCCAATCTAATGATACGAAATAAGTTTTCAGTGACTTTGCAAAATCTAGAAAAAAAAAGTTTTGAATAACAAGGAAAAAAACACGTGCCCTGATGAGTAACTGATCTTTTCTTAAATTGTGGTAAAATAGATATAGCATAAAATCGCCATTTTAACCATTTTGAATAATTCAGTGGCATTAAGTACACTCATAATGTCCTGCAACTATCACCTGTATCTATTTCCAAAAATTTTGATCATCCCAAATGGAGACTTTAACAATTACATAATAACTTGCCGTTTTTCTCTCCTACCAGGCCTTGGCAACCTCTAATCCACTTTCTGGCTATATGAATATGCCTATTCTCAATATTTCATATAAGTGAAACCATGCAATATTTGCCTTTTTGTGGCTGGAATATTTCACTTAGCATAATGTTTTTAAAGCTCGTCCATATTGTAGCATATATAAAATTTCATTCCTTTTTATTGTTGAATAATATTCATTATACACATATACCACATTTTTAATACATGAATTTGTTGATGGACACTTGGGTTGTTTCTATTTTTTAACTATTGTGAATAAAGCTGCAGTGAACATTAATATACCAATATTGTGTGAGCCTCTGTTTTCATTACTTTGGGGTATATATCTAGGTGCTGAATTTGAGTAACTGATCTTTTACTAGAAATAAAATGGTGCTTTGGAGTAAAGAAAGCCCTTTGCTATCTCTCTCATAGCTTGTCCTTATATGAGGCTACTCTTGTCAATTCTTCCTTGACCTGCATGCCTGCAGCTCATTATAATTGCTGTCTGAGGCATAGAGATATGAATGCCTCTGGAGCCAGGGCAGTCTAGGTAGGAAGAAAGTTAAGAAAATTCCCAGATGACGGAAATTAGTGACAAGGCTCAAGGTAACCAGAGAGTCTGACCTGTAACCCTTCTTTGCCTCCTTCTCTGATACCTCTTGCTTTTGACAGGATGTTCTGCTCATCCCGAGAGACTAGGAGGTTATGTAAGAACTCAGAAAGGGGTGAAGAAGGGCTGTATAATTGTGCACATCTCTTGACCCTGTCATCTGCCAAGGCTACCATTACAGCCAGCAGGAGCCATTTAGGGAAAAGAACAGGAGTAGGTGGGATGGGGTCGGTGGGGCAAGGCAGCTATAGGTTGCTAAGGACATTCCCAAATAGAAAGGAAGTCCCTGTCACAGTTGTCTCTTCTCATTACAGAAAGCCCACCTCAGGAATTGTCCCAATGCTCCTAGTTTTATCCCAGACCTTGCACTGTGCCCCCTGGTGTTTCTCTGATTTCCTCGGCTCATAGTGACCTTTCCCCTTAGTTTGGGATCAGTGAATGGAGAGGGTAATGGTGTTATTGATTGTATCCTTGTAGAGAAAGAGTGTTATTGTAGGCAATATGAATGAGAAATGTATCTTCTATTAGGTTCTACACGTAAAAGGCATAATTCATGTGGTTATCTATGCTTAGAATACTTTATGACTTTTTTGGAAGGATTAAATATATTAAGATGGTAGAATTAGGCAAAAATGAACTAGTGAGTAAGAACAGCATGCCTCCACTTCCCTATACTGGGTACACAGGCTTGATAAAGGAGAAAGAATTATACAGAAGTCTTGAAGGGCTGTAGTAGGTTTCAGGGGAGTTGGTCCCTGTTACCAAAAACGTTTGCACTATGAATAAAAGATGATGCCTGAGTAACACATTTGAGACCTTCTTGGGCATCATCCTTGCCTGTTTTCCATTAGCTTAAGGAGAGGCATGAGTATAGTGATGTCTGTAATTGCCTGTCCTACCTGACATGGTCACTGAATGGCAGAAACCCTGGAGTGGAGATGGGGAGCTGATTCTCCTGGTGGCTTGGGTCACTGGCCTTCTTAGTAGCTTACTTACTTGAGTACTTGCCCTGCTCTTTGGTGGTGGCAGAAAGTCAAGCCCAGCTAGAAAGAGTTGGTCAAGAGACAAAAGGGAAAAATACAAACCAAGCAAATAAAATGTTTAAAAATGTTTTAAGAAATCATGATTTAATATTAACAGCACCCAGAACTTAATTGCCAAGTTTATTAAATGTTGTCAAAGACATTTAGCTGATATAGATTAAAAGACCCCTAGG
Source organism: Pan paniscus (assembly GCF_029289425.2). NCBI lineage: Eukaryota > Metazoa > Chordata > Mammalia > Primates > Hominidae > Pan > Pan paniscus. Next base: position 71,236,123 of record NC_073257.2, on the reverse strand, counting down.
CCTCTCTTATTGTCTTCAATCCTATATTGTTAGAAGTGATCTACTTTTTAAAAGTGATGCAGGATATACAAAAATTCTCAATCTCTGCCAGTATTTAGTTCATGTAGAGATGAGCGGGTTCCATTTCTCCTACACTGAGCTACCATTATCTCCACACCCACTCTATCCTTTTTCATTTCTCCCTGATTCCCAACCTAAGGAAAGAGAGACTGCCCTACTTGTCCTCAAGATTCCCCTTTTAAGCTTCAGGGAATTAAACATGAAGCATAAGAACATTGCATTATCTCCCTGATTCTGAGTAACCAAATGTCCTATTCCACTCATAACATTTAAATTTTTTCTTCATGTAGTTGTATAAAGCATTTTATCTGACTTGATTTTAAGATGTTGTTTACCTCTCAGAGAAGCAGAATGGTGAAATAGAAAGAACTAAGGTCTAGACTAGGGCAATTCTGGTCCCAAATCCAAGATCTATATATAAGGTATCTTCATCTCTCTAAGTCACAGTTTCCTCCTTTGTAAAATGAGATAATAACAGTTTCTAAGTTTTGGGGAAGCACTAAGTAGGATAATAAATGTAAAGCACAAAAATAGGACAATGTTAAGTTTCCACTCTTTTTCTTGTTTCCCTAGGGAAAGCTCAGCTTCCTCATATACTGTGTACGTGATAAAGTCCACGTGGCCTCCTAAGACGAGGGTCATCTTACATATCCCAGAGTCCAGGTCATGTCTGAGCTGTTTTTCTGACATCAAAAGTTTATGCTCTTGTTGGGAGTCCACTGGAAATGACGTTTTCTTGAAGTGTATTTAATGATATAAGGAAATGAACAGGCACTATTCATGAAAATATAAGATAGAAATTATGCAGTATAAATACAGTTTTCAGAAAAGAATATATGTCCATACGTTTATATATAGGACATTTGGTGGCATCACAATTTATCTCACCTGTATAATACCAGGTAGTTGTTCAGAAAGATACCAGACACTTTTTTTTTCTTGCTGAGTTGCGGCATTTAAAACTGAAAAGTAAAGCAAAATTGCCTACATGTGGGAAATGTTCAGAGGGAGAGAGGATTTAGCTAAAAGCTAAATACAGAGCAGGAATTTTTAAAGCAAAATGCTGTGTGTTCTCTGAGGCTGTTTCTACCCTTTTCTCTCATCTGCTTGAAATTATCGGTAAAGTAGGGATTGCTCATCGGGTATGAAATGATACAAGGTGACTGAGGGGAAAGCCACAGGCTGCTGATGGGCCCTGACTAAATCGAGAGGATTATAATCACACACTCACGCATGCGCGTACACAGGTGCATTGAAAAAAGAGAAGGAAAAGACAAAAAAAGTTATCAACTTTGTGTAATGATATTCCCTATTGAATTGCATTTTCCAAGCTTAAAAATGCCTCTTGGGCTTTATTTGACAAGCTGAAATAATAAACTGATCATGAGCCCCAAGAAAAACTAAAGCTGTCCTGGATTAGGGTTTTATTCTCTCCACTTCCCAGATCTTTGGTGCTCATAGTGGATTTTCAATAGAAGAATAGCGTTATCAAATTTTGAGTTAACTTTTCAACATCCAATCTTTTAAATCATATAACAATGTACTACACTAAGACATCACTTTTCAGAGAGACTTACCAAAGGCCACACATAATTAGTGAGAAAACAACCTTGGAAGCCTTGACTCCATGTTACCTCTATGCCTCTCTTTCTTCATTGCTTTTATATGCATGAGCATTAAGAAAAAACAATGTGTGTTAATGTGCATATGATTGTATGTGTGTGTATGTGTGGAGAGAAAGAGAAAGATAAGAGAGCGAGAGAAATTACATATATATGCATAGATACATACATGAATCTATATATTATATATATTTCTGTGTTTGTGTGTATTTTTTTTCTTGAGGGTGCAATAGTCTTAATTTACACTTTACATTAAAGTGTAAATTAATTGTACTTTAATTCCAGAAATATCTCAAAACATCTGGACCTCTGTCAGGGTTATGGCATGAGAGAACTGTGACTTGGGAAGCCAACCAGGAAGATATGCTCAAGAAGCAATTCTTAGGACTTAATGTTTCAAATAAAGGGCTTAATCATCATGTGAAACCCTCAGGGCCCAGGCCCAGAAAGAGCAAATTTCCTCTAAAGGACTTCCAGCATCAAGTCTCTGCTTGGTTTGGTTAGTCCATCAGGCACAGTTCCTAGTGTAGTCTCAGGCAGGCATTCTCTCTCATTTATAGCCATGGATCTAGCCCCATTCTATGAGTAGACCAAGCTAGTTCCTTACATGACAAGCTAGTTCCTTCCATTCAGTCCAAGGGGTGACTGAATGGGTTGGGGAAGGTCAATTTCTTAGTCTAACCCTCTTTCATTCCTGGGCCAATAGCTAAATCCAGTGCTCGTTTCTCCTATTTTGCTTCACCACCCCAAAATTTCACCTTTGATTATAAGGTGATCATCACTGGACACACCTCCAAGAGAAAGGTAGGCCCCTAGAAGCCAAACTAACAAGAGTAACAGATCTTCCCTTCTAAAAATAGTGACTATCCTATATTAATAATTAACGATCAGCAAAGGACAGATGCAAGTTTAACACTGGAATGGTCCTTAATTAAAGATCCTCTAGACAGGAATTTCAAAACTGCTTTGTGGTGCTCCATGCCTCCTTGGACTTGCTACAGATTTGTGAGTTGTTTTGTGAAAAGTCTTGGGCTCTCAGTGCTTTTGTGCAATTAGAGATCTTTCACATACTAAAGGGCTTTAGTTCTATGTGCAGCCTCATGCTCCTTTACAATTCCCAGATTATGTATGCTCTTGCCTTCCCTCTGGTTAAGGACACATTTCCGGTGCTGGAGCCATATGGCATAATGGCAGGAGCATGGGCTTTGAAACTAAACAAGCTAAGCTCCATTATCAGGACTGCCGCTCATTAACCTGTTGCTGGTAGCTCTGGACATCAGTTTCCTCATCCATAAAAAAGTATGTTTTGGTGGAAGGTGGGGGGATGTACGGTAAGGATTAAGCGAGATTGGACAGTGCCTGCCATATGGTAGGAAATGTCTGCTACTACTACTATTATTATTATTTCTGTTACTATTGACCCAAGTGTCTGAGTAAGATTGTTTTACATTGCCACCAGGAGGTAGAAAATTAACAATTAATTTGACAGGCCTCAAAAAAAGAGTAACATGAAAAGGAATGAGAAAGATACTATAAATATCCACCCATAATCTTATTTTTAGTACTTCATTAACATTGTTATTATTATTTTTGGAGTCTCCCAACCATTTCTGCAGAAATTTTTTAATTCATGGATCATAGGTTTCAAGCTGGCATAATTCTTCCTTCATTATAATTTGCCATATGTGGACATGTTCTCTATATTTAGACTTTGAATATAAAAACTTTACCATCTTGCCGAAATGCCAGGGTTTTTGAAAATTTGAATATAGTCAAACTGTCTGGTTTGTAGAGGAAATAACAGGCCTACAAATTTTAACATACTTGCCAAAAAGGATCACAGAACAGAATTTGGATTTTCTCATTTCTTAACAACTAGTTCATGGGAAACTAACATAAGACCCATAGAGCCTCCATTTTAGTGAGATACACAAGAAGCACATTTAATTGTGCTGTGAATTTGAAGCAGATACAACTTGAAAAGAAACGAAACTGTTCTTCACTTTGGCTGTATCAGCCCAGTCCCACATTCTCCTTTGAAGGACAACAAAAGAAGAAATAGCCTGAACAAGAATCCAGTACTGCTTTCCAAACTCCAGGCCAGGTTTTTCTTTTCGAATTGTGGGTTTTAAAACAGAAAGAAAAAAAGGAAAACGAAGGGAAAAATCTCCTTTTTGTTTTCTGATTTCCTCACAGTATTTTTCTAAGAATATCCCGTGGTTAGTCACTATATATGGTGCTGTACTGATTTTCTCATATGCCAAAAGGTTAGGAAGATCTTTTACATTTTAAAGATCTTTATATTTTTAGGAAGATCGTTTATATTTTACAGATAATGTCTCAGTAACTACTTGGTTAAAAACCTAGTTTCTGTTTTTAAAAGCGCTTACTTTTATTGTGATGATGGACTTGAGAGAGAGTTTTTAAAAATTTATTTTTTTAGTATTGTTTTATTGTTGTTGGTTGTTTGCTTGCTTGCAAGAAACAAGCTTATTTTTCCATAGAATCATCTTGATGATGTAGCTGTAGAAATGTTTTAGGGATCTACAGGAGCCCTATGAAGAACGCTTTCTAAAAACAGTTCCATATACTCTAGAAGACTGACACCACGGACATGTATGCACACACGCACACACACGATTACTAAGACAGCAAGTTACTGTTGTCAATAAACATGGCTAGGACCATTTGCCTAATGCCTGGCCTCACCCTCCTTTTGTCACTCCTCTTCTCTGGGCTCCTGATACCCTTCTGCAGCCCAGTTATCTCCCAGGCTGACTCCATGCTACCAGAGCTCTCCAGGTGACACAGAATCACGGCATGTATCCTGCTAGTGTGTTTCTAACCATGAGCCACCAATTTAGTTGCTGAGTTCATTTCTAACTCCGGACATAGGTCCAGGACCTGGGCCCTATTTTGGTCCCCTGTGCCACAGTCTTTGCTTATAATCTATACTGCACAGCAGGTTTACCAGGATAGAGGCTCATTTTTATTCCTGTCAGACTCACCTAAGAACTAGACTATTACCCCACATCTGGGATTTTGTTTCAAAGCTTCCCAGTAATAACTCCTAGCCTGTAGGCCTGGATCACTACACATTACTTGCTACTAGGCTTATTGCTGTTAATCTTGCCCTGCAACGTACTGAGCATCGATTATGTACCAGATATCATAATTGGAATTTACCTTACTATGGGTAGTGTGCAGTATTGTGGTTAAGAATACTGACTCTGAATGCCAGGTAAATTTTAGCTCCACCATTTACTATGATTTAGAACAAGATGCTTAATGTTTCTATGCCCCAGTCCCTTACCTATAAACAGCATAAAAACATCACCCACCATTTAGGGTTTCGGTGAGAATCAAGTGAAGTAATAAATATAAATCACGTCAGCATGCTTAGCACTCAGTGAATGTTAGAAATTTCAGAACTTTATTCCATAGACATTTTTTACCCATTTCATGTATAATTTTACTTAGAGCTAAGTAACTTACTCAAGGCCAAGTAATAGAGCTAGGATTTGAAACCAGGTCTGTCTGACTCCAAATTCATTCATTCAGCAAATGTTTGTTGACTATTCTTTGCTGGCTTTGACAAAAGATGGCCTCTAATAAGCCAAGGAATCATTGATCATCAGAGAAATGCAAATTAAAGCTACAGTGAGATATTATCTCATCCCAGTTAAAATGGCTTTTATCCAAAAGACAGGCAATAACAAATGTTGGTGAGGATGTGGAGAAAAGGGAACCCTGTACACTGTTGGTAAGAACGTAAATTAGTACATCCACTATGGAGAACAGTTTGGAGGTTCATCAAAAAACTAAAAATTAAGCTACCATATGATCCAGCAATCCCACTGCCGGGTATATACCCAAAAGAATCAGTATGTGGAAGAGATATCTACACTCCTATGTTTGTTACAACAGTGTTTACAATTGCTAAGATTTGGAAGCAAGCTAAGCGTCCATCAACAGATAAATGGATACAGAAAATGTGGCACATATACACAATGGAGTACCATTCAGCCATAAAAAAGAATAAGATTCTGTCACTTGCAACAACATGGATGAAACAGAAGATTATTATGTTAAGTGAAATAAGCCAGGCACAGAAAGACAAACATTACATGTTCTCACTTATTTGTGGGACCTAAAAATCAAATCAATTGAAGTCATGGACATAGAGAATAGAAGGATGGTTACCAGAGGCTGGGAAGGGTAGTGGGGATTGTGGAGGAGTTGGGGATGCTAAATGGGTACAAAAAAAAAATAGAAGGAATGAATAAGACCTACAATTTGGTAGCATAATAAAGTGATTATATTCAATAATAACTTAATTGTATATTTTAAAATAACATAACTTAAAGAGTATATTGGATTGTTTGTAATTGAAAGGATAAATGCTTGAGGGAATGGATACCCCATTCTCCATGATGTGCTTATTTCACATTATGTGCCTGTATCAAAACACCTCACATAACCCATAATTATATACACCTGCTATGTATCCACAAAAATAATTTAAAAACAATTTAAAAAGTAAAGTCAAGGAATGTGGGTAGCCTCTAGAAGCTGGAAAAGGCAAGAAAATGGATTATTCCTCAGAGGCTCCAGAAGGGAATCCATCCCTGCTGACACCTTGATTTTAACCCAGTGAGACTCATTTTAGTCTTCTGACTTCCAGAACTGTAAGAAAATTAATTTGTGGCATTTTAAGCCACTATGTCTGTGGTAATTTGTTACAACAGCAATAGGAAATCAATACAGGTGCCCACATTATGTGTCAAACAACTTGTATTTCCATAATCATAGCATATTTCTGTGCCCTTACTTAATAGCTTATATAGCAGGTGCTTAATAAATATGGGTTGAGTTATTCCAGCTTGCTCCATTTCTATCTAACCATGAATATATCATGTTGGACATTGATAAAATGATCTCCAAAATCAGTTCCATCTCTAGTTATCTCTGGCTCACAGTCACATAGAATTTTAATACCATCTTTTTTAGGACCACTTCTGGGAACACAGTGGCTGCTTGGTATATAGTTGCAGAAGGGAAGAATGGGATGAATGATTCATTGTCACAAAGCAGTCTTTATTTATTTGTTTGCTTCCTTGTTTGTTTATTGTGACCAAAAAAAAGAAAAAAGAAAAAAAAACCCCGAACACCCAACTACAGTTACTTCCAGTGAATTAGAGGAGGGGACTAGAAAATCCAAAATAGAAGACTATGTCTCCAAAAGTATTATTTTAGTTTCAGAATATCTTTCTGTTGTCAGCAGATGCACAATTATTTTAAAATGACTATTGGGGTTCTTCCCTTATGGTACAAGCTTTACATTATATATCTGATTTACTTCTCTAAATTAAATTTAGAATAAGTTGGTTTTTATAAAGATATTTACAAACCCTAATCACTGATACTTGCTTAGTCCACTGTGTTGGCTGGCAGAAAAGGAAGGAATAAAGGGAAAAGGTAAAAATAAGTCAGAGGTCATTGGCTGACAGCCCAGGGAAGCCTCAGGGACCACTGTGACTTTGGATGGTGTCAGGGATAGCTTTTTGTTTCAGCTTTCTGCCTAGTCTCCATTCTTCCTTGATCTGATATCAGTACTGCTGCTATCTAGTCGGGAACTACCCCACCCCCATTCTTCATCCTTATGTGCTAGGAGGGGCCATCCCACTCTCCAGCTGCAGTGTAGTCCTAGGATCCAAGTCTCTGCCCAATCATCACATTCTATTTCCCTGATCCCGGTGATTAGTTCGGGCTTAGCCACTTGACCCTAGTCAAGGCAATTAGATATTGGTCCAGGATTTTGATGAAACTGTTGAAAATAGAGATTTTTATCTTTTCTCATTGGAATGTCTAAGACTAATTTAGATCTATTGACAACCATTTTGTCATGACAAAGGAAAACCTGAAAAAAACGGGGCTAATGGAGGATAAAGCAGAGACTAGCAATAGAGAACACAGCATCTGCAATGGAATTATTCAAACTCCTGGATCCTGCTTGCCTAAAGGTAGTACCACCTTGAAGTTTTAAGTTAAGTGAGCTAACAAGTTTCTGCTTCTGCTTAAGCAAGTTTAAGTTGTATTTCTGTCGTGTGAAAACCGATTTTTTTTGGCTAATACAAGGAGTCGTCACAGTCTTGCAGACTCATAAACATAAAATTGAGGTGTTTAGAAATGATCAGACCCAGAGGAAATGACTTACAGTAACCGGATTTAAAAGAGACTGATGTGTAATACAGAATAACTACTTTAATAGATATTTGCAGGTATCTACAGCATTAACATCTTCTCCCTAGGACACCTACTTTCCAAAACCATTTGGCTTGAGAAGCCAAATCGGCAAACAAAAGATAGCCTCACGATTCAGAATGAAAGAAGGTTGGCTAAATTGGACCTATTTTATCTGGACCAAGATGAAGACTTATGATCCACAATGCTGCCTACAAGAACACCTTTATTAGAATCTACTAGATTTGGCACATTCTTTCTCTGGACACTATTACATAATTCTCAGACTGCCTTTTTATGCTTCAGATTGACTATCCCTCTTCTGCTCACAGAACTTAATCAATTGTATTGACTCCCTTTTTTCTCCAAATATTCAATTAAATTCCATTTCTCAAGTTGCAATCACATTCTCTTTCTGCTTTCATGATCTATGTCCCGACCACCTTTGGTGACAGTATAGCTGTTTTAATGCTTTCCAGACACACGCATAGGAAATTTCTTAGTTTGCACTAACAGGTAGCCAATTTTACCCACCGGCAATTTTCAGTAGTTTAGCTCACAGAGGGCAATGGGAGAAGAGCACCTCACTATTGTCCCAAATACTGTCTAGAAGGGAAAGTTTAACTAGGACTGGAGAAGTTGCTGTATATTTGGGCTGTCAACATTCCAAGTACCTAAGGCCTTTTTTTTTTAATTGAGGTAAAATTTCTAGCAGCATAGTAACATATCAGGTCTTAGGTGCATAATTCAATACATTTTAACAAGTATATAGCCATGCAGCCAATACTCAAATGAAGATATTCATAACTGCAGGAAGTTCACAGGAGCTTTTATTTATTTATTTGTTTGTTTGTTTGTTTGTTTATTTATTTATTTTGAGATGGAGTCTCACTCTGTCACCCAGGCTGGAGTGCAGTGGCGCGATCTTGGCTCACTGCAACCTCTGCCTCCGGGGTTCAAGCGATTCTCCTGCTGCAGCCTCCCGAGTAGCTGGGACTACAGGCGCATGCCACCACACCTGGCTAGTTTTTGTATTTTTAGTAGAGACGGGGTTTCACCATGTTGGCCAGGCTTGTCTCGAACTCCTGACCTCAGGTGATCCACCCACCTCAACCTCCCAAAGTGCTGGGATTACAGGAATGAGCTTATTTGATACTCAACGTTTCACAGACACCAAGCAATATTAGTCTATTGAGAAAATACATACAGTACTGACAGAAAGATAATACTAATTCAGTAATGTTGTTATATAATTATTTGTTTTAATAGCCACAATTGCATTGAAATATTTGAAAAATAGAACTGCTTAGAATAGAATGTTTGAGATGTTACTTATTTTGTGAACAGATAATGCTTAGTGTCCATAAGGATTCAAATGCCTTTAGAAATAAGCTTTCGACCACTTCCATCGGGGTCTGTGTCTCACAGATTAATAGGGTCTGCTTTAGCTAATCCAAAACGTATATGGCCATGAGCATTTGGGTACATAGCAAAGTACAAAACACTTTCTAATATCATCATGACTGTTGACATGAACAGTTCACAGATGGGTAAAAGTAAAAAGCATGGGGCGTATGTATTCAGGGCAACCTGAATCTATGTCTCCCAGGCTGCAGTCCTCAATCTTGGCCCAAATTAATTCTCTACTTATATTTTTCTTTCAAAAAAAGCATGATCCATCTCTGCCATTTATGAATTAGGTAAACATGGGGAAAAAGCTAATTCTTTTTAACGCTTAGTTTTTTCCTTCTATTAAATTAGAATGATGACTGCCTTTTAGGGTTTTTATAAGGATAAAGTGAGATAATGTGGGAGAAACTTGAAAACTCTAGCTTTCATTATTATTGCTACTCATTAATAAATATAATATTTGAAGGGATACTTACTGAAGTACTCCATTCATTGCTCTTTTATCTAGCAAGTAACATGCTCACTTATGTGGGTAGAATCCCCTAGCACAGTGCAAAATGTTTCTCCTGTTAGAAAGAAATGTTAATGGAATTTAATTCCAGTCAAAAAGTCTCAACTTAATCGCATTAGACTTTCAGAATCTCAATTAGATAATCTTAGAACTGGAGTATAATCTTAGCACTGGACTATATATTCTATGGAGATACGTCTGAATTTTTCCAGTGAGGGGAAAAGAGCAAAACGGGTAAATGAAAACCATTGCAATAGAGTGAGGACCCAAATTCAGTTCTCCTGACTCTTACTTCAGTGCTTTTTTGCTGCTACTGATTAGTGAATAAATGATTTGAAAGGATACGTTTTACTAAAACATTTTTCACTGGATCACTGAACACAACAAAAACTAAAACTTCTCAAATCTTTCCTTGATATGTGGAAGCATATCCCTACTTAAGGAAATATATCTGTGTAAAATTGCCTTTCTGACAGTTTCCATTCTTCTGGTATTTCTGTCTGAGGAATATTTTAATTTCCCAAGAGACTAAAACATTTATTCTCTCTGCATCTCTGTAATTCATTTGAGAGACAGAGTCTGCCCAAGGTTAGTTGAGCAGCTAACGACCTTAAAAGGGCATCTCAACTTCACAAGCTCTGCCATTGCAACTCCCCACCTGTGAGTGAACCCGTTAAAATCACAGCTGTGCTTCACCTCTGAAGTCCAGGGTTTTAGTAACCACCTAACATACCATGGAGTTCCCAGGGGAAATATTAAACTGAATGATTTCAGAGTAACCAGAGCTGAACTGCGGTTGAAGCAACATGCCTAGTTAAGTCATAAAACACACCTTCAGTTGTACCATAAGGAACAAGAAATTTGGCTTTCTCTGTCTTCAAATCCACAGTGGTAGAAATGAGAGGGAGCATTAACAGAAGCCAATTTTATATTTCCAGTATTCAATTCATTTCTAGCCCCAAGGCTTGATGTGAAGGCAGCAGGGTTAGTAATTAAGCTGAGATAGAAATGAACAATGCTGCCAAGCTGGCCCCAGTGTCGTTTGATATTCTATTATATCTGTAAAGGGCAGACGGACAGTTCTGATGGCTCCTAGGTGAGGCAAATGTACTTTTCATTAACGCAGGAAAGCCAAACAATATTCTAGTAACTTGGAAGAGATTATGTTGGACAAACTTGACTACTAGAAATGCAATCAGTAGCTGCAAGCTCAATGCCACTCATGATCATTCTATTTGGAGCTGCTCAAGATGATTAATAATAAAACTTACCAGATCCATTTGTACAGTATATTTCACCCATGCTCTCAATATGACTGCAAATTGCATCTATTAAAACCTACAAATTACAAATTTAATTAAGCCCTGTTTAAGAGATTAAGTTCTGACTCACATTCTTATAAGTAAATTCTATCTAATAAAAATAGCTTCTATTTTTTGAGCACTCGTTTGTCAGACAACAAAAAAATGAAAAAATGTATTCTGTATAGCTTATTATTCTTCACGGAACTCTGTAGTGTTGGTATTATCAACAGCATACAGCTGAGCAAACTGAGGCTCAAGAAGGCTAAATAAAATTGCACACAATTTCTAAGCTGGTAAGCGGTGGAGCCAAGGATAGAACCCAGGTGTAGCTGATCCTAAACCCGGCCTTCTTTCAACCACCTATAATAGTATTTGGCTATATGGGTCTATACCAGTCACTTATCTTTCAAAGTCTACCTCTAGTCCAGCCATTTCCATGAAAGCTTCTTTGAATATTCCCCCCTATTTCCTATAAAAATCATAGGTTTCGGGCTGGGCAAGTTGGCTCATGCTTGTAATCCTAGCACTTTGGGAGGCCAAGGCGGGTGGATGACCTGAGGTCAGAAGTTTGAGACCAGCCTGACCAATATGGTGAAACCCCGTCTCTACTAAAATTTCAAAATTAGCCATGTGTGGTGGTGTGTGCCTGTAGTCCCAGCTACTGGCAAGGCTGAGGCAGGAGAATCACTTGAACCCGGGAGGTGGAGGTTGCAGTGAGCAGAGATCGTGCCACTGCACTCCAGTCTGGGTAATAGAGCAAGACTCCGTCTCAAAAAAACAAAAACAAAAACAAAAAACCATAGGTTTCAGAGTCAATCAGGCCTGATTTGAGGACCCCAGCTCTACTATTTATTTACCATTTGACCTTGGATGATTCATTTTAATCTCTCTGAACCTCACTTTCCTCACCATAAAATGAGAATAATAATACTACGTCATGGAACTTTTCAGAGAATACAGGGAGATGCCAAAGAAGCATTCATATAGTGTTTGGCAATTACTAGTAGCTAGTTTTTGTTGAGGACTTTGTACCAGGCATTGTGCTAAGTGCTTCCCACTCCTTATCTCATTTAATCCTCACAACAACTCTATGATGTAGTTACCAACACCATTTCCGTTTTGTAGATGGGGCAATGCAGCTTCACAATGTCAGATGCAACCACCAGCAAGTGTCAGAGTCAGCCCTCTGACTCCAAAACCCATTCTCCTCTTCATGATAGGGCGATCTTTAGGCCCATTAGAAAGTCATAAGATCAAATTAGTTGTTCATTATCAGAATTATTTAATGAAATAGAAGAAAAAGTATAAAATAGATTAGAATAGAAATTATCAGTAGGCTTCATACAGTAAAGATAAATAGGAAAATTTACTTTATATAATATAAAAACATGTTTTAGGTATGTGTATATGTGTGTAGTGGGTCATGATATAGTGTATTTCTTATTTTAACTTTTGAAAATTCATATACACTACATTATACTCTCTCTAAATTATAGGTTATCCAAAATAGTTATCTTCCTTTTCCAAGCAGTATGTCACTTTTTTATCCTTAAAGCCAAGCATAATGTTACTGTTGTCATTTTTAGTTTCACCAGGTCACATTTACTTTGATAACTGGTTATTATTCCATTCTAATATTCAGTGACAGTGACTTTAATTTGAGCTATTTCATTCATTTATTTATTGGCTTATTTAATAATTATTAAGTGCATACTATGTCCCAGATATTAAATTAGGCACAGGAAATTAAATGGTAAACAAAAAACACAGTTCTTGCCTCAAAGAACTTTCAACCCAGGGAGGAAACCAGACATTAAACATGCAATATAAATAATGCTGTAAGTTCTTCACCAGAGTATGCAGGGGGTTCTGTAGGATCTTAGAACTTAGTACATAGGGTAAAAGCAAAACAATACCATAGGTGAATGTACCAAAAAAAAAGTCGAATTAGTTCAAAGGTAGCATAAGAGCTTCAAGGAGAAAAAAATCTTTTAAACTTGGATTTGAAGGCTGAGCAAGATTTATCCTAGGGAAGGGGAAAAGGAGATGAGTAAATGTGCTGAGTAGAAGGAAAGAATGTCTAAAGGCCTATAAGTGAAAGAAAGAAGACTAAGCCCCAGGTACTGAAAATCCATCATGGTTGGAGTATAGGGTATGAGGGTGCTGGAGAGAGTCCAGGATGTCTTTGGCTCCAGGTATTGTCAAGCCATCAGTAAGGATGCCACTGCTAACCACAAATTGCTGCAAAGGTGCTCACCTCAGGGCATCCAAGCCCCAAGACCCAGTCTTTGTTGATTTATTTTCTCCTGGCCCATTGCCCCTGAATGGCCTGAAACCAGCAAATAGGAAGTGGCCTTGCCTTGTTCTCTCTCTCACCAACTCTTCACTTTAGGGGTTCTTTAAAAATCCATAAAATAATAAGAGAATGTGGAATTTTTTCCTTCCCTCTTCACCATATCTCTGTAACTTTTAGAAGCTTGGTCTCTGGATTGAGAGAGACCTTGCTCTTGGCTCTGAATAGGTTGTTTGGTCTCTGTGGCCCTCAGTTTTTTCACTTATAAAATGAGTAAAGCTGGGTGAGACGGCATGTGACTATCGTCCCAACTATTCAGGAGGCTGAAGTGGGAGGAGCTTGAAGCCAGAAGTTTGAGGCTGCAGTATGCTATGATCACGCCTGTGAATAGCCACTGCACTCCAGCCTGGGCAACAAAGCAAGCTCCCATCACTAAAAATAAATAAAATAAAATAAAAAAGAAGAAGAAGAAAGAAAGGGAAAAAAAAAAAAGAAAACTGAGGGGACTGATTGTTCCTGTCTCAGGTACTGAGACCAAATGAGGTAACACATGTATAATAAAATGCTTGGCACATAGGATGTGCTCAATATACTTGAAGTGTTATTTTTAAAAACTTACTGAAAGTTTCTGCCTATACTTCGGGGGGGATTTCATTTTGTTATAAAGACTTTAATTTCAGGCTTTTTTTTAAACTCTTATGCAAAGTTCACTGAGGAACAGCTACCTCATTCAGTTATATATATTTGGTTATATATTAAGCAGCACAAAGAGACACAAAAATCAAGGATGAGTCAAGTCCAATTAAGCTAAGGAAGTCAGTTTCATCTTTATCAATGGGTTGCAATACTGTATTGCTGTTCCCCTATTTCCCTTATATACAAATCTTCCCACATGCTTCTTTTTCTGGGATGTTGGAATGATGTATGATGGAGGTTTCTCAAGTACTAGTGAGACTGAAGTAATTTTCTACATAATGTACCACAAACAGATTTAGAAATGTCGATTTTAGATGCTATGATGTATACTCAAATTTTCCATGCAGCAGGTTAGATAGTAGCATGACTAAGTGGAAGGGCCAGTGATCTCAAATGTCTCATTGGTGTTTCATATACTGAAATATTAACAAAGTAGAAAATCAAAATGAGAGCAATTTAGGGATTCTCATGTCCCCTGATTACAGGCTAATTTCTATGGGTCCAATTTCAGACAAAGAAAATAGTGATAATGGAAAGGAACACAGCCGGGAAAACAAGAATGACAAAAAGCACAGAAAAAAGGGAATTGAAGCGAAATCACAGGGTCATCATCAAAAGACCCCATCTCTACAAAACCACACTATTACAATCCTCCCTCTTCGCAGAATCCTCAGCTGGGCTACTGGGCTGCTCTATCAAAAAATTGGCAACCCCTGTGTACTGCAGTGCATCAAGCACTGTTTATTGCCAGTTGAAAAGAAAGCTTGTTTGCATTTTAGAACACTCTGGTCTGAGATGACTTTTCAGTGCTGTCTGAGAGCCAAGTTCCCCGGGGAGAATCACAGGGTCTCTTCTTATCCCCACCTTTTCTTGGACATGCTCAGCGGCTGAGACTGCCTTGTGCCTAAAAGTCAGCTGATTTGCAAGAGAAAATGTCCAGAAAATGTCCTGCTACACACTGGGAGGGTCCATAAGAAAGTAAGGCTGTGGCAGTTCTGCTGTGAGAGGGCGGAATGTGGAAAGAAACAATGCAAAGATGTTGGTAAATTCCACTGAAGGCTGAGGGACAAAAGAACAACTCTGTATTAATTAGGTTTTTGTTTGTTTTTGTTTTTTGAGACACGGTCTCACTCTGTCGCCCAGGCTGGAGTGCAGTGGCGCAGTCTCAGCTCACTGCAACCTCTGCCTCTCAGGCTCAAGCAATTCTCCTGCCTCGGCCTCCCAAGTAACTGAGACCATAGGCACATGCCACCAACCTGGCTAATTTTTGTATTTTTAGTAGAGACGGGTTTCGCCATGTTGCCTAGGCTGGTCTCGAACTCCTGACCACAGGATCCACCTGCCTCCGCCTCCCAAAGTGCTGGGATTAAAAGTGTGAGCCATCGCGCATGGCCAGTTAGGCTTTTTTAATGGTGCCAGTAACAACACCCCAACTCAAACCTGTAAGCAACAAACGAAATTTGATTGACTCACATAACTCAAAAGTTAGACTCAGGAATATTTAGATCAGATGTTCAAATGGTTTCTTTGGACTCTCTCTATTTGCTGGGCAGCTGTCCCCTGTGCTGACTTGTTCTTAGGCAGGCTCTCCCCAGTGATAGCGAAAGTGATCACAAGCCAAACTTACTTTTAACCAGTTTCAAAACCTCATCTGGAGGAGTTCACTTCCTTCCCAATAATTCCAGCAGCAATTTGGGGACTAGCTCTGGGCCATGTGCCTAGTAATGGGTATGGACAATTCTCTAAAGGAAAATTGAGGTCCTGTTACCAGAAGAAGGAGAGATGGACTTGGGACTGTTGAAAACCAACTAAACAACTTACCCACTGGGCTTTTTGGATACTCCATTTTAATTATTAACTAGAAGCAGAAGTTTCACAATTGAAGATAGCCCTTTATTTATCTCTTTACACATTGACTCATAATCATCTATGATTTCTCCTCAGGAAAATATCAAAGACTATGATACACTAGGGCACCTGAGTGTCATGCCATTTTGAAGCTTAGACAGAATACCAATAGAAATGACCAGTTCTTCCTGTGAGTTTGCTGACACGGGGTTCTTTAACACCCATGCTAAATTAAGCAGCTAAATCAAGAGCTACCTCCCATAGCTCCAAGGTAAAGCAAGGATGCATCAGCCAATTTCCTGACAGAAATTAATAGCTTGTGTGTGTGTGTGTGTGTGTGTGTGTAAGTGCCTTCATATTTCCGACCCCTTTCATGTTTCTTTCCATTTTGCTGACCACAAGGAACCACCATTATTTACATTAGCAATTCCCAATTGTTTTTAAAAAGTGAGAATTCCTTTCTAACATAAGAATTCATAAATGTCTCATGATAGTAGTAAAATCTCTTGCCCAGATTTACATATTGAATAAGGAAATACATACTGTCAAATAAATTTAATGTTATTAAAACCATTTGTGTCATATTGATTACAACACCTACTTACATGTGAAAAATGAATAGTATATGTATGTATAAGATGTATTATTGTTTTCCATCTATGTAGGGATATGCAGATGTCTTGCAATAATTACATAAACCTTTTCTGTAACAGGGTCAAGGAATTGGGGTCAGGTGACAGAATGATTCTTTTGTAGCTCCAGTGTTTGTTTTAACCCAGAAGGCCAAGGTCTCCAGATGTTAGGTCACAGCCCTGCATTCTGCCTCTTTTTTTTGCTCTGTTTCCATGTCCTTCAAATAACTAACTCAAGCTCAAATTTTAACAGAAATTGAACTGACCAGCAGCCAAGGGAGTTGACACGTGATTTATGAGTCAGGAGACTTGAAGATGGTGACTTAACACAGCTTCCAGATGCTGAAAACGAAAGTGACTCAAGACATACACTCCAGGTTGAAGGCATATGCCAAAAAGAGAAAAGTGGGAAGTGTGATTTAGGGCCTATCTTCCAAAGGGTAATGATGAATCTCATCAGAGGCATAGCATTTCACTTTCAATCAGGATACAAAGATAGCAGGAAACATTTATACCAAAAGGGAAATTTGTTCAAAAAGTAGAAATTTATGCAAAGATAATTTTTGGAGGTGATATTTTTGACAGTAGAGCTGGCAACTGTGTTTAGAGGTCATTCCCACACTCTGGGTACCACTCATGACTGTCATGCTCTGACGAGCTCCTAATCTCTCTCCTAAATCCTTCCTCCCTCCAGCTTCACAGATGAGACAGAGTGGAGATGAAGAAACAGTCTCAAAATTATAACTGTGAACCATAGAATTTCCTCTGATCTTTTGTGTGCAAAACAGTAAATAATAAAAAAAAGAGAGAGAAATTTAAAAATTGAATTTCCCCTCCAAATCACAAGCATTTATAGTTGGAAAATTTCAGTACTAATTTGTAGACAAGTGTCTAACATTTGGTAATCCGTATGTCATTACAGATATGGGTCAAAAATGGTACATTTAGCTGAAAAATTATGTAAAAAGAAAGTGTTATGAAAGGATAGAGATGATTATATTTCTTATATCTGAACAGTATTAGTGTGTTTCAATGATCACTTTATTCTCAGTGTAACCTCAGCCACTGGAGAATGCTGATACCTAAAAGTTATGATGATTAAGAATGTGGGCTTTGAGGTCGGGCACGGTGGCTCACGCCTCTAATCCCAGCACTTCGGGAGGCGGGGGCAGGAGGATCGCTTGAGGCCAGGAGTTTGAGACCAGCCTGGCCAACATGCTGAAGCCCCGTCTCTACTAAAAATACAAAAATTAACCAGGTGTGGTGGTGCAAACCTGTAATCCCAGCTACTCGGGTGGCTGAGGCAGGAGAATTTCTTAAACCAGGGGGGCAGAGGTTGCAGTAAGCCAAGATCGTGCCATTGCACTCCAGCCTGGGCGACAGAGGAAGACTGTCTCAAAAAAATAAAATAAAATAAAATAAAAGTGGGCTTTGGAAGGAGACTGAGGCTGGGAAGTCCTACTTCTGCCATTATCCAGCCATGTAATCTTGGGCAAATCACTCAACTTCTCTAAACTACACTTTCCTTATTCATGTGGTGATATTACAAATTTGCGAGATAAAATTAGTTATTATGACATAATTTATGTAAAAACACTTAGAAAAATGAATGCAACATATTAACTACTAATAAATGTTGACTTTTACTATTAATTGTGACAGTATTAAGGGACAAAACATCTTAACATGGCAGTAATTTGAGACTTCTGCCCCAACTCCCCCTAATAAGAGGACTTTGTCATTATCTACTCAGATTCTTCATTTGTCCCTGCCTTGCCCTCTAAAAGAATTTTGCCAAACTAATTCCTAAGCTTTTTGTAAGAATAGGCAGACCACGTTAAAGAAAACAAACAAAAGGACAGAAAAAACAAAGCAAAACCAAACAAAAACAGCCAGGCAGAGTAGACCTGCAAACTGAAGAAGTTGGGTGAAGAACAAAAGCCCACACGGGCCACATGTTCTGTGAGAAAGTGTTTTAGGATTTGGCATGTGAGAGTCTCTGGAGCAGCTTTGGAGTCTGAGAAACAAGAAAGGAAGCAAAGGCAGTTTGGGAGCCAGGGCATGGTGGCACATGCCTGTAATCTCAGCACTTTCGGAGGCTGAGGTGGGAGGATTGCTTGAAGCCAAGAGTTTGCAGTTGCAGTGAGCTATGATCATGCCACTGCACTCCAGCCTGGGCAACAGAGTGAGACCCTGTCTCTAAAAAAAAAAAAAAAAAAAAAAAAAAAGCGTTGAAAGGTGTTTTACCATGGATTATACATGGATCTACTATCACCATCTTTAAGAGATCAAAGTAAAGAGCAGGTTTCAGTTGTAATGACTGGTTTCTTGACTGTGCTTTTTCATGGAGCATTATGTAGAGGCTGGGTCATGTGGGGCCTCGGTTTATACATAGTTTATGCAACCACAGTTCCTGACTTATCAAGTGGCACTTCTCTAACAGTGCTGTGTCAGATTTGCCTGCTATGATCACTCCTTTTTCTGGCTTCTGTATTTATTGGGTGAAGTACACTTTAAACTTAAAGAAGTGAGTCTTTATTTTTCTACCTTCATCACCAGGCTCTTCTCCACTAGCAACTCTTTAGAAAATAGCAGTGGCCTCAGCAAAGGAACATATAGTAATCAGTAGTGCAGTTGCAGACACTTAATCTTTATTGCCACCACCCCAGACCCTAAGTCAATCCTTAGCCAGGTTGGGGGAAGCAAACAGAGAAGGCAGATTATTACAACTGTTCCTCAGACATCGGATTTCTTCTACGACAATGAAGTGTTCGAGTAATTCCTGGCACCATTGTTTTAGGGTTCACTTTCCAAAAAATACAGTCAGGATTTCTCTTTGGAAACATGCATTACAACTCTTCTTTATGGATCTGTTCCAGGTAATTACACTGTTTTACTCAGGACAAAGCCTCACCTGTTAAAGAGCTTTGGTACTATTGAACACCTTAAATTTGTGTTGTGACCAACAACAGTATCAGGGATTACAGGGGAAACAGATCCCTTTCACATATTCTAAATACACAACTGAACAATCAACACAATTCAAATGTTGCAAACATTTAATTTATTCCTGCCCTGACCCGTCTTTCAAATAGCAGACTCAAAACAGGTGGTTATTACATCAGCCTCTAAATCACTTTTGTATAATCAATTAACCTCATTACGTTGAGGTATTCAAACAGTTTCCACCAACGGACAATTTTATTATGACCAACACAATTTGTTTTCTCTTACCAGCCTCACAAATGGCCTCCTGAAACTAATGCTTAGGGAAGTGTTGGAAAATTTCCTGTGCTGTCTCAGGGCTGTATACATTTGCCCCACAGCAGCACAATGAGTCCATGTTATTACATATGAAGGCTTGGGATTATGCCTTTCCATATGAAATGCATAAGCAAAACAACCCAAACCACCCCAGCCTACACAGAGAAATTCAAGTACCTAAGTACCCACCCTATTTTCCAAACAAGTAATATCTATACAGGCTCCTAATACCAAGGACTTCATTGGGTTTGTTGTAAATAAGTCAGTGGATGATCATAAAACACTTCTTGGCAGTAACTAAATCAAGAAGATCAGCGATGGTTGGCCTAAGTCAGCTATAAATTTTATGGCAATTTTTTAATGAGGCAAAGGAAGGGAGCTTATCAGCATTGTGGCTTTCAGGGTCAAATGAAAGAAAGCAGGAGAGAGCAAGAGAAAGGAATCTGGGGTACCTGGTGCCAAGAGAAGGAAATGGAAAAAGAGTGAGTAAAAAAGGAAGAGAAAAATCCCCAGCTGAACAGAAGGCAAGAAGCTAGAGGCTTATACAGCCTTTAGCTTAAGGGCAGAAAGTTGTAGTTTGGTGTTTTCCTCAAGGGATGCCTGCAGAAAGATTTCTGTGCCAATGTGACCTTGGAAACTAAAAATGGATCACAGCTTTGGTGTTTGGGCTGAAATATACAAGAGAAACTCGGGAAACAGATATGAAATAGATTAGGTAGAAACACCAAGTAGCAAAAGACAAACCATACCCAAAAGATAAAAACCAGGACAGGTCGTCATGATTATTATGACCCATGTTTATTTGACCAGTCCTGACCAATACAGGACCTTCTCTGGAAACAGAGGTTTTTTTTGGGGGGTGGGAGGTGGGGTGGTGGTTTGAGACAGAGTCTTGTTCTGTCGCCAGGCTGGAGTGCAGTGCTGTAATCTTGGCTAACTGCAACCTCTGCTTCCCTGGTTCAAGCGATTCTCCTGCCTCAGCCTCCCTAGTAGCTGGGATTACAGGCACGTGCCACCATGCCCAGCTAATTTTTTGTATTTTTAGTAGAGATGGGGTTTCACCGTGTTGGCCAGGATGGTCTTGATATCCTGACCTTGTGATCTGCCCGCCTTGGCCTTCCAAAGTGCTGGGATTACAGGCGTGAGCCACCATGCCTGGCCGGAAACAGGTTTTAATACTTCTTTGGAAATGGAAATGTTTTGCCAACTTAATGGAGAAGGCTGGCATTTCCATGGGGACTATGAAAATTTATTCTGATTTAATAAAAACCTGAACAAGCCAAAGTGAAACAGAAGCTCAATGTTCCAAACTAAATTAGACATTTTATTAATCCAGTTAGAGGTCATTGGCCAACTGTAAATTCAGAATAGTGATTTTTAAAAGAGAAGAAGTGGGGATGGGTAAAATACCCTGAGAATCTGGCCTTCACCTGTAGCTGGGCCAGGTAGATGGGAACCTTGACAAAGGAATGATGCAGGTAGCTGGGCTGGGTGTGTTTGGTGAGTTAACAAGTAATCTTCAAAGCAAGAATCCGTGTCCATGCAGAAAGCAACCAGACTCTACACAGCAAGACTCTGGCTGGCATCAACCCTTGGTGTTCAGTTGGCCTGACCTTTGATGCAAAACTGAGCTCTGTTCCTCGAGATATCCCCACTAGCTTTTACGTGTGTTCTCACAGATGTTTCACATCTTTGACTTTTGCCTTTACTGATGGCTTTAACTTTATTATTTAAGATCTTGTCTTGTCACTTTCGTTGCCTCACAAAAAGGAGGTCACAGAAACCTTGTCTTTTCTAAAGGAATTTTTTTTTTTAATCTACAAACTTGTCTCTGTTACCTAAGAGGCCCTTTTCGAATTTTCCATTATAAGCCATGGGAAAAACCTTAGAAAACCTGAAGGAAGCCCAGAGTTTAATTTTTTAAATTAATCATCCATAAAATAAAGTAGATTGGTTTACTATAGAAACAAGGATTCCAATCATATTTAACTGCAGTGTCAGGTGAGAGAAGAGTATTCAAAGTAGTGACGAAGGTGGTTAGGGATGGGGTAATGTGCATATTGAGCTGTCATTTTTCAAGCATTCTACAGAAAAGAAATCAGAGATTTTAGAAAATTATTAATGTCATAAACAAGACAAAACTTAGGAGAAACAAAGCAAAAAATATCACCCTGTTATTTAGTCTGAAAATTTTTTACTTACAAAAAAAAAATATCGCAAAGACAAGAAAAGAAATAGCTAAATGAATAGACAGACAATTCAAGCAATTTATTGTAAGGAAGAACAATCAACTTCCACAAAGAAAATATCATGGAGATATAACTGGACATTGCAAACACTTTATGTATGGATTCTAATTTAGAATTTACTTGCTTGAACCCAAATTCTCATGCTTCTATGTGCCCTGTGAAGAATTATAAGTTCTTCCCTCTGTGAGTCAGATCCCAATTCTGCCATACTGTTTCTGGTTGAGATTTTCTTCCTATAGGTCTGTCAAAAACAAAGAAAAAGAAGAATCACTGGAGTGGGAACTAGAGGCCTTAGGTTCCTGCCCTGCTTCTTGAACTAGCAGTTAACAAATATACCAAGTTACATTTTTGGGTAAAGAATAGCCTGATGGATGAATCTTCTGAAGTGATGTCCTTGGACAAATTGCCTAAATCTGGGTCAGCTTCATGGGCATAAGACCTGTGCAGTCTCACAGAGTCCCATACTTAAAAGGGCTTTGTGCTTAGTTTAATGCCCTGCTGTCACCATCTTAGTAATTTTTTAACAAGGGACTCCACAGTTTTGTTTTGTGTTGGGCCCATTAACTTAAGCAGCTAGTCCTGCCTTAACACTGCGCAGCCTCTGCTTCCTTTTCTATAAAATCAGAATTGGAAGAGCCCTAGGATCATTTCTAATTTAGGAAGTGATGATACAAACCCTTCAGGATTGTCTGGCATTTAGACAGCACAATGTCACAATCACAGTGAGGAGATTTTTCTGGGATCTGTTTCCAGGACATAGTTTCTTTCTTAAATTGGCCACCATACTCCATGATGGAAACTGCAAGACCTACCATGCCAGGGATTATCCTGCTCCCTCTTTCTCCTCTCAGTGACCAACCTCTCATTATAGCACCACTGACTAGCCAAGTGTTGCCACAAGAATGTTGCAAACAACCACCTCCAAAACTTAAGAGGCTTAAAACAGCAGCCATTCTTACTGTTCTCACATTCACAGTTAGCTGGTGGGTTCTGTTGATCTTGGTCAGGCCTGGCTGAGCATTTCTTTGACCATAGCCATCTCTCTCTCCCATGTTTCAGATGGCCTCAGCTGGCACACCTCAGCTCTGTGCCTGTGGTCTCTGTCCCTTCAGCAGGCTAGTCAGGGCTAACAGAGGCAAAGGTCAAGAGAAGGAGCAGAAGCAAGCACAGCTTTCGAGGCATAGGCCTGGGACTGCATAGCATCACGTCTGCTGCATTCTACTAACCAAAGCAAGTCTCAAAGCCAAACCAGGTTTGGAGGTACAGGAAGTAGAACTCAATGAGACCTCTTGAATAGACTTCTTGATGGGAGGAGCTACAAAGTTACATCCCACGGTGCTTGGATAGAGAGAAGAAAAGAATTGGAGCCCCTGTTGCAATAAATCTGCCGCACTCACATTAATCAAAAGTTCTACTAGCTGTATATATCCATCACAACAAGGTATCACCGTGTGACCCTAAGAAAATCACCTGGGGTCTCCTTCCATTGCCACATCTATATAAATGAGGGTATCCAGATTCACTCTAAAGCCCTTTCTGCTCTGACATTCTCAGAGTCCAGAGGCTCAGTTCTCACTCCAACCAGTTTCCAATCTTCCCTTCCTCTTCTGAACCAGACACCTGTCTCTACATCCTCTATAGGGCATTTAATCATAGACTGGTCAAAGTAGTCAATTTAACTTACTTTATAGCTTTGTCAGGTCCTGTAATTCCTGTAATTCTCAGAGGAAGTTTAAGTTTTGCTTAGCCATGCCAGAAACCTCCTTGCTAAAACTGAACGAGTAGCAAAAGGTGTATTTCCCAGATCCATGTCTATGTCTCTGTGGCTCCTTTGTCTCTACAGAGCAGAATCCCTTCTGATTTCAATGTTCTCTGCGCCACCCCCATCCTCCCATCAGACTGCATCAAGCACTCACAGTCCAGCCAAACCACATTGGCATGGCTCACTGCAGGCCTTTGAGCAGGGGCAGCATTCTTTTAAATAAATGAGAGGGACAGTGTGTTCTTGCTGAAGCCTGCAAGGTCCTGTCAGCTTTACGCTTGCTGATTTACATGGCTTTTAAAAGACATAACCATAAAATTTCACTCCAAAATTCACTCTGGCCAGTCAGATCTTTGCCTAGGCCTGGCAATTTTAATTTATCAAAGTAACGAGATAATAGTTTAATTTTTCCCCTTGTTGGATGCCCCTTTAATCTTCATAATTCACGATACAGCTCTTTCTCCCAGTAAGCTCTCTGATGGGAGTCTATGATCTAGATCTTGTTTTATTTTTTCTTAAGAAATCATTAAAGCGCAGAAGCTATTCCTACAAGGATCTGTAATCCTAACGTGTAGAACCAGTAAAGCACCACAGAGCTGGATAGTGGGATAAACATGCTGCATGTGGCTTCCTGGGCACGTGCACTAGCTGCTTTTGCCACTGGTTCAGGGAACAGGAGCTAAATTTGGTCTGTATTATTGTGTTTTAAGCTGAAAACTGATTCTTGGCTGGCAGATATGCCTTTTTCTTTTGTTTTCTTTTCTTTTTTTTTTTTTTTTTTTTTGAGACGGAGTCTCGCTCTGTCGCCAGGCTGGAGTGCAGTGGTGCAATCTCGGCTCATTGCGTGCAACCTCCGCCTCCCGGGTTCAAGTGATTCTCCTGCCTCAGCCTCATGAGTAGCTGGGACTACAGGCATGCGCCACCACGCCCAGCTAATTTTTGTATTTTTAGTAAAGACGGGGTTTCACCATGTTGGCCAGGATGGTCTTGATCTCTTGAGCTCATAATCCGCCCACCTCAGCCTCCCAAAGTGCTGGAATTATAGGCGTGAGCCACCGTGCCTAGCCAGATATGCCTTTTCTTTGCACATTCATTTGTGTTTCATTGTCTCAAAAATAAACTTGTCTTTTCAAATCAGGAAATCTTCCACTAAGCCAACAAAAAAAAGAGGGGTGATAATAGAGGACTCGCCAGTCTGTCTCTTACTTGCTGACATGGCTGTTTCCTCTGCAGTGGTTTTTGTCATTTTGCTGCATGTGTCCATGTTGGCATCAGGTTGGAGCAACACAGCGGGTTCTTTGGCTCTCAAGGTGGTCTTTAAAAGTCACTGATATTTGGTACTTGGCCACCTTGCCTACCCTTCAATTGCTTTTCTCTATGAAATCTAGTGTTCTGTGCATTGTAGTGCTTTCTCCAATAATTAGAAAAGAAAAACAGAATCTCCAAAATTCCTAGATCAGGGACTAGGTAGGGAGGGAGAAAAGGGGCAGAGACGGTTACAGCCAGCCTCACATTTACAAAAGTCTTCACCTTTTCACTTTTCTTCCTTTTAAATTAGGTTATATATATAAAACCACAAAGATACAGAATTAAAAGCAGGCATTAATCTTATGCCCCATTCTGGTTCTAATGTACTTTAATGTTTATAAAATGATAATTATCTTTAAAATAACACTCTCTTGCAAACATACTTACTGTGACAAAAGTTTTCATTTATTTAATGAAAATATTTAAAATAATCTGTAAATGTCATCACTTTATTCTGGCCTGTTTTATTTTTTAAATAAACCAGGAGACTCGAATACTCAAGGTTGCTGGAACTTCTCTTAACTTCTGAAGGGCTCTGCTTTGGACAAATTAGTTTTGTTTCATTGTGCATTACTAACCTCTTCTAAAGAAAACCATAGAGTAGAAGAAATGTGGCTCACATGTTTGGGGTAGAAGAAAGAGGTGGACACTCAATCAGGTAAAACATTGTCAAGAGCTTAGGTCCTAGACAGGAGCTGGTATAGTCACTTATAGAAAGATCAAGCTGAGAACACACCATCTTGAGATGGGACCCTCTGAGCTCCCTCTGGATTTCCTTGCACAGGTCACTTTAGCTTTCAGAATGTTGTGTCAACACCTTGGCTTGGCACACAAGAATCTTTACAACTTGGCCGCTGACCACTGTCCAGCTCTTTCTCTCTCTCCACTCTTCTTCCCAGACCCTTTGCTTTGGTCCTATCACGACAATCTTAAAAATGCTATTGAACACTCCCATCCTATTGAAGGGCATGCTATTGAACTGCCCTTAAACTCCTATCCATTTGTCATGAAGCATTCAATTTGTATCTTATGCCTCTGGGCTCCGATAGAACCCTGGGAATAGTTCTACCACTTACCATTCTGTATTTTAATCTTTACTTTACCTGTCTGTTACCTTTTTTGAAAGAAAGGCTATATTTTCATCATTGTTTTATTCCTCCTTTATAGTAAAATACATGGCACATGACAGAGTCAATAGTGAATTCATAAATGCATGAATAAATAGAGTAGACCAGAAACCTATTAGAAATACAGAATCTCAGGCCCCACCCCCAGATCTACGAAATCAGAGTGTGCATTCTAACAAGCTCCCCAGGGAATTTGATTGCACATTCAAGTTTGAAAAGCACTGATCCAGCTTACTCTGCTCTCTCACTTCTGTAAACATCTGGAGTACTGATTGTCTAAGGTTCTGGGTTTGGTAATTGTTAATGTACCTGTCTTGCACTCTGTTTAACTGATTTGTGTGAGTGTGTGATTGTGTGTGTATGTTACTGTATGCTCACACACTTCCTTTCTTGTCTCCTCACCCAGAAGCCTACATGGGGGCACTCTTGACATTCCGTCACTACTCCTCTCAGCACCCAGAACTAGGTACTACCCAGAGTATTTTTAATCTTCCTGGAAAAATATCCCATAAGAAGATAAAATCTGCTACCTAAGCAATGGGCAAAGTGTTGGGGAAGAGTGATAGGGAAAAGAGCACTAGCTTTTATTGAGATTCTACTAGTAGGAAGTACTGTTGACACTGTATGTACTACATCTCATTTAACCTTATGTAATGAGTTAGGAATCATAACCCCGATTTTACCAATGAGGAAAACTAGGCTCCTAAGTATCCTCAGTCTCACACAGATAGTCATAAAACTGGCATTTGAACACTTCTTAGTCTTCTTTTTTGAAATTGTGGTAAAGAACACGCAACATAAAATTTACCATCTTAACCATTTTTAAGTGTACAGTTCAGTATTGTTAAATAGCAATATATTAGCATTGTCGTGCAACAGATCACTAGAACGTTTCATCTTGCAAAACTGAAACTCTATACCATTGAATACCAGCTCCAATTTTCCCCTCTCCCCACCACTTCTTTTTATAAACTAGTTAAAGGTGTTATTTTGCTCATCCTTCCTTATCTTTCTTTCACTTTCTCCCCCTTCTCATAGTACCATATTTTACACAGCTATGGCTTATCCCAACAGCAATGACGGCAACCTGAAGATCCTAAGGTCTCAGGATGTTATCTTCCCTATGGAGTCTGTGGAGCAAGCAACAAGGTTTGCCAATGGAAGAAAATCAGAGGAAGGTGATTTGATTCTTGTAATGTTGGAAATTAATCTGTATACTTTCTCTATGTTAAGGGAAGCTTTGAATACAGACCATTATTTCATTGAAAAAATCAGTCATGCCTGTCTAAAATGATCACTTTGCCACCAAGCCACATTCCTGAGGCCAGGATTCTAGTACTGTAGCCTCAGTGACAGCATTCTTCTGAAGCACCATGAGGGTAATACACATGATCAGTCCAGAAAAACTCTGCCTGCTTGCCTTGCCTGCTGAATGGGATTGTTGCTGGCACCAAACATACACTCCCTGAAGGTGAGGCAGAATGAGATGGAAATGGTATCTTATTCTGTCTGATATAATGTTTGTACCTCTGGCTTGTGTGATTTTTGCATAATTCTATTTAAATACATTCTTTATTAGAGATTCAAAAGCAGGAAAATATTTACATTGCATATTAGAAAGCAATAATGGCCTAGAGAGAGCAGGTATAAATGCCAAGAGGGGCAACAGACTTCCCCCCAGAGCCTCCTGTCTCCAGAGTCCTGTGTCATTGAGGGTACATCATGCAGTGATGGGCTTGTACTAGGCAGCTAGCATCCCCATGCTCCAACCTGTGGGAACACAAGGGTCATGTTTCCCCATTTTTTTGGATTTCATGTCATCAAAGATGATGGAATGACTAACTATAACAAGGGTCCACCCACCCAAAGTCACTTATTTTAGATCCTGCAGCTCTGTTGTCCGATTTTGGTGACAGCAGGAGTTTCCTGTCATAATTCTAAGGCCTCGAGGGAATGCCTAAGTCAGCAGACCTGGGCTTAAATCTAACTTTACAAGCAATAGCTCGATGACCTTGAGTGACATAACTATTCTGTGATTCGGTTTATTAAATGAGATAAGTTGGAGGAAGCAAATATATTTCCTGAATCGCTTAATAAGTGTTAGCTATTGGTATTTTTATTATCTTATTATTGCCATTTTTAATAATATAGCCTGGACTAGAACTTATACTAAGGACTGAAAACTACAGCCAGTGTGCCAAATCAGGCCCACCTGTGGTATAAATCAAGTTTCATTGGAATACATACATGCCCATTTGTTTATAGGCACTCTGTGGCTATTTTCAAGCTACAATGGCAGAATCCAGGAGCTGTGTGACAGAAATCAGATTTGGAAGTCTGGACTTTGGAGTGAAAAGATAAAGGTTACTGATTCTCCTTTGCTCTTCCCTAGCTGGATAACATTGTGTAATCATTGCAACCTGAACTTAAATTTCTTTATTTGTAAAATGACGATAATAAGAATATCCACATTACATATTAGTAGTGAGGATTAAATTAAAGAACCCGTATTTAAGCTGTATATAAGTATTTAAGTCCTATAAGAATTCATTCATTCATTCACGTGACAGACACTGGACCAGACACAGAAAATTCAAAATGAAAAAACATCAGAGATAGTCTGTGACCGTCAGGAGCTTATCTTCTGGGAGGGAAGATAGGCTGGTTGATGCAAGGTGTGTTTCCTAATTCATCAATCTCATTATCATTAATTTGTAAAATGGTCAGTTTGAATTGTGAAAGCACACTCTATAGGGAAATGCTTATACTTTATAATTCTGCCTTTGGCTCAGCCCAGGTCAGAGATATTAACTCATACATTTTTCAGTATTTAAGTTGTTTATTTGCTTTTCTTCAAACAATGAATCAGCCAAGTCCTTCAAAAGAAACATATTCACAGAGTTAGACAAGTTGCCTGGTGAATGTGACACATGCAGAGATGCCCACAGGATGATTTAAGCCTTTGTACACTTATAAAACAAAGTTCAACCAAGCAAAATGGTGCTCTGCAAGAAAAATGCACAGACCAAATATAAATACACATGAATCCAGCACAGACTCAAAAAAACAGCTAAGAAAAGAATATGCCATCAGATGTTTTTTTTTCTGTTGTTTTTCATTTAGAGAACATTAGTTTCTGGAAAATTACAAAGAATAAGCAGGCAAAAATAACTTTGACTGAAAATGTTCACCTCTAAATAATGTTTCAGTTGAATGACAAAGAACTGCTTATTTGTTCTAATTGTAGGCCAATCTCCCATGACACTTTTAGATGTCAATTTACTTAGTGTAAATATGCATTAAGAACACATCACTCCTCACTAATTTTATTAACAAGTTTCTTCTTCTTAAATTTTCACTACACTGGAGAAAGACTAATAGCGTGTTAAATATTTATAATCTAATAAGCAATCTACCAATTTTTCTATTAAAAGAGTATCACTCTCTTAAAAGGAAAAAAAAAGGCTCTCAGATGCTGATCAGTGTGCAGGCGTGTCTCTCAAGTCAGTCATCTGACCATGGTTTTTACGCCCTGTGCACAAAAGGGACATTTAGTATGAAAGCAGTAAACGAAAACTAGGGGCTGTTGTCAAAGTGTCAACCATTGTGCTCATATTAATAACCACTGCAGCTGTCTGAGGCTCAAATTAGAATCTTTGAAACAAGTTAAACACTTCCAGCACTATTTAGAGCCATTTAAAGAGAACAACAAAATTTTACGTTGAGATCTTTTACTAGGTGGTCTTTAAAATAAAAATCTCTTTAGAAACCAAAACTAAACTTTTTTTGAGATGCCATTATGCCATTATCTGAGAAATTCTCATTTCCAATTAACTAAATATCCTAAAAGCTGGATTCAAAGGCATATTAATTTATGCACATGTGCTCACATGAACTCACGTAAATTCTTAGAATCCAAAAATAGAAGAGCACTTTCCCTGGGACGAGTATGCTTCTCCCATATAAGACATCACAAACAGAGTAGCGTTATTCCCGGCTACCTCTTCTGGCATTGGAAGAGAACAACCATTTTTAGCAAGGACAACCATTCATATTGGAGCCAGGCAACTGTATATCTCTGAACCTCCTGGACTGAGGAAGAGGACCAGCATCCTTTCAAAGGAACTGTTCCAAATGCACATCAACTACAAAAAAAATGCATCCATCTTGGGATTGAAGAAAACCTGTGAACTAATCCAGATGACCTGGCAATGTGTAAGTCACTTACTGTGTCAGCTGCTTCAGAGGCACAGCATGAACTTCAAATCCTACTGCTTAGGTTCTTCAGATGGCGTCTAGGGACTTGTAAGGGGAAAACTTTCTGTGTTAAGGTTCCGAAATAAACTTTTTGAATTGCAATAAGACACAGCACAATACCTGGGAGCAAATAAACTGATTTCCCAAACAGGGAGAGACAGCTGAGTGTTTTATTCAAATGACAAGTCCATTCACCACCTTCTGACAGTTTCAATCTAACTCATTGAAGTCCAAACTAAGTAGATGAATGTGCTATTCCATTGTTCCCTTTAAATTTACACTATTGGGAAGCACCAGAGCTACTACTGGGAGTCAGAAATTCTTGGTTCTACTCCTGGTTCTGCCCTAATTACCCTTGTCTACCTTACTGGGGTATTAGAAGAACAAATGGATAATATATATAAAAGCATTTTGAAAAGTATAAAGTAATGATCTATTTAGTAGATAAACATAGATTAACTCCCTACTAAGTACCAAGCATAACTGCAGATGTCATTCCAACCTTAGAGCAATGCTGCAAGATAAATATTATGACTCTACTTTTACAGATGAAGAAAATGAGCCTCAAACAAGCTATGTAACTTGCCACACATCATACAGCTATGACACGAAAAGCTGAGATTCAAATTCAGGCCTTTTCAGTCCAAATCTAGGTCTACTTGCTCCTATGTCAAGTCCCTTCTAAATTTACACTAATATGTGAAAGAATGCTAAGATTTAACTGTCTTGTACCAAACTCCAAGTTAGCAGGTGACCTACATACTTGAACTCAGGGTACCCTAACCTTCTAGTGTGGGAGAAGCTTCTTTTCATTTCATTGAAACCTGAAGGAATGGTGCTCACAGGGAGCTGGTCAATACAAGTGAAAGAGAGGGCAATGCTGTTCCTGCATGACCTGCACCTGTCATTTTCAACCAGGAGATATGGTGCAGCAATGAAGATATTGCTGGTAATCAGCTTGGAGAGCTGCCATGTAAGCTACAAAGTACGCACTGGTAAACTTGCATCTCTTAATCAAGGATCTCTGCCCTTCTGCAAGGAAGTGCAGGATGTAAGAATTTTATGGAGCCCTGGTGGAGAAGTTTGGGGAAGGAACTTTTCTTGGGACCCCTTAAATCTCAAGATATACAAAATGCCCAGTAATGCCAACATGGTTGCAACCTAAAACTTTTGAGTATACTCATCCCATAAGCTATATAGGTATGACTTAAGTAAAGGATACTTAGTTTTATATTTTCCCCTGTTCCCGCATAGCTTAACAACTCTCCTTCTTATTTTGAGCAGACAATGACATTCTAGACTTATATGCACAACCCTAAGGCCATAGAATGTATTAGTTTGTTCTCACATTGCCATAGAGAACTACCTGAGACTGGCCGGGCGCAGTGGCTCACGCCTGTAATCCCAGCACTTTGGGAGGCCGAGGCAGGCGGATCACGAGGTCAGGAGATCGAGACCATCCTGGCTAACATGGTGAAACCCCATCTCTACTAAAAATGCAAAAAATTAGCCTGTGTGGTGGCGGGCACCTGTAGTCCCAGCTACTCCAGAAGCTGAGGCAGGAGAATGGCATGAACCCAGGAGGCGGAGCTTGCAGTGAGCGGAGATCGTGCCACTGCAGTCCAGCCTGGGCTACAGAGCGAGACTCTGCCTCAAAAAAAAAAAAAAAAAAGCACTATGTGAGACTGAGTAATCTATGAAGAAAAGAGGTTTAATTGACTCAAAGTTCTGCAGGCTTAACAGGAAGCATGACAGGGAGGCCTCCGTAAACTTACAATCATGGGAGAAGGTGAAAGGGAAGCAAGGAGCTCCTTCACAGGGTAGCAGGAGAAAGAGAGTAAAGGGGGAACTGTCACACACTTTCAAACCATCAGATATCATGAGACCTTACTTACTATCATGAAAACAGCAAGGGGAAATCCTCCCCTATAATCCAATCACCTCCCACCAGGCCACTCCTCCAATTTGAGATTTGGGCAGGAGCACAAATCCAAACCATATCATTCCACCCCAGCTCCTCCCAAATCTCATGTCATTCTCACATTGCAAAATACAATTAACCCTTCTCAACAATCCCCCAGTCTTAATTCATTTCAGCGTTAACTGAAAAGTCCACAGTCCAAAGTATCATCTGAGATAAGTAATTTCCTTTGGCCTATGAGCCTGTAAAATCAAAAACAAATTAGTTACTTCCAAAACACAATGGGGGTACAGGCATTGGGTAAATGCTTTCATTCCAAATAGGAGAATTGGCTAAAACAAAGGGGCGACAGGCCCCATGCAGGTCCAAACCCCAAGAGGGCAGTCATCAAATTTTAAAGCTCCAAAATAATCTTCTTTGATTCCATGTCTTAAATTTAGGGCATGCTGATCCAAGAGGTGGGCTCCCAAGGCCTTGGGCAGATTTGCCCCTGTGGCTCTGCAGGGTACAACCCCTGCAGCTGCTTTCACGGGCTAGAGTTGAGTGCCTGTGGCTTTTCCAGGTGTATAGTGCAAGTTGTTGGTGGATCTACCATTCTGGGATCTGGAGGATGGTGGCCCTCTACTCACAGCTCCACTAGACAGTGCCTCAGTGGGGGCTCCAACCCTACATTGCCCGTCCATGCTGCCCTAGTAGAGGTTCTCCATGAGGGCTCTGCCCCTGCTGTAGACTTCTGCCTGAATATCCAGATATTAGCATACATCCTCTGAAATGTAGGTGGAGGTTCCCAAACCTCATTTCTTGCATTCTGAATATTTGCAGGCCCAACACCACGTGTAAACTCTCAAGGCCTGGGGCTTGCATCCTCTGAAGCCATGGCCAAGCTGTACCTTGGCCCATTTTAGCCATGGCCAGAGCTGGAGTAGCTGGGAAACAGGGTACAATGTCCCAAGGCTGCACAGAGCAGCTGGGCCCTGGGCCTCGCCCACTAAACCATTTTTCCCTGCTGGGCCTCTAGGCCTGTGATGGGAGGGGCTGCTGCAAAGGTCTCTGAAATGCCCTGGAGACATTTTCCCCATTGCCTTGGCTATTCACATTCAGGTCCTCGTTACTTATGCAAATTTCTGCAGCAGACTTGAATTTCTTTTCTTCCACATGGTTGAGCTGCACATTTTCCAAGCTTTTACACTCTGCTTCCCTTTTAAATATAAGTTTCAATTTCAGATCATCTCTTTGTGGATGCATATGACTGTATGCTGTTAGGAGCAGTCAGGTCATATCTTGAACACTTCAATGCATTAGAAATTTCTTCTATCAGATGCCATAAATCATCTCTCTCAAGTTCCATGTTCCACAGATCTCAGGAGCAGGAGCACAATGCTGCCAGTCTGTTTGCTAAAGCACAGCAAGCGTGACCTTTGCTCCAGTTCCCAATAAGTTCCTCATCTCCATCTGAGACCACCTCAGCCTAGATTTCATTGTCTATATCACTACCAGCATTTTGATCAAAACCATTCAACAAGTCTCTAGGAAGTTCCAGACTTTCCCACATCATCCTGTCTTCTTCTGAGCCCTCCAAACTGTTCCAAACTCTGCTTGTTACCCAGTTGCAAAGTCGATTCCACAATTTTAGGTATTTTTATAGCAGTGCCTCACTCTTCTGGTACGTTTTCTGCTTTCTCTTCTGGTTCTAGTCTGCTTTTATCCTGCCATAAAGAACTACCTGAGACTAGGTAATTTATGAAGAAAATAGGTTTAATTGACTCACAGTTCCATAGGCTTAACAAGAAGCATGACTGGGAGGCCTCAGGAAACTTACAATCATGGTGGAAGGTGAAGGAGAAGCAAGGACCTTCCTCACATAGTAGCAGGAGAGAGAGACAGCAAAGGGAGAAGTGTCACACTTTTAAACCATCAGATCTCATGAAAACTCATTCACTGTCACAAGAACAGCAAGGGGGAAATCCACCCTCATGATTCAATCACCTCCCACTGGGCACCTCCTCCAATTTGACGTGAGATTTGGGCAGGGACACAGGACACAAATCCAAACCACATCATAGATGAATATGGGTCAAGCAATTCTGTCTAGTAGCATGGGTCAGCCTCAGAAACCAGCTTACCTGAAGCCTTCTGTGTGCATGTGTATGATCACATGTGCATACACACACATACACACACACACACATCCCTATATATCCACTGCACAACCTACCCTGTAGCCTCTCAAAGCTATAATTGAGGACTGCGAAATCACCTGACATAGGCTCAGGATAAATTGCAGAAGCAAGTGTGTTGGGGGCTTCCAAGTCTATTCCAAGTTGCAGCTTCTTCTCAGGCAGCTGCTATAGCTCCCAAGCCAATATCAGAGGGCCCCACTACCACCATCAGCACAGAGGCCCTGATCCAGGCAATGGCCCTGAAGACTTCTTAGCAGTTGATATGCCCTGTCACTGGGAGGGAAAAAGCTGCCTTGTAAAATGGCTCCTTTCATTTATAACATTGGCTCCACAGCCAGAATCAGAATCTGTTTGGATTTCCTTCACTCTTCAGCAAGTCAGTGAAATGCTTTTCATTTTCTCCCATCTCTAGGGAACCTCCTTTACAACATTTATCAATGAGAAAACAAAATAACTCTGGACTCACACCTGTGGGATGGAGCTGGAAGGTGATAAAATAGCATCCATTCATTCTGAAACAGAAGAATTTTACACTTTGTATGGAGCTAATGTGCTTAGACTGCAAAAAGCGAAGGAACTAAAGTCCTGAAGCCTTTCTTCCCCTCTCCTTGCCCCTTCCCTTAAATATGGAAACAAAATCCACAGTGTGCATATGAGAGTTCCCTTAAATGAACTGCTTCAGTAAAACTTTGACGCTGCGGGAACCACCTTTGAGCAGATATTGCCAGGACCAAGCAGGTCTGGGAGATGCTAGGAATTCTCAGTGACGATTATCTGCCTTGATCCAATTTAGAGCCTTCAGCATCCCCAACCCTTCTGATTTTGATATCTGTTGCTCCTGACATCATTCCTCCTTATTACCTACTTATTATCTCTACTTCTTATTTCCTCTCTATATCCTTATCCCTGTGACCCTGATCCTGGACTCTGCCAACCTGATTCTAAAGATTGTCTTCATTAACAACCAGGAATTAGGGCTGTCTACTTAAAA
The DNA here is from genome assembly GCF_029289425.2 of Pan paniscus. Taxonomy (NCBI): domain Eukaryota; kingdom Metazoa; phylum Chordata; class Mammalia; order Primates; family Hominidae; genus Pan; species Pan paniscus. Next base: position 71,200,445 of record NC_073257.2, on the reverse strand, counting down.
TGCATTATGCCTGCAATTTCCAATGGAAATAAAAACTCATTGAGTAAGAACTCAGTCTATTCCTCGTCACTGACCAAACGGCAAAGATGTTTCTTTGTTTTGAGCATTTACAAGGACTTAAAAGCAATTAGCTTGAAACTTGATTTGGGGAGTTCTCTTGCAACAATTTGTTTTAACAGGAAAAAAAAAAACAGATCAAAATGTTCATAAGAGGCCACTTTGTCTGTCTCCCTGGAATTCTGTGGTTTCTTACATTGATGTTCAGGTACTTTGGACAAAACAAACTGATATGAAGACAAATAACTTCTTATGGTCAAATAAGTATTCCAATATATGGGCAGGAAAAAGCTCTAAAATGAGGAACTGTCTTCACCTGTACTTTGATTGCTACTTTTGTTTTTCTCTCTCTCTACACACTGGTCCTTTGCTCCCAGGGCATCTGTCTTGTCAGTGTAATTTAATGCATATCAGTCTAGTGATAGAGAAAGCGATGCTGTGTCACCATCCCTTCTGTCTTAGCTATACTTTTGCCAAAGTGGAAGTACAGCTCTAGAATCATTTATAGGTCTGTAAATGAAGAGGTAGGAAAAAATGGGTCTTGATGGTGTGGCTGCTGCTGGTCTTCTGGGCAAAAACAGCTTTAAGCAAAACAAAGGTAGCTTTGAACAAAGTGTCAGTAAAGGTTGAATTGTGTCCCCCACACAGATATGTTGAAGTTGTTGGAGCTCAGAACAAGAAGACCCGAAGTATAGCACTTCGGCATGCTGAGTACTTCAAACTTTAGGACACTGGAAGGGCCTCAGAAGCAAGGTCTCTCTGACCTTCTCCTACCCTCCTGTTTACAGCCCCTCTTTCACCTCTGAAGCAAGTCATAGAAACTAGAATTTCTCTTCTCCAAGGTGGGTCATAAAAACTGGAACCCTTTTCTCCTAAAGCAAGCCATAAAACCTAAAAAGGTCTCTCTCTTCTCCTTTCTTCCTTGAAGACTTTCATTCTAGAGGGGTTCTGCCCCATACCTGGGTAGAAAGAGAATGCTATTCAGAGAGGCTGAGAAGAATCTGGACAGGCCTTGCTAGGTTCTCCACCTGAGTTTATTACCATTAGATCATACCCTTTTGCCCAATCACATTTCTACATGGCTGTCCATTCTTCATCAAAACTAAGCAAAAAAACAGTTTTCCCTGGGTCTTTTGGTCATAATTTCAGAAGTCTCTTTTGTTGTGTAAAACTTTGATTAAATGAATTTGTTATGCATTTTTTTTGTTGTTAATCTGCCTTTTGTTAAAGGAATGTCAGCTATGACCCTTATAATGGGTGAGGAAAGTTATCACATCTTCTTGCCCCTACAAAATCTTAAGTTTGGTACCTGTGAATTCAACCTTTGGAAATAGGATCTTTGAAAATTTCATGAAATTAGGATGAAATCATACCAGATTATGGTGGACTCTAAATCCAATGATTGGTGTCACTGATAAGTTTCATTCTAAATGCCCAACTCAGGTACATTTGCCATTGAAAAGTGGATGCAGTTAGGTTTTGATTTTCACATAAAGCCCCCAATTTCATAGGTTGTTTGTGCAAAATCCAAGCAGCCTATTCTTCTGCATAGTCTGAATCTCCTTGACAATGATCCCTCTGTCCCATCACCCTTTACCAGTTGGCACCAATCCCTTTCTTTTCTGTCATTAATTGTATTGCTAATGTATCTCCCAATAGATCAGAACTTTCCAACTTCAAGTGTGCATAAAACTCAGCTCAGAAGTGTGTAAACTGCAAACTTTTAGATCCTATGCTCAAAGATTCTGGAGTGAGTTTGAAGTGAAGAATTCAGCATTTCCCTTTCAATTTATCTCCCCATTTATTTTTCATTCTGTTTCAGACTTTTCCTCCAATGATTCTCTCTCCCTCTCTTTGCCTCTTTCTCCATCTTAAGCCTAGTGAGAGACCCAAATGAGTTTGAGGAATAGCAGAACTAAAACTCACAAACACCAAACATTTCTACTCACAAACATTATTGAGTATTAAAAACAAGTAAATAAAAAGATATCAGAAGAGCACAGTCCCATGCTTCTCAGACCTGGCTGCACAGTAGAATCACTTGGGGAAACATTTAACAAACATCGACGCCTGGTCCCACCCTCGACCATTTAGATTAGAACCACCTGGTGGAGGAGGCTAAGCACTGGCAAATCTTATCACTAACCCAAGTGATTCCCCATGGGCAGACAGGGTTGAGAATCCTTAGTGTAGTCAACAGATATAGTTGCACAAATATGGATCCACAGTGTCCCCTCTCTGTTCCTCACAGGGATGCTTCCAGGGTGGTGACAGTAGTGAGGGGTGAGGAATCGGCCAAAGCTAAGAAGCTCCTGAAAAGAGCTCCCAGACTTTTACTTCTGCCCCTCCTCCCACTCTTATCAGCACCCAGAAGTATCTTAGGCCAGCAGGTGAGGCAAGTGTTACTCAGTAAGCCATGGCCCCTAGACCTACTTCCTGGGGTCCTGGATCTGATGTTTTGCTACAGCATACCAAGGCAGTCCCTCTCATTCTACATCTGGGTCACAGTCATGTAGCATCTTGCACAAATTGAATCTAGGGACTTTCCATTTATGTCCCCTTAGAGATTTTCCAGAAACATGCCTATCCCTAACATACTTTTCTGAAAAACTATCTTTTATGTCCTCCCTTTTTCACTTTCAGTGATGTACATTAAAGGGCAGCCACAATCTATTCACTCTGCCTGTCTAAAATTTAGTGAATTATCCTTCTATTGAATTATTCTTTATTATAATGAATTTAACTGGAGAGAGAAGTCACCACTCATAGTCCCTTCCATCCTCCTGACAACTTTTTGAGATTTTGCCTAAAAGAAAGGAGACCTTGCTTTCAAAACAAAGCTAATGTTTAAAATTCATTACATTTAAATTTTAATAGCTACACAGTATTTTATTATATGCACATACCAAGTTTAATTAACCAGTACTATACTGATGAACATTTAGTTTGCTTCAATCTTTTACTACTATAAACAATCATGAAATGAATGTTTCTACATATTTTGTATCCATATGCGCTAGTATATGTGTAGGACAAACTCTTAGAAGTGGAATCTTTGAGATAAAGGGAATATGCATTTATAATTTTGAAAAATATTGCAAATTATCTTCCAAAGAATTTTATTGTTCACTATTTCATCCCTGATGTCTAAAATGGACTACTCCTCATATCCTCACTAATGCAATGCAATATGAAACTATTTTATCTTGTCATTCTGATATGTGGATATGAACTATCACTAGAGTTTTAATTTCCATTTCTATTGTAATGAGACTGGACTTTTTCATATGTTTAAAAATTCTGTATCTTCCTATGAATTATTTCTTCATTATTTTCCAATTTTTCTACTGAACTTTTAGTTTTTCTTATATTTTCTTATATCTAATAAATTAGGAAAATGAGTCCGTTCTCTATTATATATAATGTGAATACTTTTCCTTAGATGCCCATTTTAACATTATTTGTTATTTTTTTCCTGAAGATTAAAACATTATTTAAATAAATGTATTGATAGCTTTTATAATCACTGGATTTTATGTCATACTTAGCAAGGCTTTCCACTCTCTACAGTGTATATAAGCTGGGCACAGTGGCTTGTGCCTATAGTCCCAGCTACATGGGAGGACTGCTTGAAGCCAGCAGTTCAAGACCAGCCCGGGAAACATAGCAAAATCCCATCTGTAAAAAAAAAAAAAAAAAAATTAGCCAGACATGGTGGTATGGTGCCTGCAGTTCCAGATACTCAGGAGGCTGAGGCGGGAGGATGGCTTGAGCCCAAGAGTTTGAGATCAGCCTGGGCATTATAGGAAGACTCTCTCTCTCTCTCCATAAACACACACACACACACACACACACACACACACCACACCACACACACACACACACACACACGTTTTCTTCTAGCACTTCTCTGATTTCTTTCCTTTTCTTTCTCTACTTTTTTAAAAATGTTTACTGAACAATCCATTTTATGCCACTGATCAGCAATGCCACTTTTATAGTAGACTAAATATGTATATATTTGGATGTATTTCTGGACTGAATTGTAGCCCATTAATTTGTCTGTCTATTGATATGCCAGTACCACACTATTTTAATTTCTATCTTTTCATAGTTCATTATCCAATACGATTATATCTCATTCAATACTTTTCTATTTCACAGTTTTCCCTGGCCATTATTTCTTCCTAGTTCTTACATATGAGCTTTCTATCAGTTTATCTAGCTCTAATAAAAAAATTCCTGAGGCATTGTGGCTCATGCCTGTAATCCCAGCACTTTGGGAGGCTGAGGCAGATGGACCACCTGAGGTCAGAAGTTCAAGACTAGCCTGGCCAACATGGTGAAACTCCATCTCTACTAATAAATACAAATACTAGCCAGGTGTGGTGGTGCATGCCTGTAGTCTCAGCCACTCAGGAGGCTGAGGCAGGAGAATCACTTGAACCTAAGAGGCAGAGGTTGCAGTGAGCTAAGAGAGCGCCACAGCACTCCAGCCTGAGCCACATAGCAAGACTCCCTCTCAAAAAAAAAAAAAAAAAATCCTGGTACTCTTTTAATTACAATTATATTAACTGCCTACATTAAATGAAGGAAAACTGATATATTTATGAGTCTTTCTAAAAATAAAGTATGTTTTCATTTGGTCAATTCATATTTTGAATCTCTCATTAACATTTAAAAACGTTCTTTACACAAATCTTGCACATTTGTTGTTTAAGCCTAGTTTTTAGTTATTTCATGTTTTTTCTTTGATGGTTGAAAAATATGTTTTCTTCCATTATAAAATTTAACTTGCTGAGATTCATATGTATGAGCCTTATTGATTTTTGTGTTAAATATGTATTCAGTATTCTCTTTTCTAGGAAAGATCAATGGATGGCCCCAAGATAAAGCAGTATAGAAAGTCACAAGGGGAGTAGGAGGAAAGGATACAGACATATTTGCCAATTTAAGAATATCAGGTTTCTCTTTCGGACCCTGAATCTTAAAAGGTATTTTTTTAGGACTAAGGCAAAAAAAATTTAGACAGTAACCTTATTTGACAAACTAAAAATATAAATTGTTGGAGCTCAGAACAAGAAGGGTTTAGACAAAGGGTTTAGACAAAATCACGGATTATAGCTCAATAAAGAAAAAAAGTGATGTAATGTGTTTTGCCTGGCATTTGAAGTGTTCCCTTGGAGGGCCCAGCTTCCTGGCCTGCTCATTTCCTGATACACTCCAGCTTCCCTGCATCACCTCCCATGCCAGTCATAGTGGTCTCTTTCCTGTGCCTGATTCCTGCTACCACTGTTTGGTGTGCCCTCAAAGCTGCACTTGTGTACAATTGCTGGTAGTATCTCGCCTAGGACAGGGTCCTGCTAAGTCTCCTCTATGATGCATTTGTGTACCCTCACTATTCATAGTCTTCTCCCTGAGACTACTCAGTAATTGTAGCAAATTACTGAGTAATCCAAATAATTACCAGATTTTGGAGATGAACATTCCAATCTTCAAGTTCCATCTATGCAAATTACAGGATAAGTTCAGCTTAGATTAAGTTCTTTAGCTCCTCAGAGCTTTGGTTTTTCTCCTACGTAGAGTGAGGGTAATATGTGACCTACCTCTCACCCATGGTCATTGTCAGGATTAAGTATTCCTTAAAATATATCTAAACTATAAAGTGGTATCCAAATATCAAGTGTAAGGAATAACCCACAGACTGAAAATCACTCTACAAAGAGAAAGGAACAGAGCTCTTTTCTCTCTTACTCTAGGATGGATTCAGAAAGGTGACAGAGGAGGGAGTAATTTTTCTCCTTTTGTTATTCAACTGATAGGGTCAGGCAGGCTGTGGGCTGCATTCTTCTGTCAAGAATAGTAAATAGGCATTGTCACAAGTGCCAATGCTAAACCGATTATGAATGCCTGCCTGAACGCTGTGTTAGGGGTCTGAGGACCCATCTGAGTAGAGAGGGCAGACGTCTGCGATCAGTTAGTAATGGTGCATGAGCATGACAAGGAGAGATGGCAGAACAAATGCCACATGTCTGCTTTTCTGTCCTCAGTTTTGGGTTCCCTTCATGGGAAAGCAGTAGTTGAGCTGCTACTGCTATTGACCTTGTGATGTTTTTCCAGTTTTCTCCATTGCCATAGCCTGACTGTGTCTTAATACAGATTTCAGTTTCATTTGTTCCTTCAGTCTTTGACTAGAAATATAGGCCACCCCTTTGGGGAATTCATCTCAATGGGCACATTTCAGTCACATCAGCAATGATCTATTGTTCTTACAATGTTCAGGACACTCTGCTCTGGGGGCACGGGAAAACCAATGGCATTTGATACCTCCTATGTGCCAGGCACTGTGTCAGATACTCCATGAGTTGTTTTTCCCCCCCCACCCCCCACCATCCTCAAAAACTTCTACAAAGCAAGTCTTATTTTGGCCATTTTACAAATAAGGAAACTAAAATTATTGAGGTCAAATATGTTACACTTCAAATGCAGAACTCTTTTCACTACAGTGAAAAGTGAAATGTCTCAACTTTTCACTCAAGGGGCCTCTGACTGTGCTATACCCATTCCTCCACTGCAAACCTAGAGGAGCTTATTGAGTACTGAGTCAGCTGACATACAAGTCCTCTCCCTGCAAATACTGGAGTAATCGCAAAACCTGCACCAGGCCTTCCAGTTAGGAGACTCAGTAATCTTTCTGTTGTCTTCACATAGCAGAGAGAGGCCGCTAACCCGCAACAAGCCTTGGGGCCTTTGCAAGATTTCCTGATGGTCTAAATTTACACCGCAGGAGGCCCAAGCAGCTTTTTTATTTACAGCACTCTGGATCTCAATCTCTTAGTTACGTTACTCCCAATTAAGCTGATGTATGCTCACAAAGCGTCATTATGTGATTTAATCACAGAGCATTTTGAATTAATTATACACGGACATTTTATAACATTCTAGGTGCCTCATTAAAATTGGCGCTGCTTTTAATAGATACATAAATGAGTGTGGCTGTGGTATTGAAGTTCCAATCCTGAGAAATATCCCCTACTGAAGGTAAGATATGCATGTTTCCACATGTATGTTTTTAAAATTCCGTGATTTAACACTTACTTACTTGCTCTCAGTAAACATTTAACTGAACAGATAAGCTCTCATGTCTCTATCTCATGAAGCTGAGTAGCCTGAATAAATTAAAGCATATTCATACATTTATTAATTACTTTGCCTTTGCTGGTAATTGGTGATGGATAGGGTTAAAGGTAGGTCATCATTTCACAATAGCCACAACTCCATTTGAATAAGGGAGGTGATTAAAGTTTTCAAAAAACACCAGAGGGGTTTATATTTTAGCTGGAGTTAATTCCATGGTGAATCGAGTGAGAAAAATACTCAGCTCTCCCTGAGGCAAACGAGGTTACTATGACCTCTTCCAAGTCACTAAGTGGTTCCTGGAAGTATAATTTTATGTAACATTTTATTATATTTTACTCCCAGAGTGCTTGTCTTTCCTAAGACTATTAAGCAGGCTTCCTATGCCTATTCTCTCCCCTTCTGCACCATTTCAGAGTCTAATCTTGTATCTCAGGTTTCTATTGCTGCCACACTGCCCACTTCCACTCCCCAGTCTTCTCACCCTCTGCCCCACCCCCAGCCTCTCTATTCTTCACCCTCACACCCCAGCCCCCAGGACCCCCATTCTCCCTCCCACAAGTAGTCCCTTGAATCTTGACCTTCCTGCATCCTAACCCCACCATCAAAACTCATCTGTCCTGTATCCTATTCTTTCCAGATTCTCCTCACTAACAGAAAAATCTGCCCAATAAGTTAATGCTAGTATAGGTCATTGGTGATAGATCAATGTGTTACATTTCAACAAATAATTTTACATTAAAAACAACCCCACTGATTGACTATGTAAAACAAAATACTTGTGGCTACAGGAAAGCAAGATGAATGAGAGGTCATTTTGACTTTCTCTCTCATTTTTTTTTCTAGTCAAAGTAACAAAATGACATCATGCAATGTGATCATCCACTCGGTCTTGACTTCAAATGAACTTGACTCTCCAATATTAAATCTACCTTGGATGATCAGCTGCTACCAGTGGAGTTACTTGAATGAACATGCTGCCAATTCTGAAAGTAAATTCTAACAGAGATAATCACTTTAGTTGAAATAACACAGGCTTTGGCACATCTGGACAGATGGGCTGAAATCTAAGTTTGCTAGATGGCTAATATTAAGTGACTCAAAATATTTCTAAGTCTCGGATTTCTCATCTGTGTACAGGGAATAAAATTACTCACCTCATAGATTAAATATAAAAGGTTTAACAGCAGATAGAAGTGTCTCAAGTAATGCCCTTTCTTCTTAACAAAATATTTCAGCATCTTAAATAAGTATAGTTTCCTTAGTTGACCCTCTTTTTTACAATTACGTCCTTGTAAGTTTGTTTAAACAATAATTTTTCTATATTGCCCAGGCTGAGCTCAAACTCTTGGAATCAAGGAATCCTCCCACCTTGGCCTCCTAAGTAGCCAGGACTGCAAGCACATACCACTGCACCTGGCTTACAGAACAGCTTTTAAAAGGTGCTATTTCTTTGTAGTTATGCCTCCTACAAGTGGCCAAAAACCCATATGTTGTCAATCTGCCATTAAACTACACATTCAAAAAATCACTAACTGATCTGAAAGCTCCCCACAAAGCAGAAGAGCTGAAATTCTTTGAGCCCCTGAATACTGGAACTGAAAGGTTGGTAAAATATCTAGCCTGCATCCCAGATCTCCCCTGGGTGAATCTAGGTATGGGCAGTTCTCCGCTTATAAGTTAAGGTCAAGTTCAGGTTGGTGAAATCCACGCTTGTTGTAGTTGAAGAATTTAGGTTTCGAGCTTTTGGATACATCCTCAGTGACCACACGAGGGCTAATATCTTTTAAAGATTTAATGAAGGGCAAGGGAACTGCTTTTTTCAGGACATAGTCCTGTTGTGTTTTGGCACTATCTGGAGAGCTTACCAGAGATAGGTGGAAAATTTCATTTCAGCCTCTAACTATCTTGGGGTAAGTTGCTGAAAATTCTCAAGGCTCAGTTTTCCCATTGGGAGAGTAATAACTTCATTGGGCTGTTAGGAGAAATGACAGCATGATTGGTTGGTTCATCAAAGCAGGGGTCCCCAAATCCCGGGCCACGAACTGGTACCTGTCCGTGGCCCATTAGGATCCAGGTCGCACAGCAGGAAGTGAGCGGCAGGCCTGCGGAATTACCGCCTGAGCTCCACCTCCCGTCAGATCAGTGGCAGCATTGGATTCTCATAGGAGTGCGTCCCCCACCCCCCGCATTGTGAACTGCGCATGCGAGGGATCGAGGTTGCCCGCTCCTTATGAGACTCTAACTAATAATGCCTGATCATCTGAGATGAAACAGTTTCATCCCGAAACCATCCCCGCCTCCCAGTCTGTGGAAAAATCGTCTTCCACAAAACCAGTCTCTGGTGCCAGAAAGGTTGGGGACTGCTACATTAGAGGACATAACAAACCTGTTTAAAGCAGGGAGTATAGCCCCAGCACATAGTAAGTGCTCAGCAAACCCTGGTTTCCTTTTTCCTCTAGCCCTAATCTCACATTCAAGATCAACTTTACTTCTAGCCAAATAAATTTGCATCCACTGATATAATTTTATAGGTAATGGAAAATTCCCAGAAAAACAAAACAATCTACCAAATCATGGCTGATTTGCTCATTCTTTCCATCAGAGTCACTCACCTGACTCACTCCTTTATTTCATTTAAAATTCTGTGATTATGGCCTCCTCCTCAGAGACATCTTCCGTGCCCACCCTGTGTAAGATAATTCCACTCCATATCACTCTTTATCTCCTTAACCTGCTTATTTTGTTCACAGCATTTATTGCTACCTGAAATTAATATACATGTATTTGTTTATTTCCTACCTTCCTCCACTAATATGTAGGCTCAGCAATGGCAAAAATTTTGTCCGTCTTGTTCATGGCTGTTCTCCTAGCACAATATTCAAAACAGTCTAGAGGCCAGGCATGGTGGCTTATACCTATAATCCTAACCCTTTGGGAGGCCAAGGCAGGAGGATCGCTTGAGCCCAGGAGCTTGAGATCAGCCCCAGCAACATGACGACAGCTATCTCTACAAAAAAAAAAAAAAAAAAAAAGCTATGAACATGATACATGCCTTTAGTCCCAGCTACTCAGGAAGAGGATTGCTTGAGCCCAGGAAGTCAAGGCTGCAGTGAGCGGCAAGTGCACCATTACACTCCATCCTTGGCAACAGAGTGAGACTCTTCCTCAAAAAAATTAATAAATAATAAAATAAAGCAGCACCTGAATACATATGATAGGTGCTTAATAAGTATTTGTTGAATAAATAAGTTTTTTTTAAAAAAAATTTATTAAAATTGTATTTTAAGGTGTAAATTATGATGTTTTGATATATTAATACATATACATAGGAAATTACTGCAGTCAAGCTAATTAACATTTTATGTGTGTAGTAAGAACGCTTAAAATCTACTTTCTTTGCAAATTTCTAGAATACAATACTAACTATACTCCTTGTGCAATACATTAGCTCTCTAGAACTTATGCATCCTACATACTAACTTTGTACTTTTTGACTAATATCTTCCCATTTCCCCTCATCTTTCACCTCTGGTAAGCACCATTCTACTCTTTGCTTCTATGAAATTGAATTTTTTAGATTTCACCTATAAGTGAAAGCATGCACTATTTTTCTTTCTGGGTAGGGCTTATTTCACTTAGCATAATGTCCCCCAGCTTGATTCATGTTGTTGCAAGAGGCAGGATTTCCTTTTTTTTTTTTAAGGCTAAATAATATCCCAGTGTGTATGTATGTGTCTCTGTGTGTGTCTGTGTGTGTGTATGTGTGTGAGAGTGTGCATGTCAATTTCTTTATCCACTCATCTATCAGCACTTTGTTGTTTCCATATCTTGGTTATTGTGAATAGTGCTACAACCAACATGGGAATGCAGATATTAGTATCTCTTTGACTTACTGATTTCATTTCCTTTGGATATATACCCAGAAGTGAGATTGCTGGATCATATGATGAAAATAGTTTTATTTTTAATTTTTTCAGGAACTGCTATACTGTTTTCCATAATGACTGTATACCTGTTATCTTACGACTTTTTGATAACAGCCAACCTAACAAGTGTGAGGTGATATCTCATTGTGGTTTTGATTTGCATTTGATGATTAGTGATGTTAAGTACCTTCTCATATATCTATTTAGCCAAGACCTGGAACCATAAAACTCCTAAAAGAAACAAAAAGAACAAGATCTCTCTCTTTCTTTCTTTTTTTTTTTTCTTTTTTTTTTTTTTTTGGCAGAGTCTCATTCTATCACCAAGGCTGGAGTGCAGTTGTGTAATCATGGCTTGCTGCAGCCCCAACTTCTCTGGCTGGAGTTCATGCAATGGCATGAAATGGCTTGCTGAAGCCTTGACCTCCTGTGCTCAAGCCATCTCCCACCTCAGCCTCTGTGTAGCTGGGACTATGGTGGGTGCCACCACACCCAGCTAATTTTTTGCTATTTTTGTAGAGATGGGGCCTCGCCATGTTTCCCAGGCTGGTCTTGACCTCCTGGGCTCAAGTAATGCCCCCCACCTCAGCTTCCCAAAGTGCTGGGATTACGAGCATGAGCTACCATGCCCAGCCAAGAACAAACTCCTTGACATTGGTCTTGGCAATGCATTTTTTGGATATGACACCAAAAGTACAAGCAACAACAGCAAAAATAAACAAGTGGGACTATATCAAACTAAAAAGCTCTGCACAGCAAAGGAAACAATCCTATGAGAGAAGGCAACCTATGGAATGGGATAAAATATTTGTAAACTGTATATCTGATAAGGGGTTAAGATCCAAAATATATAAGGAACTCAGTCAACTCAACAGCAAAAAATAAATAACCTGATTTAAAAAATAGGCAAATGACTTGAATAAACATTTTTCCAAACAAGTGATGTTTTAAATTCTACAACCAGCCTTAATTTCCTTCTCTTAATGCTTTATTTTTAACAGGAACTGTAATATATCCATTGCTTACTTGATCCCTTAACACTTTATGTGGATAATTTAATCTTCTGAACACTTTGACAAAGAGTCTCTCTTTGACCTAACTCTAGGCTCCTCTAAGCCCTGTAGGCCTCGACCTTCAGTATTCATCTTTGCATTGCCCAATTTTAAAACTGCTAGGTCAGTTTAGTGAGAATCCTCCACCCTTAATATCTGATCATCCTTGATATCTGATCAAATTCCTTATCTCCCACTATCCCCAAGTGATATCTGATCACCTTGATCTGCGTTCAGTAAGAATGCTCTTAGGTCATTTAGCCATAATCCTCCCTTACTCCTGGTGTTAAAAAAGAATAGTCAAACTCTGTGAAATATTTTAAGGGATTTGTTCTGAGCCAAATACAAGTGACCAAGGCCCAAGGCATAGTCTCAACAGGTCTCAAGAACATCTGCCCATGGTGGCTGGGTTACAGCTTGATTTTTTACATTTCAGGGGGACAGAAACTACAAGCAGAGTTGTAAATCGATAATGTAAGGTGTACATTGATCCAGCCTGGAAAGGTGAGACATCTCAAAGCAGGGGCTTCCACATCATAGGTGGAGTTAAAGGTTTCTCTGGTGGCGATTGGTTAAAAAAGTACTGCCTGAGGAATTGAGGCCTGCAGAAAGAAATGTTTGTGGCTGATATAGGGGGATTGTGGAAGCCAAGGTTCTTGTCATGTTGATGAAGCCTCCAGGTTAGCAGGCTTCAGGGAGTAGATGGTAAATATCTCTTGCCAGACCCTTAAAGGTGCTACACTCTTAGTTAACTCTCTCCTGGATCAGGAAAAGACATGGAAAGGGAAGGGGATTCTCTACAGAACGTAGATTTTCCCCACAAGAGATAGCTTTGCAGGGCCATTTCAAAATATGTCAAATAAATATATGTGGGGGCCAGGCACAGTGGCTCATGCCTGTAACCCCAGCTCTTTGGGAGGCCAATGCAGGCAGATCACCTGAAGTCAGAAGCTTGAGACCAGCCTGTTTAACATGGTGAAACCCTGTCTCTACTAGAAATACAAAAATTAGCCGAGCATGGGGCAGGTGCCTGTAATCCCAGCTTCTTGGGAGGCTGAGGCAGGGAGAATTACTTGAACCCAGGAGGTGGAGGTTGCAGTGAGCTGAGGTCACACCACTGCACTCCAGCCTGGGTGACAGAGCAAGACTCCATCTCAAAAAAAAAAAAAAAAAAAAAAAAAAAAGAACTACATTTTGAATGTTTCTATTTCTTTCAGGGCTTGCTACCTATCATGTGATGCTATACTAGATTCAGGTTAGAATTTGGTATCTTATAGCTACAAAGAGTCTGTTTTGTCAGTATTAAGATCTGTGTTTTAATGTTAATGCTGGTAAATTGTGCCTGAATTACAAAGCGGGGAGGGTATAAAAATGAGGTATGTCTGATCTTCCCTTCCTATCATGGCCTGAACTCATTTTTCAGGTTTACTTTGGAATGCCTTTGGTCAAGAGGGGGTTCCATTCAGTTGGTTGAGGGGCTTACAATTTTATTTTTGGCTTACACCCCTGATGTTTCCTCTTAGTAATTTTTTATCCACTGACTCCCACCCTGCTCTTTGGCTATAAATCTTCACCTGTGCTTGCTGTATTCAGAATTGAGCCTAGTGCTATACTAGGCTAGACACATTTTCCCCTATTGCAATAGTTCCTAATCAAAATCTGCTTTTACCACTTTAATTACTATGCAGCTCTAGTTTTTCTTTGGCAGTCCTTTATGAGATAGGAACAGTTATGATCCCATAATATAGGTGAGAAAACTAAGGTTTAGAGAGGTTAAGGATCTGCCAAAGGCAGGAGTGCAGAGGCAATTAATCCTAGGTTTCTGGACTATATAATCATCTGGACCTCTAATTTCCCACCACCCCTTCCTGATTCTATACTTAAATTCTACTGTAGTTTAAATTACATCTGTATTTCATGTCAAAATGTCTCTGAGAATGAGTAACAATGTAAACTGTTGTTATTCATTTATTCTTTTTGGTACATGTCAACTTGTAAATAGGGTTGGGGAGAAGGAGACAGAGTTTAGAGGTCTGAATACCTGAGATGGAAAATCTTAGAATCAGGATAATAGCATATAAGCCTAAGGAGATATTGCAGCATTTTGCCCAAGGATGCTCCACCCTCTAATCATTCCACAGCCAGAGCTCTCTTCCTCCTTAATGCTGAGATGTTTTCTCTTTGCAATTTAGCATCTCCAAGACAGTGCAGCTCTGGGGGATTGGTGGTTTGACAATACTTTCCTTGGGTGTAAAAGAGGTCAGTCAGAAACAGGATAAGAAATTGCCAGACGTTGTTTTGTTGTTGGTGGTGGTGGTGTTGCTGTTGTTGAATCCAGTGTTATTTCTTCCTGCATTAGTGAAAGTCGATGAAAAGTGCTAGATGATTGAATTTGGATATCACCTGTGCAGTCACAGCACTCAGCAAGACAGACCACAGCCAGCATGTCACTATGATCACAGCGAATAGGACATGATGTTTAGCAAAGGAAAGAATAAGAATAACAAGGCATCAGGTTGGCTCTATATGTAAGTAGGAAGGAAGATGATTTCCATGTTTTAATTTGAGGGGTACTACAGATTGCTTGTTTCAAACAATCAGTCTTAAATCTTAGTTTGAGATTTCCCCATTAATGTCATTTCACTTCCAGGAAGAGGTGGTCTCCTAAAGTCTCCCTTGCTTGAGACGGTAGGAAGGGCACATTAAGCGGATTAGCTCACTGTTGCCACAGCAACTAGAAGCAAGGCCCTGGGGGGATGAAACATTGTGCAGGTAAATTTTCATGAGGAGGAAAATGGACAGAGTGAGAAGTTAGACAAGGTGGCACCATAATTGGTAGCCCTGGGCAGCCACAGGGCAGGCATCTAAAAAACAAAAAGGTTCTTTTCATTTTAGTCAGGTACAATCTTAAATTTCTCCATCACCAAGTTAGGCATTGCAACCTTGAAATGGCTGGCTGTTGTTCTCTTTAACAATGCATGGGTTTTAAAAAATCTCAGGCTTTTCATCCTCTAGTCCATTTCCAAGACAAATGTTATTTAAGTTTCCTGAGCAACAAAAAAAAAATTGAAATCAGCCTCCAGCCTTGTATATGGAATACAAAGACAATAGACCAGATACCAGGATCTTTCTTATTATATACCCAGATACTCATCTAGTACAATAGATTGTAGAAGGGAATAGATTGTGGTTCTAAATAAATAAATACATGAAATTTTAAGAAAATCATTATCTTTCAAATGATGGTTTCCAATACACATAACATCATAGAGCAGGGAGGAACCTTTAAGACCTTCTAATTCTATCCCCTCCTTTTACAGAAAAGAGGACTGAGAACCAGAGAGGTTAATTATGTCCTCTAGCCACCTAATCACTCTGTCATTTCTAATTATTGCTAGGAAAAAATCCAGAGATTCCCAGTGCCCTCCATTTGTGTGCACTGAAAAAAATCAGTTTGCCTATCAGCAGGAAATGTCAGCATCAAGGCCAAGAATGTTCAATTTGTTAATAATAAAAATAATAAGAGCTGACATGTATTGAACACTTACCATGTGCCAGGCATGGGGCTGCTTTACAACTTGTGTCTCACTTAACTCCCAAATAGTCCTGTGTGATTGTTTACCCCATTTTACAGATAAAGCATCAGAGCTGAGAGAAGCTAAGTAACTTGTCTATAGTCAAACAAATACTAAGGACAGACTGAGGATTTGACTCAAGGTTATTGCTTCTTACCATAACTCTAAACCCTATTTGCTGGCTATTTTCATGTAGCTCTTTCCTGTAAGAAAACCAGGGATCAATAATTAACTGCATTCATGAGTTTAATACCTCCCTCTAACAGCTAAAGCTACATCCAAGGAAAGTCATGTAACTCTAGCCATCTCATCATACTCCCTAAGAACATTTTGAGAAATTACTTTTTTTCTGATTACAAATGTAAATCATATTCAGTACACAAAATTTTAAAACACAGACAAGCATAAAGAAGAAAATTAAAATTTCCTGTAATTACACCAAGAATCACATGCAAGAAAATCTGTATTTCATACTTCTATCTCAAAGACCACTACATTCCTTGCAAAATTTGGCAATAGCCTTTAGTATTTTCTACATGGGTTACTTTCTTTGGGGATACTCATTTAGTGAACCACCGTTATCAAACATTATTTACTTTAGTTCATTCATTTATTCAATGAAGATCTATTGCTTGAATGTCTACTCTGTTCCAGGCACTCTGCTGGTTACTATAACTCACTGATGGTGACAGATACACCCTGGTCCTGGCCTCATGGAACCTACAGACTACTTCTCTGAAATAAATTTTCAGTGAATTTCACCTTAATTAGCCTCAAAAGATACAGATGCTTTTAGTCATATGTCCAGCTAAAGTAATTTTTTCCTTCAATGTGATAGATGAAGGCTGATATGAAGAGAAGTCTTATGGTATCTTAACTGACACAGAGCAATTAGAAATTATTTTAAATTGGGCTGGGTACAGTGGCTCATGCCTGTAATCTCAGTGCTTTGGGAGGCCAAAGTGGGACTTGCTTGAGGCAGGAGTTTGAAACCAGCCTGAAAAACATAGTGAGACCCTGTTTCTACAAAAAAATTAAAAACCAGCCAGGCCTGATGGCACACATCTGTAGTCCCAGCTACTGAGGAGGCTGAGGTGAGAGGATCGCTTGAGCTCAGGAACTGGAAGTTGCAGAGAACTGTCATCATAACACTGTACTCCAGCCTAAGTGATAGAGGGAGATGAAAGAAAAAGTAAATAAAAAAGAAAATGAAGGAAGAAAAAAAGAACTTAAAATTGCAGGTCTTATGATTTCTTATCAAGGGAGAAAAAAGCAAGGTTGAGATTTTAGGAATTCCCTACCTTAAAAATTCTTCCTGTCTAGGACATTAAACCTTCCCTTGATGCTAAATTGGCAGCCTTATGTGTAGAGGGATTAGGAAGGGTCTTTGTGCTTGGAATTCCTGTAGCATGGACAAAATTTGCCATTAGTCAAGCTGCTGAGGTGATTGAAATGTGTGACTAAAATTCATTCTAAACCATACAGGACAGGGCCTCCTTTCCTATGAACAGCTGTTTATGGGGGTATGGTTACCAGGAGCCTAAAGGCTGCGGGGATAGAGGAGAGGCTTTGTAAGTCAGAGAGGGGCTCTGTCTTCATTTCCTATGGCTGCTATAATTGCCACAAACTTAGTAGCTTAAAGCAACACAAATTTATTTTCTTATGGTTCTAGAGGTCAGAAGCCTAAAATGGGTTTATAGGACTGTGTACCTTCTGGAGGCTCTAGAGAAGGATCTGGCCTTGTGTTTCCCAGCTTCTACAGCAAGAGTCCCCACCCCTGGGCCATGGACCAGTACCAGTCCATGGCCTGTGAGGAACTGGGCTGCACAGCAGGAAGTGAGCACCAGGCAAGTGAGCACTTCTGCCTGAGCTCCACCTCCTGTCAGATCAGCAGCAGCATTAGATTCTTATGGGAGCATGAGCCCTATTGTGAACTGCACATGCAAGGGATCTAGGTTGTGTGGTCCTTATGAGAGCCTAATGCCTGATGATCTGAGGTAGAACAGTTTCATCCCAAACCACCATCTCCCTGCCAAGTCCATGAAAAAATTGTCTCCCACAAAACCGGTCCCTGGTGCCAAAAACACTGGGGACTGCTGCTCTAGAGGCTGCCTGCATTCCTTGTCTCATGGCCCCATGTCACTGACCTCTGCTTTCATTATCACATCTCCTTTGCTGGCTGTGACCTTCCTGCTTCCTTCTTATGAGAACCACTGTGATTGCATTAGACCCACTTAGATAATCCAGGATATTTTCACCATCTTGAAAGTCTTAATCACATCCAAAAAGTCTCTTTTATGGTGTACAAGGACCAGAGATTAGGACTTGAACATATTTGGTTGGAGACATGATTCAGCCTACCACACTCTCTAAAGACAAATGAGTAATTCATGTTTTTGGTGAGCTGGGGCTGTCTGCAACAGGGACTTGAATCCTTCCCACATTCTCTCCCCTCTCCACAATCCCTCTCCTGTCCCTCTTCTCAGCTCTTTATCAGGATTCAAAACCTGAGTCATCCTTTCTGGGCTTATCCTTCCTCCCATAGGCAACAAGACATTGGTGTCAGAGTTCTGCTCCCAGATACTCTTCCAGTTTCATTACACCATAACTATTGTCACCACTTAAGATGCTGCAACATCTATTTGGAAATTGGATTTAGACTCAAAACTTATATCAGGGCCTTGAAAAGAGACTTGGTCACTGAACATTTATTTTCACCATACAATTGCAAATTTCTGATTGTAAATTTGGGGAGGATAAACCTAAAAATTAAGGTCTGTTCTCTCCGGCATAACTTCTGTAGGCATTTTGGTAAGTGAGGCAAGCCAGTGGAAAAGTATTCCAATGCCCCTTGAATTGTAAACTTAGCCGATTCCAAAGGACCTAGAAAAAAATATGATTGATGAACTGTTTTGCCATCACTTTTAGGCTGAAATCTCCTTAGCAGAAGAGCTAAAAGACTTGGAGTCTAATGCATAGATTGTTAAATGGATGTCAGTGGTGGTGATACACCTACAGAAGGAAAAGCATCCCAAAGCAGAAATTCCAAATAGGAGGCACACAGGCTGCCTTTACCATTACACACCCAAGACAGACATCACTAATCAATCAAGCATTGTTCCACCAGAGCCTGGCTCTGGCCTTAAGGCCCTTCCTGAGTGCTCCAGGTAGCCACTACCCCTCAAGCAGAGTTGGCAAGCAAATTGAGCTCTATTAGGTGTCCCTGCATTAGAAACAGAGTCAATGCCCTCCTGTTTCCAGACATTAAGGAAAATTCCTCCTACTGCAACCTAGCAATAAAATGATCTCATGTCTAGAACACCACTTAAGCTCAATTTCTGGAGCTGGCAAAACCCTTGGAGAGACTTATTCAACAGTGAAGCAGATTCCTCAGTTTTCTTATTTTCTATATGAAGACCTTGTGTGGTGATCCCATCTGGTCTGTGCCTCCAGCTCCTCCTCTGGAGGTACTGGATAGTGGGGGCTTCTCCCCCTTTCTCTTCAACAGGACTTCTATGCTTTGAATTCTTGCATTAAATGTGCAGCCCTACCCCCAATTTCTGCTTCTTCTTCCTTAATTATGTAGCTCTCCTCTGCTTTCCTCGAACCAGAATCCTCCTAGGTCCCCAAGAGCACCCTCCCCAGGGAGCACTTGATGACAGTATTGTCAAATTCTTCAAAGGCAAGGAGGGGTAAGAAACACAAGCTCATCCATCCCTGTCTCTTTTTTTCACCCTATGATTTCCACTCACAATAAGCAGCCTTACAGGTTATCAAACACCCCACTGTACTTTGACAGTTATTCATCCACTAAAGCCTCTGATTGCCTGGCATAATTAGGGACTGTCCTCAGACTCCATAAACATGGCTCCTCCACTTCTCTCAGGAACCGGCTTGCTTTACACCTAAGCTTGCCAGGAAGGAGGAAAACCCAGCTCATTCAAACAGCTCAGCTACAGGTGAGCCAGCCACATCAGAACATGGGAGGGGGAGAAAACAGCACGCTTTTTATCAAAAGAAAAATGATTTACGCAGCTGATTCCCCCAAATTTTAGATAGGATCTCAGGGAGATTTTTCACTCTGGACCAAAGCCATCTGGAGCTTGCAAAATCCTGGAAGAGACCGAATCAAAAGAGCAGATCTCTTCAGTCTCCCTATTTCATTTCAACGCCTCTCTCAGTCCCAGTCAATAACCCAGCTGTACGCTCTGCAGCAAAGCACATTCATCCCGCTTTGTGTCTGGATCGCAGGCTTCAGAGGGGGCTTTTCAGCTTGAATACAAACCGACTGATTGCCTTCCTGCAAGGTTCCCGCACCGGAACGCCCACCTGAGCCCTTGCTCTTCAGCGACAAGTGCAGGAGCTTGCCTGGGTCAAGCCAACTACACAGGGGCCTGAGCCTGCCTGCAGGAATGCACCGTGCTGTGTCACCACCCACTAGGCCAGCGGGCAGGGACAGAGAGAGCAGCCTGCAGCCGCAGAGGGAGGAGCCGAGAGCCTCTGAGTAGGGGAGCTGTGAACCTGGGGACAGAGGAGGTTACAGGGATGCTGAGAAGGCACACGACTCTCCAGGCAGGGCATCTGTGACTCAGCAGAGTTTAATTTCAGTTCCCTGAGGTGTGTGAGTCCAGAGCCCTTGACAGAGTTATTATGGCATTTATGCATTCAGGCTTTATCATTAGAAAACCCGAGGTGCTAGATCTTTATTCTTAAAATTATTTTTGTTTTAAGATTTTTTTTAAAAAGAAGAAAGCACAAAAATATAAATCTGTGCATACCCTCCAGTCAGAAGACACTACTAACATTGTGCAATGTTTGTTTCAAGTCTTGTTTTGAAACCATAAATGAAGGAAAGCACAACACAAGAAGGTGGACCCCACTTTGCTCCCTTTATCCTCCCTCCCTAGTCCCTTCCCCTGGGCCCAGAAGACACCACTTGTAAGACCTGAACTCACTTCCTTCTAATCCACTTTTAGACTTCTACCCATATAATCAATATAGCAATATAAAGAATATGTAATTTGGGGGCATGTATTTAATAATTTGTATCATTCTGAGCTTCTTCTCTGCAGACTTGTTTTTTTCCATTCCATATTGTGATGTTTTGCTGATTCCACGTTATTGTTTCTATAGAGATCTAGTCCACTCATTTTATCCATTATATGGCATTGGGTCCCATGATTCCTAAGTCCCCACCTGGCCTTAACACTATGCCAGTGGTCCTTAAGCTGCATATTTGAATCACCTGGGGTGCCCAGGTGATGTTAAAAATGCAGGCACCCAGGTTCTGCTCTCGGAGAGTCTGATGGCACTGGTGTAGGGTTGGGCTGGGCATTGCTTTTGTTAGAAATCTCCTTAGGTGGTCTTAATATGCAACTAGGATTAAGAACCCTACCCCCTCCGGATTCTGTGTTTCCTGGAAGGAGAATTTCCAATGCCCACCATGCCTTTCCTGGGTATAAGCAGTTTTACATCTTCCAACAGATTTATATAAACCAATATGAATTTGCTAGGGATACTCCGTGAAATCTGCTGATAGCTGTGTCCGAGGGGTGGCAAAAGTCTCTCTCCCTTTATCTTACTGCCAAACAAAAGGTGCTTATGGGCCCTAGTAGGTGGCATACCTTCACCTCTGTTCCCTGGAAGAAATGGAGATGTTCCTATTGATGAGACTATTAGGGAGACTATCAGGTAAGAAAGAAAAGCTGGGAGAGTAGAATGTGAAGGGAATCTGAATTACTCTTTTTTCACTGTGCTGCAGCATGAGAAGAAACTACTGCCAGGTAATTCTGCAGAAAACTGTTTCTGCGTTCCTCCTTCCCTCTCCCTCATTTTATTTGTGCTAGGCTTAGCCTCTCCACAGAAAGACATTTATTAAACTCTCATTTTTAGCTTTGCTAGAGAGAAGAATCATCAAAACCTGGACCTTCTCACTGTGAGGGACAGAGTTCAGGCACCAGGTGGCCTTGATGGTATTTTATATCCTTGTTCTTTCTTCTTTTTTCTTTATGCTAGCCACAGAGGAAATTACCTGGAAAGAATCACATAACAAGGTGTAGCTTAACTCCCTGTCCTTCTTTAATGCATTCAACAAATATTTACTGAGTGCTTAGTAGATGCTAGCCACTGTCCTAGGTCATTGGGATCCCATGGGCCCAACAACCACAGACTTTGCCCTCCAGTTTGGGATATAGGCTAGTACGCAGAGAGTGAAACTGCTGCAGCAGAGGGAAACACAAGATACTCTGGAAAAGCAGAAGAGACTAGAAAGAGGAAAATAAAGTTAGTTTTGGGGTCTCAGGAACACTTCCTGCAGGGGCAGTTCTCAAACATGAGTTCTCAAACGTTAGGATCACCTGGAGGACTTTTAAAACACATCCTGCTGGCCCTCACCCTAGAGTTTCTGATTCAATAGGTATGGTTTCAGACCTGAGAGTCTGCATTTCTAGCAAGTTCCCAGGCCATGCTAATGCTGCAGGTCTGGAGACCATGCTTTGAGAACCACTGTCTTAGAGGAACTGAAGTCTCAGCCTTTGCTACCCAAAGTATGGTCTGCAGACGAACAATATCAGCCTGCAGCATGAGCCTCACCTAGGAGCTTATTAGAAATGCAGAATTTCAAGTCTTATCCTAGATGTACTCAGTCAGAATCTGCATCAAGATTACCAGGTAATACTCATACACAGTAAAACACTGGTTCTCAAACTTGCTTGCACATTGAAATCACCTGGGGAGTTTAATCAAATCCCCATCCCTGGATTCCATTCCCAGAGATTCTGATTTAATTGGTACAGGGGATGAAAAGCTCTCTGAGACGTTTCTAATGTGTGGTATACTTTAAGAACCACTGACCTAAGCTAAATGCATCCTGGGTAAGAGCGCCACAAAGAAAGGCAGGAAGAGTGTTACAGGCAACAGAATGTGCAAAGGCTCAGTGGCAAGATAGAACAAAGTGGTTTAGTGAAAGGAGGGTGGGGGTGCACTGAGCTCAGAGTGTAGTTAGAGAGAGGGAAAGTGATGGGTTTTGAGGCTAGAGGTTTTTCCCTGATGATCGAACACACTCAGATTCACATTTTAAAAATGAACAGTTTGTTGGCCATGTGGAAATAAGCCTAGGGGTGTGGAAACAATGTGCCTGGTGTTAAGGTCGAAATTTTGACTGTATAGAAACATTTATTGTTGCTCTTACTGAGAATTATTCATTTCCAGGAACAGTGCTCTTTAAACTAAAGATAAGGGCTAAAGGATGGGGTGGAGGCAAAGAAAAGCAGTGCTGAAGGGTAGCAGAGTATGCCACCCCAAAATATGCCACTTTAACATAAGGATTATTTTGAGCCGAAGCTTCATTGAGAAGAAGCAGATACAAGAAAAGCTCTCTGCCTAAAAGCAGGACATAAATTTGTAAAGGTGTTCCCCCTCCCCTCTCTACCTGAAAGGACAGAAATTAATCACTGAAGACAACTCTAGACCTTTATCAGCCCAGAGGCAGACCTTGCTAAAAACAACCCTTATTTTCCATTAGTTCCCCCAATATATTTACCTTTCCACAATTTACCAGTGCCTAGAAGCTCTAAGTCCTTTTCCCTTGTCTTGTCCCTTCTCTCCTAATTCATTGTTCTCAAGATGCTATAGAAGCTGAAATTCTAACTATCCCTTTAAGTCACTCGCTACTGAGTACCCCCATGGCCATGGGCATTGAATATACTAACAAACTTCTGTTTTGTTTTGTTTTGTTTTCTAGTTAACCTGACTTTTGTCAGTCTCATTTACAGGCCTGCAGAAGGAGAACCAAACAGGGTAGAGGAAGAAGATGTTGTTTCCTCTCCTGTGCTACCAACCAATCTATAAGGCTTCATTTTGGCACTTTGGCTTTCACTGTTTGATTTAACCAATATTTACTGAGCATTATGTACCAAGCCCACTGCTGTGGAAGCTGAATCCAGATCTCTGATGCCCTCCCTTAGCAAAGAGTTGAAAGTTGGGGGAACTCAGACAACAAGTGATTTTTCTAAAGAGCATTAGTTTGAGTCTGGTTGAAAATTTGACAGTGCCGTTTAATGGGAGGATTCTGCGCCATCCAACTCCACTTAAGCCCTTAGCTAAGCCATCAAATGGCCCCATTCATGCTGCAGCTGCAGAATTCCTGAGGCCATGCCAGTGGGCCCCAGGAATGCAAACGAGGGCTCGGTCTTGGCTTCTGACACCCTGTGAGCTTTGAGGAAGAACAAGTAGGCATTTGTTAGGGGAAGGCCCACAAAGGCACCACAGGAGAGGGGATTGAATGCCCCATGGGATTCCAGGCCAAATGCAAAAGGCTGGTGTAATCTCTGCCACCACAGCTTGTGTGACCTCACTTGCTCGCTGGCTGTGGGAGCAGCTGATAGCCCAGCCTGCTGAGGCAGGGTCCCTAAACAGAGCAGGGGTGGCAGCTCTTCAGGAATACAGTCTGTACTCTATTACCCACCAGGTAAGGATTATGTGAAGCCAAGCCATGTAAAGGAAGCAAAGACTTTGAAAGGCAAGAGGAGGATAAAAGCATTTTTTTCCCTGCAATCTCTGGGACATTCCTCCCATCTGTACCCAAGAGGGAGGTAGTGAAAAAAGAACATGGGTTGCAGGTAGAATAACCTTAAAAGGCTTACAGAAAGCAGCAGAAAATCAAACCATTTCTAGATCATTCTTTGTGAAATTCAGTTCTCCCCATAACTCAGATATTGTCAATTTGCTCTTGAAGTTCGATTTTGCTGTAGTTGCCAGTGATATGGTTGCTTATATTACCCAAAGGCTATGTTCTGACATCATGGAGCAGCACCCCCAATGGCACTCTGGGTATTAGCACCTTTACATATTATATGGTGACTTAGACTATGCATACAGAACAGAATTACTCAGCCTCAGCACTGTTGACACTTTGCACAACGTAATTCTTTGTTGTGGGGGCTGTTCTGTGCATTTTATGTGTTTAGTAGCATCTTTGGCCTCTATTCAGTAGATGCCAATAGCGCCCTTCCTGGTCATGCTGTTGAAAATATCTCCAGGAATTGCCACCTGTTCTCTGGGGACAAAATTGCCCTCAGTTAGGAACCACTGGTATAGAGGAAAGGTGGAAGAAGATTTTGTTTTAAAATCCTTCAAGAGAACAAAAGGGAATTGTTAGTCTTTGTTGCTTACAATTAGTAGTTTCCCTACAGGAATGAAGTCTTCAATACCCGTAGAGTTGCATAGGATTTTTACCTTCAACATAAAATAGAAGTCCTACATAATAAGAAAACAGCAAGCCACAGTTACCATTGGTTGATTCAGTCAAATCAGCCCAACAGTTTGTTGATGTTCACTGGACATTGTCTTCACTTCAACTATATGCTCACTATTGTTCTAGCTGCTCGTGCAGTCCACACACTGTCGGAATAATTTGATTAAACAATAATGCCCAAAAGATTGCCTTTGGGAGGGCTTTAATGGTGTTACACAGGAAAATAATGGAACTGTAGAATACAGAAGTTATTTTCAGCTGGACCCTGAGGTGGAAATGACTTTTTCCATGCCCCAAAGTTTCAAAATACTTCTCTCATTGTCATAATGCACAAAATATGGCTGATCACACAGAGAAAACATAACTGTGAAAGTGAACCCAGATATAAGAATTTAGGAGCCGGGAGAGACAGAAAAACAGAAAGACAGGCAGATCTACAATAACAAGCAGCCAACTTAATTAAGAAGAATATCAAGCAGTCTGCATTTTAGAAAGCAGAAAACAAAATCCTACAGAAGCAAGAGATGAAGCCTTGGTCTTTTGAACAACTTGAAAAATTATATCAGCAAAAATGTAAGAATATTCTCTGAAATGTAAACTATAAGGGCAGAGATTCTTTCTTCTCTTTTGTTCATATCTTTACCTAGGCCTTTCTCCCTAGTGTCTAGAACAATGTCTGGTGCTGGTAGGTACTCAATAAATATTTGTTAAATGAATTCTGCAATTATTAATAACGGACCTGAAATAAGAAACCTAAGTGTTGTCTATACTCTATGGGATCCACAGAGAAGAACTAGACTATGTTAGCACTAAGATTATTACCTCAAAATGCTCAAAGACCAGTAAGCATATGTCTACATAACTCATGAGATAACTTGAAGGGGATCCTAATGACCAATTTTAAACAAATGGAGGGGGCAAATGAAAATATTGGATATGTACATTGAATAAAAACTAATCCATAAGTTCACAGTGATAAGAAGAAAAAAGAGAGATGGAACAAAATATAGAGAAAGCTCTTTTTTTCTTTATAAAAGAATGCCAGATAGTAAATAGAATGATAGAATTAGGAAAATCTCCACTTTCAAATATCAGTGTAATCATTGATTCAGACATGGATTATCAATGTTTCTAATGCTATTGGGCAAAAGTTATTGGGGATCAGCATATTTAGATAGTCTCAAACATCACCCCATGTATTTATTATAAAGGGGAAAGGTAAACTTATGGTGGAGAGACCTGGTAGATTCTAACCTAACCAAATGATCAAACTTAGCATTACCAATAGTGGAATATGATGCCTGTTGTCATTCAGTGGGAAGTATATGATGTCACTATATTAGTTATCTGATGTTGCATAATAAATACCCCCAAGAACTTGGTGGCTTAAAACAATAGTAATCATTTATTATTAAGGTTTTGGCTAGGAAGTTCTAGCTTGAGGTCTCTCATGAGATTGTAATCAGAGGTCAGTGAGGACTACAGTAATCTGAAGGCCTGACTGGGGATGGCTTACTGACTTTCAAAATGCCACATGGCTGGACATTTGGTCTGGGAAAGTTGGTTCTTCTCCACCTGGGCCTTTCCCCAGGGCTGCCTGAGTGCCTTTACAGCATCACAGCTGGCTTCTCCTAGATCTAGTGAATCAAGAGCTCAGAGCAAAAGCCACAATGTCTTTATATCTAGATTTGGAAATCACAAATCATCACATCCACAGTATTCTATTGGTCATACAGGCCAGACCTGTTTTAATGTGGCATTGAAGTGACATCATTGTCTGGGGTAAATACCCGGGATTCATCATCTCACACCAAGAAAATTAAAAACACAGAAACTTGGGTGGGTTAAGGAGCAGAAAGTTTAATAGGCAGAAGAAAGGAGAGAGGAGAGCAGCTCTCTCTCTTTTGTGAGAGAGAGGCAACCAAAAGGGAAAAGCTGGCCTGTGGCTGACCACAGCAGATTTTATAGGCAGGCTTGAGGAGGTGGGGTCTGATTTACTAGGGCCCACAGATTGGTTCAACCAGGTATGATGTTTACATAGCAGGCAGGGAAGGCTGGTTGCCCTACCCTAATCTTATTACGTAAATGGGCTTTCCACTTGGCCAGTGCCATCTTGTCTGCTCCTTATTGTACATGTGGCTGGCAAAGAGAAGGGAAGATGGAGCCACCATTTTGAACATGCCTAATTCCAGGTAGCCTTTTCCTATTGGTGTAACTGCCAGCATTCACCTGTGCAAGCTTCCAGCTTGCTTATCTATGTCTGCAGCTCGATTTTACAGGTTGCTCTTTGTTAGAAAAGAAATAATTTGGGGGCTGCTTTTCATTAAAAGGAAAACCTTACCAAGGACTTCCTTACCCTCACTATCTGCCTAAATAATTTCTTTTTAACTCCTATATCAGCATGGCCATGTTACCACAAAGGCATGGCCACTAGGATGTGAAGATCATTGGGAACAATTTAGAGGCTGCTTTTGAAATCAATCATCTTGGTTTTTTTGACAAAAACGTTCAAACTCAATCTAATCACAAGGAAATAATGGACAAACCCAGGATGAAGAACATTCCACAAGACAATCTTCTCAAACTTTAAAAGAAAAAGTCATGAGAGATATTTTTTAAAAGCAGGATTGTTGATAATTAAAGGACACCAAAGAGAAAGGACAGCCAAATATAATGCATGACACTTAATTTGATCCTGGAATGAAAAAAAAAAAGAAAAGCTGTGGACAATCGGCATAATTTAAATATGAACTATGTATTAGGCAATATTACTGTATTAATATGTCCACAAACCTTTGTTCAGGAATGTTCATAAGGGCCAAAAACTCAACACAGCCAGAGGAGATGAATAACAAACTGAGCTATATTTAGATAATATAATAATAATCAGCAATAAAAAGGAATGAATTAATACACCCTACAACATGGATGAATCTCTGAAATATTATGACAGGAAGAAAGTTTAACTATAATATACAAAATGTATGACTCCATTTATATGAAGTTCTAGAAGAGGCAAAATGAATTCGTGGTGATAGAAATCAGATCAGTGGTTGCTTCTGGGAGTAAAGAGGGGTTGACTGGAAAGGTGTATGAGGGAATCTTCTGGGATGATGGAGATGCCCTTTGGCTTGATAGGGGCATGGATTATACAAGTATATTCATTGGTTAAAACTGATTGAACCGTACACTCATAATTGGTATATTTCACTGTATGTGAATATCTAAAAATCTGTTTAAAAATTGTATCAATGTTAAATTCTTTGGATATAATAACAATATTGTAGTTAGGAGATATGCCCTAAAATATTGATGGGTGAAGCATTATAATGCCTGAAATGTATTTTAAATGGTTCTGGAGGAAAGAAGTACATATAAAGAGAGAGAAAAAGCATGTGAGGCAACATTTAATAATTGGTATATCTAGGGGAAGGATAGTAGCTTTTATAAGCTTTTCTGTAGATCTGAAAATTTTCAAAGTAAGAGAAGGGAAAAAATCATCAAAACAGTACAAACAAAAACAAAAACAAAACTATTCTCTTAGCTATCATTTCCTCAATAAGAGGAATGGGAAATTTAAATCAATACTACATTCTACTTGCTCTGTCACATGTAAGAATGTCCAGTTCCTCCATAGATTCCTTATTATAAAATGTGTTTAGCTGTTCATTTCATTCTTTTGAAAGGGCAAAAAAAAATTAAAAATTATCTCAGAAGAACACTGGTCAAAGGTAGCAACTTGCTGGGCTACTGCTTTGACTTAACCAGGTCCCATCTAACATTTACTGGAAATACATAAACTTCCACTTACCTAAAATTTGCACTACTTTTAAAATCTTTTCAACTGCCTGGAAATACCTATTTCCCAAGGATTCTGCACAAGCTAATTGGTAGCTCAAATGATTTGCCAAATGATCAACATTTGATCTGATTTGCGTTCCAGGATGATCAAGCATAAACTGGGTCTGGAAGCTTCATTGATAGAGTGCCTGCCATAAATGTCACAGGTGAGAAAGGGCAAGTGCCTGGCCTGTTCTTGGATAACTTCCCATGGAGGCAAAAGGCAGAGCAGCTTTAACTCACTGCGTAGATTATACTGTCTCTCAGGATGTCAGAGGGGTGAGAAAGCAAAGATGTGAATTTATAGTGTAAATGTGTGAAAAGAAAAGGGTATGCCAGGTTCAAGAGAGATTTACTACGAAGATTTGTTTTAGAGGAAATGCATTCAGAAATTGCAGGCACCAAATTTTGGTACTCTTGGCTCAAAAGGCAATAGGGAAACAACATTTTTCTGTTACATGGTGTACATGGCAGATAAAAAAGTAGGGGTACCAGATGAAGTTTCTGTCAAGGAATTAGCAAGATAGTTAAGGAGGCTGCAGGAAAGTTTTGGGATATCAGGCAAACATCTTCTGGAAAAACACTATAAGAACAACCCTGAATGGTTGGCTAATAATGAGAAAAAGTTAATTATTTCCTGAACTACCTTCTGCTTCTGGGTAACAGTAGTGGAAAGAGGATGTCTGACACCTTAAGGATGGTGTAAAAATTGTGTTTTTCCATGAAGATGGTGATTCTCTTAGAAAACCTAGAGGCACAGCTGATTTTATGCACAGGTTGAACAGGTAGCCACCTGAGCATGGATTTTTAAGAATGCCTAAGAATTCTCCATCCTTGGCTTTAGATTTCCACTAGAGCATCACTCCTATGGATTACTAACAATGCATTGAATTTACAAAGTGCTTTAAGTTTATCAAGCACTTTCACATACCCTTCCACATCTGGACCTCACTACTCTCTCTGTAAGGTATAAACAGTGGGGATTTAAACCTGTTTTATAATGAAGATCTTAAAGCTTAAAGCCCAAGGTCACATAGCCAAGACTCAAGTTCTATCTTCCAATTCCTCTTTCCGTTATGCTGCTTGATAGACAGGCAGGTACAATGGCTAGGTAGGGAAGGTTGGCTCTGGTGTGCCTTGTAGACTCCCCTCAGCATGGTAACTTGGACAGGTTTAGCAGATTAGATAGCTAGAGACTTACTGGCAAAAAAAAAAAATCTGTTCTTAAAGGACAAAAGAAAAAAGGATGTATATTTTCTATGGAAGTATCTATTTATTTTGGCCAGAAGAGGAAGATCAGGCATGGGTAGGGAATTCTGATCGGCACATGAGGTCTAGAATTGTGTGTGTATGAAGCACATGGACCAAAAAAAATTAACCTGAGACCATGACCAATCTTGGAGAAAGGACTGTATCCAGCAGGTGACACCAAAGGCTAAGTGTCCATTATATCTTTCAGCCAAGGGTAATCTGAGGATAGCATTTTACTGTTTCTTCTCAAGGGAATTGACTTTCCTAAAAGTATCCATTTCAGCAGGCTAAGAAATTCCTGGGCATTCAAGTAGATAGTTATTTCTTTATTCACCTTGCTTCTCCTGCTTGCTTTAATATGCAATGTAGAGGAAATTATATCTCACTGGTAATTAGAGGTGGGTTCAACTCACTGCCCTGGTAGGTCTGTGCCACAGCTCCCACGTGACCTTCAGCTGTTCTGAGTTTGCTTCAGTTATCTGGGAACTGAGGGAGACTTCTTAAAATAAGTGTCTCCTAGCTGTAACATTTTCTGCTTCAGTGGAACGAGATGTAGAAAATGGTTCTCCTTGGTCCCTTCTGTAGCCGGCCTTTTGAAGTCATCTAGCAGATACACATGCTCCCATTTTGTCTATCTAGAAGCTCCTGGGCATGTGCAGAGGAAATTCCATTGTCCTGATGATCACAGTTCCACTGGGAAAGTGTTGTGATCTTCATTGATCTTCATTTCTACTGCTTCTTTCCCTTCCCCTCAGCATTCCAGTGACAATAGTCACTGCTCTGAAGTTCATTATTCTTCAGATAGCCAAAGATCCCTTTAGGCTCCTTTCTGGAATCTTTCCTTGGACCTCTTGGAAGCTGTGATCTGGCCTTAATAACATGAGATATACCAGAGATTTTTTCACTACTACTACTTTATGTGTTAGTTGGCTAATCATTCACTTTCTATACAGAATGGAAACAATTTTATTTTTTGAGTGGAGAAGAGGGTAGAGTTTAATTAATGCACTGAGAGTCGTCCTGGGAGCTAGTGGTTATGTGTAATGTGTAGGAAAGTCATCTCTCCTGTTTCTTCCAGAGGAAAAATTTCATGACTGATAGCATCATCCATGATTGTCTCCAATGGTGGGCGTTGCAGGCCAGGAAAGTGTGAAGTGTGGTGTGGGGGAGCATTTTGACCTACTGATGGGTTGGGCTGGCTCTAAGCACTCTGATTCTAGTTGAAATGGGTTCTAGTTGAAGGAATCTGGCCAACCCACTGTTGAGTCCTTATTTTTATCATCTCTAACTTATTTTGCTGCCTAGGGATGGGGGCATGGCCGAGTTATTAAAATAAATAATCTCGTGAATTTTATGTGTGAGTATGTACGAAACTGTAACAATATGATTACATCTGGAGCATAAATATTTATGAACACTAGTAAAACTGTCTACAACTCTGGCTTCACATCTCCAAACAGATCCTCATTATATTTATCACAACCTACAGTTAGACATATGGTTAGATCAAGCAAGGAGATGGCTAAAAAATATTATAAATACCTGGCCTCTGTATTCTGCTAAACTGCAGCCAGGCCCCTGAAGATAAACAGTTCGTGATTTTTTTTTTCTTCTTTTTTTTTTTTTTTTTTGACTGGTTGCTATATATGTCACTACAAGCTAAATGAAAAATTCCCAGTAGCCCCAAAGTATCTCTAATCTCTCACACACAGAAATGCATTATGTAAATGTGCTTAGCTTTACCTAAAGGCAGTAAAAAAAAAGAGTCATTAATTCTGCATTTTGCATGCTTTGAGCAAATATCTAGGCACATAATACTCACTATTCTGGGCATTTAAAATAAAACTGGGCAGGGGGACAGTGTATGAACTAGTCATGTGAGTTCACAGATATAACTTTGTCTACCTTCAACTTCATGGCCACTGTAAGATATTCAGTAGATTACAGACCTAACCTCGCTTTTAAAATTATGTGATTGCTTGTCTTCAGACTGTAATTCTTTGAAACCTAATACCTGTCTTGGTTTTACAGCCAGAAAATCCATAATGGCATGTTATTTGTTCCCTCTACTAAGTGGAAACACTCTGGGAGCTAATTCATAGTGTCATTTGCTAAGCAGCCATGTTATTGAAGAGCCCAGATATTCAGAGAAAAATGATTGCTTAATTGATAGGGAACCATGATGAGTGAGGGTTTGGTAGACAAAGTAAGGGGTGGCACAGGCCTCTTCAGCCAGCTCCATGTTTCTTTTGGTTCATAGTGTTGCCAATTCTTGCACTAAAAAGTGGCAATCCCAGGGTGTGACACACAGCTAGCTAGCTCTGATTACTGTTAAGGAGAATAAATCAAATGGTACACCGACATGAGAGACGCTGTTGTGTCACTGACAGGCTACTTGCCACCATATTAAGTGTTGGCTAGTGAAGGATGGATAATTAATCCCCAAAATGCAATGAATATTCTTTTGCTCTAAACTAATCAAAGCTAATATTGATGATCATTTTCTGCTCATCCACTTTTTTGGGGCTCAGAACACAGTACTCCAAAGTATGGCACCTTGGCACACTGTACTCCAGTCCTTTGAACTAAATGAAGGACATTGGAAGGGTCTCAGAAGCAAGTTCTCTCTGATCTCCTCCTGCCGTCCTTTCTCCTATCCCTTTTGCTCCCCAAAAGAAAGATGTAGAAACCAGAATTCCTCTTCCCTAAGGCGAGTTATAGGAACTGGAATCCTTCTCTTCCCAAAGCAAGCCATAAAACCTAGAAAAGTTATTCTTTCCCTTCTCCCTTTGCTACTGGTGTCAAATCCATATCCATACAGGTCTACAGCAATCTGAATTCTTGCCTCCTCAGAAGAAAGAATTCAAGCAAGGGGCATAAGGCAGGAGAAGAGACCGAGGCAAGTTTTAGAGCAGGAGTGAACATTAATTAAAAAGCTTTAGATCAGAAATAAAAGGAAATGAACTATACTTAGAAGAGGGCCAAGCAGGTGACTTGAGAGATCAAGTGTGCAGTTTGACCTTTTGACTTGGGGTTTTATGCATTGGCATACTTCTGGTGTCTTGCATTACTTCTCCCCTGATTCTTCCTTTGGAGCAGGCTGCCAAGGTGTGCAGTAGCCTGCTAGCACCTGGGAGGGGAACATGCGCAGTGTGTTTACTGGAGTTGTACGCATGTTCACTTGAGGTATTCTTCCCTTACCAGTCTAGCATTCCTAGAGGAAAGTCATATACCAGTTAAACTCTGCCATTTTACCTCTTAATGTGCATGTTTGAGCCCACTCACCAAACTCCTGAAATCTTATTGAGAAGCTACCGCTCACCAGTTTCAGATTTTTTCTATCTGTTGGGAAACTGCCCTTACCTGGTGCCGGTTCTGACAAATTATTTTATAGAGAGAGCTAACAGTTGCCTCACCATCACCTGATGGTCACCTGACATTCCATTCCTCATGTGTGTATGTGGGGAAGGCTGAGCCCTCTCCTGCCCTGCTTATGCCTGACTAGCTACCTACTGAAACATCTTAAAGACCCTCACTCCAGAGGGTCCTGCCCCATACCTGGGAAGAAGGAATGCTGCACAGAGAGGCCAAGAAGAATCTGAACAGACAGGCCTTGCTGGGTTCTCCACCTGAGTCTATTACCATTAGATCATACACTTTTGTTTAATCACATTTCTACATGGCTGTCTATTCTTCAATAAACCTAAGCATAGAAACAGTTTTCTCTGGGTCTTTGAGTCTTCATTTCTGAAGCCTCCTATAATGTAAAACTTTGATTAAATACATTTATTATTATTTTCTCTTGTTAATCTGACTTTTGTTATGGGAGTGTCAGCCGTGACCTTTATGATGGGTGAGGAAAGGCATCACACCTTTTTTCTCCTACAACTTCCCAGTCAAAATGAGCCTATTCTCTCTTTTACTGTCATACCAGGCTTCTTTTTTTTTTTTAACTCTGTCACCAGGCTGGAGTGCAATGGCGAGATCTTGGTTCACTGCAACCTCTGTCTCCTGAGCTCAAGGGATTCTCATGCCTCAGCCTCCTGAGTAGCTGGGACTACAGGTGCGCACCACCATGTCCAGCTAATTTTTGTATTTTTAGTAGAGATGGGGTTTCACCATGTTGGCCAGCGTAACAGGCTTCTTTACTCACCAAGATGCCTGCTAACTAATCTGATAAAAATCACCCTTATCAACAACATCATGGAGAAATCAAGAATTCTATGAAATCAGCATTCTCCTTTGCATGGTCGATAGCCCCCATGAGATCTGGTTTCCTCATCTCATACTACTCCCTGCCTGGTTCAATGCCATAGTCCTTCCAGCTTCTTTTAGCTCCTGCACTGATCTTTTCCCTCTCTCTCCCTATGCAGCTTCGCACCTGCTGTTTCTTCTGCCTGAACTTCTCTCCTCAACTAATTTCCTGTCTGCTAAGCCAGCCCTCACTCATTCTCATACATCCAGTACTTCACAGGGAAGTTATCCCTGTCACTCCTCCTCCAGCATCCATGTTACATTGTCTAGTATGTACTTCTCAGTAGACTTGCACCACAGTGACAACTACTTGTTCAGTGGCTGTCTCATTCCTCTGGGGGATGAGATTCCTGAGTGCAGGGACTGTCTCTTTTGTTTATCTCTGTATCCCCAGCACTGAGCCCAAGACCTGGAACACACTGAACATCAGACAAATCGTTGCTGAATGAATTAATCAGAGTTAGTGAGAGAAGAAATGCATGGTTTGCCCCAATGGATATATTGCCTTTCCAAGCACAGTTTAAAAGATGGTCATTGGGCAAGTATGGAGTCCTCATTAAGTTTAATAGAAACAGAGAACTTTGCCTAGGATTACATGAGCCTGCTGGCTAAGAACAACACTTTTTTTTTTCATTCTTTTGGTTTTTTTAATGATCATTAAATTGTACCTACCTTGACAATGTGACCAGTATCATAGTGTGGTATCAATTTCAGACTATAATGCGAGTCTGCCATCTACTGGTGCTATGGGGTAGTACTGTGAAACCTCTGACAAGCATTTTCATTTTCTCTGGAATCTTCTGGGTTCCAGAAGCTAGGAGGGGCATAGATTCCAACACGCCCAACCATTTCATTTTACGCAAAGGGAAACCATTTCCCACAGAGTATAAATGACCACCCTGGGCCATACAGCTAATCGGTGGAAGGTCTGAACTCTAACCTAGGCCTCCTGACAAAATCAGCCTCTTGGTTCTTATTCTTCATCATAATTCTGGATACTAACTGAAGTACATCTGGTCAACAGTGTTGACCTTGACTTTTTCCAAAAGGAAATGGAACAATTGAGACTTGTTCAAGTTTACACGCCAGGAATCTCTTACCCTCTTGTATAAAGCTCATCACATCCCAGAAAGCATATCTGCTTTCTGTCCAAGGATTTCCTGGATCTGAAAACAGCTGTACAGGATTGTGTGGGAAAGACTAGATTTACAAAACTTGGAATTTCGCACCAGAAACTTAGGCAAAGATGTGGTGCAAGACGTGCACTGCCTGCCATTAAATTGTATGCCATCAGCAAGATCCTGATGGATTCGAAACACACCAGATGTTTGTGTTCCGAAAAGCCATGATCTTTAATGGAAAAACTGACAAACCATAATGGAAAGAGCTAGGAACTGCCATCCTAATAAGAATTGACAGGATCAGTGTAGAGCCTTCCAGAAAGGCCTCCTCTGTTAATCTGGCAGAACTGGCTACAGAAGCACTAGGTTTTCCAATAGGTACATTTTTAAAAAAAATTTTTTTAGCTACCCCAAGGGACTAGATTTAACCATAGTCATCTTTTTATTGTATGGTTTGCATGGAAACACGCCTGTTAACATTCATGAGATCAACGCAGAGTCAAAACAAACCAAACATCCCAGTACCTGCCAGAAGAGTTTCATCTTTCCCTAACAATTCTTGGAACAGAGCACTTTAGGGACTGAACTTCTAAAACAAAGGAAAGAAAGAAGATGTGGCTGCCGGGAAGTTCTCACTGGGTACTTCAAAAAAATTTCCCTGGAACTCTTTGGCTCGGAGTGTATCTTTAAAATTTTTCTTTACTCAAAACAGTACCGCCAGCTAATGAACAGGTCCAGGCTGGTCATTTGGTTCCATAATTTGGAAAAGTAACACCTTTACTTCATATCTCTGGGACCATTGTTGCCCAGCGATCTGACAACGGAAAATACTGTCGGGTCCCAGGGGGTTTCGGATCAATCGGGGTACTATTTTAGTACCTTCAGGGTTATAATAAAAACATGTTTTCTCTTGAACAAAAATAAGAACTAGCTAATAGAAATATTAATATTTATTCAATTAAACCCTTCTCATGATCATCTCCCTTCAAGTCTCAACCTCTAGGAGACTGATGCTCACCATTGCCCACAGACATGATCTGGAATGTCATTGGTTTACACCTGAATCCCTGTGTACCCTTTCCATCTCAACACAGTCCCCATGGACAATGGTGCCATCTGGACATCAAAATTACAGAGGACTGCATCAAGGTACCAGAGACCTTTGCTCCTCAGTGACAGAAAAAATGAGAATGTTCATGTTTACTCAGAATGTTAGTGTGTGGTTTAAATGAGGACTAGGAGGTCCAAATGAAACATCCAAGGCCAGACTAAGGTTCTTGTGATTTGGACATTACTACTGCCCTCTTTTCTCTCTTAGGGAAGAACTCAGAGTTCTTGGAAAATCTGGACTCTAATTTGTGCTCTGTCTGTCCCCTGATGGCTCAGAGACACTGCTCAATGCAAGTGACAATTCTCTCATTGCAAAACCCATGAGAGATGTAACAGTCCCCTCCACCATCCCTTCTCAATTTCACATCAAGGAGATGCAGGTGACTGGAGCCCATGGTTTCCCCTCACTACGCCCCTCATCACTCCACATCTGCCAATATATTTCCTTTTATTTCCACCTACTTCTACTATTAGCTGCTGCACTTACTCTGAATTCATTTTCATCTCTTCCCTGACTCATCCTGTTATTTCTTAGTCATCAGTCAAGATCAAACAGTCCAAAATAGCCTGGTAGATTTGACTTGAGACACAGCTCAATAGTTATTGACTGGCCTTTATCCCCTTGCCTGGCCCTATAAGTAGGGTATGATGGTAGTGGGATTTTCATGCTGAAAATAGCATAAACACTACAGTTTAGGGAATTTTCACATTTACCCCAAAATTCTGTCTTGCTTAGAGCCTGACTTAATTTAGGTTTAGTTTACATTATTTCAAAATAAATTCATATCTTGAGTTTGTTCATATGGGCAATCTGATACAGTTGTTTCAAACCAGGCAAACTAAACAAAAAAAAAAAAAACATAGGAAGCATGTAATAATGTTTAAGTGTGGGCTCTGGCCCCAGACTGCTTGAGTTCACATTCGCCACTTCTGAGCTGAATGGCCTGTTCAAGTTAACCCTTCCAAAACCCAGCTTCTTCACTTATAAATGCAGATAATAATAGTACCTGCCCCATCAGACCATTAGGATTAAATGAGATAATACACAAAATACACTTAGCATAGTGTCTTGTGCATTGTTGATTGCATTGTTTTTAAATATACAAAACTACCATTATATATATAAATATAAGATATTTCAAAATACATGCTCTCATTTAACTCTGATAACCCTAAGGTATAGGTATTATCATCCCCATTTCGTAGGATGTTGGCTTGCCTGTAGACATAACTTTCTGTCCAGGTTTTTCAAGGAGCATTTGCTCAATCACATATCGTAGAGTCTGGAGGCAGTCTTCTCATTGAGACTCATGCTTTTGGCTCTAACATCCTCAATCCCTCTTTGTCACTATTGTCTACAAAATCTTGGGCTCCTATCCAGATCCTAATATCAATATGCTGTGTGACTTTATTATCTATGGTAATACCCAACATCCTGGCTGCTCACTTCCTTGAACTCTTCATCTCCAGTGATATTCTCCTTTGGTCATGTGTTTTCATTGCCCTTCTTTTGGCCTTGACAGCACCCAGAACCACTGTCCTACCTTCAAAATCAAGAACTCAGACATTTCCCAATTCTTATCATTTTAGATGGCTCTTTGAGTTATTTCAATTAAACCAGCTCTTTGAATTCATTTGACTACCTTTACAATTTCTCACTTATCTCACTGACTCAGAATATCAGTGTCCTCCTTCCTTCGCTTCCTTCCCTATCCTATTTATATTCAATATCCTGTTACTTCAACCATTCTTTTATCAGTTTCTTCAATTCCTTTGCCCACTATCCTTTCATCCCATTTACCTGGCCTCTCTCAGGAACCCAACTATTGACCAAAGTTGCTGAGCGTCACTCAGAAAATGCAGCAGGGCAGAGTGTTGCCATGGTGTGTTCATGTCAGCATCCCCAATAGGACATAAAACACTGCCAAGAAATTTACTGAGTTTTCATCAGCTCTCCTGTTCTCCATGGTGAGGATTCCATACTTTTTCACTATCTTCAATCCTCCAACTTCCTCACCCCACCCAATACTCAAGGCAGATGGCATCAACTCCTACTTCATAGAGAAAATAGAGACATTCTGAGAGGAGATCCTCCAACTTTCCACCACCACATTTACAAACCCATGCACTTATACAGCCACTCTTCCATCTTGCCTCCTGCCAGTGCGGAAGAGGGGCCCTTCTTTCTAATCAAGACTTATGCCTCCACCAGTCCCCTGCCCTGCTTCATCGGGAAGAGATCTTGGTTTACAAATTATCCCTTCTCTCCTGTCTGAAATCTCTTGCTTTATATTGGATCTTTCTCATCAGCTTTCTAATATACTAAAACCTTTTTCCTCACTTAAACCTGAAAATCATATTTGTCTATTTCTGCTTCACAGATGAGAAAATAGAGGCTCTTAGAGATTTAGGAGGAAGGAGGAGAATAGGGTTTGAGCCCAGGACATTGTGGCCATACACAGTGCCTTTCATTAAAGTGCCACAATATGTTCTGCAGCAGCTTGCCCTGCCTAAATATTAAGATGCTTTCATCTATGGGCTGTGAATATACCCTATTTTAGGTATCTTCACTAGAGGATTGGGTTGATTTCTTGGCAAGCCAATCTGCTGATCAATGCTCCAATATTATGACCTCCCCTAAGGCCCCAAATGATAAAGGGAAATAGCTGGATAGACCTAATCTCTACTTTGGTTGCTCCATCTGCAAAGTGTAACTGATAATATATCTTCTTCCCACCTTCTAGGATCATTCTCCTCCTACTCCCCACCTCCATTTCTCATCAGCAATGTAATAAAGATGGCAAATCTCTCCACTATGGAAGGTTTTTCAATTGTTGAGGGGGAAGGTGCTACATAAATGCTCAATATAGCCATCTTTTTTGGGAAGCTCATTCTCTGCGTGTGCTGACAGATAACTGTGATGTGGATGAAGCTGAGCACATTTTCTTCAGAAATGAAAAAATAGATCGAGAAGGAGGAAAATTCATTAAGCATCTGGGGGAAAGACTCAGAGAAGACCCAAGCAAAAACGTGGCCAAGCATCTAAATCAACATCCACTGCTACAGCTATTTGTGTCTGCCCTTTGTTAGTATTAGACCCAGGAGGCATGTTGAGTATGAGATGTTATGAAAAGAAAGAGAACTAGAAGCAGAGGGGAAGTAAGGGGAGGGTGAGCTTTATGAGAAAGAGAACAAGAACAAGATTTGCAAAAAGAAACATAGGTCAACAAAGCTAATCTCTCTGTCAAAAGGAGGTGATGTGGGGCATAGAAAGAGACTGCATGTCCATGTTTTGTCCTTAGACATTATTTTTCCAGCAAAGATAGTAAAACTACTAAAATGTGGGGCTAAGCCAAAAACACCAACAGTCTGAAAAGCAAAAATGATTTTGCTTTTAACAAAGGAATCTTTGAAAAGCCTGAGATAAATTTGAAACCAAATTGATATAAAATCTAAAGCTTAAAAGTATAGACAGAAGTGATATCAGGGTCAAATCCTAGATTTTTGGCTAAGTAGTTATGTGATGTTGGGCAAGTCATGCTTCACCTATCTGGGTGTCAGTTACCTAGTTCTTAAAGTTATGGAAATTGACTAGATCAATTATTGTGAAACTATAGGTTATGTTCCATTAAGAATCACTTAATTTAATGAGAGATATTACTAAGAAAGATTAACTGAGCATAACAGTACGGAAAGAGGATAAAAGCTTGAGCAATACTGGATTTTCTCAAATTATTTTTTTTCTATAAGGTATCAAATGGCTGGGTGCGGTGGCTCACGCCTACAATCCCAGCACTTTGGGAGGCTGAGGTAGGTGGATCACGAGGTCTGGAGTTTGAGACCATCCTGGCCAAGATGGTGAAACCCCATCTCTACTAAAAATACAAAAAATGAGCCAGGTGTGGTGGCATGCACCTGTAGTCCCAGCTACTCGGGAGGCTGAGGCAGGAGAATCTCTTGAACCCAGGAGGCAGAGGTGGCAGTGAGCCCAGATCATGCCGCTGCACTCCAGCCTGGCAACAGAGTGAGACTCTGTCTCAAAAAAAAAAAAAAAAAAAAGATATCAAATAATATAATTTAAAGAACTGTCTCAGGATTAATTTTATTTTTATAAATTCATATAATTAGGTCAATTGAAGGGAATATATGTAGAATCTGTCATCTACTGTTTAATGTGCACTTAACTGAAAATCAAATATAAAGGGAAGGATGGTAATAGCTGGCAGAAACAGAGGCTTGGTAGAATCCATAAGAAGTTAAAGTCCCTTTTATCTTAGTGTGTATCTTCAGATAAGTAGAAAGAGGAGACAAATAGCTTTTTAATTACTGATGTGCAGGGGTTAACTTTCCTGGGATCAGGGGCAGCATTCAGAGTAATGAAAAGTAATTACTCCTCAATCACTCTTTTTATCAATGAGCCATAGAGACCAGAAACTGGCTCCAGTCCCAAAATAGCAGAGCACTGGCAAGGGAGTCGATCCAAACTGGAAGAGAGAAGTCAGAACCTAGCTCCTGAGAGCGGCAGGCACTCAGGGCCTTCCATCCATGCTGTGGTCCTTGCCTGCCAAAGCCATCCCTGCCTGCAGTAGGTTTCAGAATAGTCATCCTCCAAAGATACTCATACCCTAATCCCCAGAACCTGTGAATATGTTATCTGGCATGGCAAAAGAGATTTTGCAGATGTGATTGAGGGTACAGACATTGACATAGGGAGATTATCTTGGATTATCCAGGCAAGCCCAATTTAATCACATGAATCATCAAAAGTGGAGAGACTTTCCCAGTTCTGGTCAAAGAAAGAGTAGGGTCACAGAGATGCTATATGGGTGGCTTTGAAGATGAAAGGAGGGGGCCACTAGCCAAGAAATGTGGGCAGTCTCTAGGAGCTGGAAAACACAAGGGAACAGATTCTCCCCCCGAGCCTCCAGAACAAAATGCCACCTCACCACACCTTCTTTTAGCCCAGGGAGACCCCTGTCATCTTCTGAGCCCCAGAACTATACAATATAAACTTTGTGTTGTTTTAAGCTACTAAGTGTGGGTATTTTGTTGTGCAAAGACTAGAAAACAAATGCA
The DNA here is from genome assembly GCF_029289425.2 of Pan paniscus. Taxonomy (NCBI): domain Eukaryota; kingdom Metazoa; phylum Chordata; class Mammalia; order Primates; family Hominidae; genus Pan; species Pan paniscus. The sequence continues at coordinate 71,158,793 of NC_073257.2, read as the reverse complement.
TTGTCTACCCTTTGTTCTACTTACATTCTATGCAGACACCTTATAGAGCAGCTAGGTTTCCTGCTTTTGTGACTTGGTCCACATTGCTTCCTCTACATGTAATGTCTTTCCTAGTCTCTTTTCTCCCATCTTATCCCTCATGCAACCTGAAGCTAACTATTCTTTGATAAGGACTTAGTTCAAGCATCCCTTCCTCTAGAGAGCCTTTTCTAAATACCCGAATTAATCTCCCTCTTCCCCAAACCTGGGGTAGACTCCATTGCTCCCTTCTCTATGCTCCCATCACACCGTGTGCAGATGCCCATTTCAGCAATGTATTGAAAGTGTCAGTCTACAGACTGTCACCCCTTCTTGGTATGGATACCCCTTAAGGTCTGGACTCCTACTGAAGTGCCCATCAGTGGGTCTTTGATGAAAATACGGATGTGAACAAAGGCTTGGGGCAACACACATCTTTAATTATGTTCCCAAACCAAATGGGATAACAAATATGAAATACTCCCAATTTACTAGCAATATTACATTTTATTAATGGAGCATTTTTATTTGTATTTTTTTACTTTTCAAAACACTTGTTCCATACAGCCCTACAGTAGTTTTAGCTTAACAGTGGCGGATATGTTCCAAGACTCTCAGTGGATGCCTGAAACCATGGACGGTACAAAACCCTACAAATATTATGTTTTTTCTTAAACATGCATACCTATGATAAAATTTAATACATCAATTAGATATATTAAGAGATTAACAATAGTATATAATAAAAAAGACAGTTATAACAATATATTTTTAATAAAAGTTATCAGAATATGATCTCTCTCTCTCTCCCTCTACATATCTTCTTGTACTGAACCCTTTTTGTGATCATGTGAGACGATGAAATGTTTGCGTGACGAGATAAAGTGAGATTATGATGCATCATTTAAAACTTATAACTTTTCTAAATTGTTTATTTCTGGAATTTTCCATTTAATGTTTTCAGAACTGCAGTTGACTATGGGTAACTGAAACCATAAAAAGGTGAAACTGCAGATAAATGGAAACTATGGTATTTGGCTTTGAACTCCATTAGGAGACAAGATACCACCACCCTCTACATCTGGAGGCATCTGAAAACACAGAACATTCTTATGACCAGATGTTTTCCTACTGTTTATTTTGAAATTCAAAGTTGGAGAAGAATTAAACTTAGCTGCTTTGTTTCCCAGAGGAATTACTTCATTCTCTCCCAATTCTGATGGCTACCAGTGCTCGTCTTTTCAATGCAGACTCTCTTCTCCATTCAATGTTTCAGACTCCCAGGGTATATTCAGCAGACTATTTGACCCACACTGCCTAGGATTTACTGATCCTATTGACTCTTACAAATGACTGACTTGACCCTGTACTTGGGGAAATTCTCTGGCTATCTGCCTACACTCAGGACACTTAGGATTTACAACGGATTCCTGGCTGTGCATCCACCAACCACATTGAGAATCTATCTCCAGACTTATCTCCTTCATATGTGTTAGTCAGCTTTTGACTTGATGATGCTTGATCGTACATACTGAATGAGAATGTGAAGCCAAACCTCTTCTTAACACAGGTTGTATGAGCAGCAACAAAAAAAGAAAAAGAAAAAACTGGCAGAAACAGAAGGAACAGTATGGCTTACAAGAAGAGAGTTCAAGGAAAAGGAACTACTGCTTCTCTGTGCCTGAGGCTGAAGAAAGGTAACAGAGATCAGGACTAGGAACAAAGAGGGAGTAAAGGAGAGAGAAAAGTACTTTGGCAAAATGTTTACATGGGTCTTTTTCTGCCATTGACACGCTATATTACCAGATTCCTTACAACATGCATATTCTGTTCAGCACTTGTCTAATACATGATATGCTGTGAAGGTTCTTTCATTTCCACTCCTCAAAAGATACAGGGAGGGCAGACAGAGCTGAACACCCTGCTATCTCAAGAGATATAATGAATGTTCTAGAATAAGGGGTTCCATGGTCAGAAAAAAATTAAGAAAAGGAAACACTGGGTTAAGCAAAACAAAATTAATCAGGCTTCTTTGCTGCAAGACTTAGGAACTTTATCATCCTAACATGTGCTTAGATTCAAAGAAAGAGTTTATGTTGCAAACTCATTTGGCCAGAGACAATTTTGTCAAAGGAACATCTATTAATATCTTGATGTTCAGTTTGAAAAACACTCCCCTAAACATTCCCCCAAAGCATATCATACCTGAAATGTAGTAGGCTTTCAATAAATGTTTGACCAGTGAATGAGAGCCAAAATTTTCAAAATGACCCAACAAAACCCTTTACCACAGTGTTTCTCTATCAGAAAATGCAAATAGATTTCATGAACGTATTTTTCTCAGGTCAACAAAATGTTTACAGGCAGTAAATACACTACTTTGTTCCAAAATCTACTGCCAACTAGTCAAAAAGAGTATAATATCAATTATACCCAACCCAACACTCTTTACATTTTCAGTTGGCTTGTTTTCATCTCAGGGAGGAGGATAAAATGATGTCAAATAGAAGGCATTTGAGGAGGTACTTGTAAGAACCCAGCAGCAGCCCCCTAGCAAGTCTCAACATGTGACAAGAGGAATGTCATCCAAAATAACTCTAGACAAAAATGCAACAAAAGTCTGGCAGAGGCCAATTAATCAAGAGAAAAATCACAGAGAGCACTCAAGGTCTTTGGCCCTACTTCTAGTCTTACTTTTGGGACTTTCTCAAATTATTTGTTTGAAACTAATCCCTGTGAATGACTATTGAAACTTCCCCAATTTTCTGAAGACAAGAGATTCTTTCCCACTTTGTCAAATTTTGTCAAAAAACAAAATTGTGATTAAGCAACAAGCTTGAAGCATTCTTCTACCATTGTATCATCTGGTTGTCTAACTGCATTGGTTGGTTGGTTTTGTTTCCTATCAATATAGCTTGAGTAACATGAACAGTCAATATTTTCCCCTCTGAGTATTTTCCCAAGGTTTTTCTAACTGTGTTACTACATTTCTTTATAGTTCAAAATTGTTTCTGCTCTGTTCTTTCCTAGATGGCCATAATAAAAAACAATACCCATTTAATGTCTTCCCCTACTTCAGAAAATTTTATTGTTTTCCTCTGTGATTTTGCTCCACATACTTGGACGTTTATACCAACAATATAATATCATAATTATATGCTACCTTGTTTTTTGTTCTAACAGTTATTATTTAGGTCTCCCCAGCATGTCTGATTGTCCTGCAGTGCCTTCAGGATGAAGTGCAGATGGCTTTGTTCCAACATGGGGGCCTGGATGTCGTCATCTTAATACTCCATCTGATAACAGGTCAGTTTTATCCCTGACACTGGTAGATTGTGCCCTAGTACTCAGGAGACTTGGCATGAAAGGAGAGTCAGTAGGAAGAACAAAACCAGAAGCCAGGTTGCAGAAACTGGGACACATAGGAGTTGGGATAGCTAGGACTCTGGATCAATATGAGAGTACATTTGTCATCACTGGGCAGCAGGATCACATATCTGGGAAAGTGGCAAAGCTGTCTTTCCTCTCCCTACTTCCTAGAATCTCTCCACCCTCATCCCATACTCGTCCCTCAGTTGTTCCCTGCACCCATGCCTTGCCTCACTGCAATCTCTGCTTCCCAGATTCAAGCAATTCTCCTGCCTCAGCCTCCTGAATAGCTGGGACTACATACATGCACCACCACACCCAGCTAATTTTTGTATTTTTAGTAGAAACAGGGCTTCATTATGTTGGCCATGCCGGTCTTGAACTCCTGACCTCAAGAGATCCACCCGCTTTGGCCTCCCAAAGTTCTGGCATTACAGGTGTGAGCCACTGCACCCAGCCCAGGCGAGGTTATTTTGAACTGGCGTAGAAAAAAGCACAATTAATTCAACTTAGTAGTCTAGAGATCACAAGTGAAGGAAATAAGACAGAGGGCAGCTCAGAGATTACCTTTCCTTACTAACCCTGTCTCATGCACCTATGCCTGCTACACCAGGCTGCTCACCCTGACCTTAATGTACCATACTCACTTAAGATGAGCCTTTTGCACTTATTTTCCCTGCCTAGAACGCCAGTGCCTCTTCCTTTTCTCTGTCTGGCAGGTTCTCCTACCTAATATTAGAGACTCAACTCAAATGTACCTTCTCTACAAAGCTGCCCAGAGTTCTTCTGAACAAATTAATTATATGCAACCAAAACCAAATCCGTATGCCCCTACAGTGGTGCCCTGCCCATTTTATTGTAATTTGTCTTTGCTTGCAAGTCTGTCACCCCCATTCAAGTTTTGAGGATGAGGACCTTGTCTTACTCTTCTTTGTATACTTAGCATTTAACAGACTAGTGGGCTAAAAAAGAAGACTTTGGTAGAAGAACTTGGGTAAGAATGATGCCGATTTTCTTTTACGTTTGTGAAACCATCTGACTCTGAAATTTTCTTTTTTTTTTGGTGTCAGGAGTGTCCAGATTTTCTATTTCTTTTTATCAAGGAACATTTCATAAAAATTTGTATATTTTATCCATGTTGTGAAATTTCACAGCACAAAGTTGTCATTGTATTCTTTATTTTTAAATGTCTGTAGGTTCTGTATTGATATCCCCCTTTGTATTTCTCATATTAATCATTTGTGTTTTCTCTTGATCAGTCTTGCTAAAGTCATATTAATTTTATTAATCTTTCCACAGAACCCATTTTTAAATTTGTTAATTTTTTCATATTATATATTTGTTTATTATTAATTGATTAATTGATCATCCTTCCTATTTACTTCTTCTCACTTTTCTTAAAGGGATTTTTTTTTTTAATTTTGGTTTTGTTTCTTCCTGAGATATTTGCTTAGATGATTTGAGTTTCAGCATGTCTTCTTTTCTGAGACAGGCATTTAAGATTGGTTTTTGTTTGTTTGTTTTGCCTTGGCTATATCTTCACATCTTGATATATCATATTTTCATTGTTATTTGGTTAAAATATTTTATATCTGTGACTTCTTTGACCCATGGGTTTTTAGAAGCATATTACTTAATTTCCTAAGTCTAATCATTTTTTTGCTAGTTATTTTTCTGTTTTTGGTTTCAAGCTTAATTTCACTCCTGTTTGAATACATAGTATCAAATATTTGCCTTTTTGAAATTTATTAAGACTTTCTTTACAACTTCACATATGTCTATTTTGGCAAATATCTCATGTGTGCTTGAAAAATAATTTTTTTCTTTTTTTCTAGTTTTGTGGTGGACTATTGTATATAGGCCAATTAGTTCATATTTGTTAACATGTTGTTCATATTGTCTATATCCTTATTTATTTTTGTTTTGTGTTTTGCTGTGTGTTTGTTTATTTTTTATCTGCTTATTCTATTTATTACTGAGACTATTGAGTTAAAATCTCCAGCTGCGTGACTTTTTTGTTTGTTTTTTGTTTTTTGTTTTTGTTTTTGTTTTTGTTTTGAAACAGAATCTTGCTCTGTCACCCAGGGTGGAGTGCAGTGGTGTAATCTCGGGTCACTGCAACCTCTGCTTCCCAGGTACAAGCAATTCTTATGCCTCAGCCCCCAGGTAGAGTAGCTGGCACTACAGGCACGTGCCACCATGCCCAGCTAATTTTTTTGTATTTTTAGTGGAGATCTCCATGTTGTCCAGGCTGGTCTCAAACTCCTGGCCTCAAGTGATCTGCCCACTTCAGTCTCCCAAAGTGCTGGGATTATAGGCCTGAGCCACCATGCCTGCCCTCCAAATGTGATTTTGAATTTGTCAATTTCTTCTTTTATTTGTTGTGCTTTACTTTAAATAACATATGTCCATCTTCTTACAAAATATCTATTTCTAGCAATGCTGTTGCCTTAAGGTTTACTTTGCCTTACATTAGAATAGTTATATCAGCTTTCTCGTGGTTAGTGTTGCAGGAGACAGTCTTTTCCATATTTTCACTCTGGCCCTCTGTGCTTTACATTTAAAGCTTAAACTTTGTAAGGAGTATATTGTTGGATATGTTTTTTCTGTATATGCTCTAACAATATTTGCTTTTTAATTGGAGTCTCTAGTTCCTTTATATTTAATGTACTTACAGATACATTAGGGCTTAAATCTATCATCTGATTATTTATTTTCTGTTTTTCATATCTATTTTTAAATTTTTATTTATCTTGCCTTTTGAATTAATCAAGTTTTTTTTTTTTTTTTTGACAGAGTCTTGCTCTTTCGCCCAGGCTGGAGTGCAGTGGTGCAATCTCGGCTCACTGCAAGCTCCGCCTCCCGGGTTCACGCCATTCTCCTGCCTCAGCCTCCCAAGTCGCTGGGACTACAGGCACCCGCCACCATGCCCGGCTCATTTTTTTGTATTTTTAATAGGGACAGGGTTTCACTGTGTTGGCCAGGATGGTCTCGATCTCCTGACCTTGTGATCCACCTGTCTCGGCCTCCCAAAGTGCTGGGATCACAGGCATGAGCCACTGCGCCCAGCCTAATCAAGTATTTTTAAAATTATTTTTTTCTCCCTTAATAGTGATTTTAGTGGTTATCTTAGGCATTTCAAGATGCATTCGTAATGTATGAGTCTTCCTAACATTATTTTTTTTCACTGCTTCCCAGGCAATTTGCAGCATTTCAACTCTTTTTACCATTCCCTATTGCCTTCTATGCTATTTTTCTGTTGTATTATAACTCTCTTTATATTTTTAAACCACAAAAGATGTTGTAATTGTTATTCTCAATCATGAAAGTTTATTTAGATTTCCTCACTCTCCCTCCTCCACAGTGATCTTCAGTCCTTCCTGCATTATTTTGTTTCCATTTAAGGTCTTTTCTCTCTTTTTCTGCATAAAATGTTCCTTTTAATATTTTTTTTAGTGCAAGTCTCCTGGAAACAAATTCTCTCATTTTTTTGTTTGTCTAAATCTGTCTTTATGTTGCTGTATTTTATGAGGATATTGTCACTATATATAGAATACTAAATTGGCAGTTATCTCCTTCCAACTCTTTAAAGATATTAATCGTCTTGTTGAATTCTGGCATTCAATGCATTTCTGTTGAAAAGTCAACTGTCAATCTCATTGTTTTGAACGAGAGTATCCTTTTTCTGGCTACTTTAAAGATTTTTCTCTCTGTAGTTTGATTTTGTTAGTTCGAATACATTGTATTTAAATGTGGTCCTCTTTGTGTTAATCCTGCTTGGGGTTTATAGCACTTCTTGACTCTGTAAGCTTGATATCTCCCAACCTTTGAGAAATTCCTGGCCAATATTCCTTCAGAAGCATTGTTTCTGTTTCCTCCTGTCTCTTCTTTTCCTGGAACTCCAGTTACATATACTAATACTTTTCACCATCTACTATATATTACTTACACTCATTCTATATTTCCAATCCTTTTGTTCTCTGTATCATTAGAAATGAATATTTTCTACTAACCTATATTTCAGTTTAGTGATCCATTCTTATTCCATTTTTAATCTGCTGAATTAATATCTGATGTTGTATTTTTAAGTTTTAGGATTTCTATTTGATTCTACTCTTCTGTATAGATACCAGTTTTCTGGCAAAGCTCTCCATCTTTTAAAAAATTTTTCTTGATTATACTAATGATTTTAAATTCCAGAAATAATAAATCTAACGTTTGGTCCAGCTTTTATTGTTTACTTTTTCTTGGCTTTTGGACATTTGGTCCTATTTTCAAGCATTTCTAATAATTTTTCATTGAATGTAAAACATTGTACATGAACAACTTGTAGGGTCTTGATAAATAATGATGTTTTGTGATCCTAAGTTTCTCATAATGGAGTCACTTATGATAAGTGACTCAGCCTACAGTGAAATTGTTGACCGTTCAAAGTGATAAACATATATATGGTGGACTGAAGTGATAGGATATCACCTGCTGTGATCAGGCACCCCCAAGACCTAACAAGAAAGTGAAGCCAAAAGTCAGCTGAGATCATGACTATGGATCCTCCTGTAGAGGGTCATAAAAACTGCAAAGAAACTGGCCATGGCCAAGATGCTTGCAGAAGCTCTGCCCACGACAACTCTGAGACCTCTTTTCATAGGCAGCAGCTGCTGGAAGCACTGCTGGGGGAAAAGTGACACCCTCTGCCACCTTGGGAAAGCCAGACCCGCCCAGTTGGTCAGCCAGCGTGCTGGTCTCCTGAGCTACTCACTGTGGTTAAGGTCTCCCTCTCTCTTAATACTGCCTGTGGGTATTAAATATATTTGCACGACTGTTGTTGGGTGAAAACCTCATAATAAACCATGTATTTGAAGGCATTTAATAGGTCAAAAAGTCGTTGTGAAACATCCTGCCCCTCAGTCGGAGATAGCACAACGAAGCTGATTTGCCCCTGACAGGAGAGGTCTCTGGATGAAGTAACATTTCTTCCTGGAAGATTAAATTGTTTTTCTGACAGGCAAATAGACCATGTGAAGATCTGCTTCATCCAGTTGAAGCTGGACTTAAAGCTTTGGGAGAGCTAGTTTGGGGCATAATAAAGATAATCTCAAATTCTTTGACATTCCTTTCGTTGAGTTGCTCCTCCTCTTACAACTGAGTGGGCCTGGGACTGCTTTGACCAATCTAATATGGCAGAAGCGTTACTGCACCAGGAACTCCGAATTCTTTGGCTCTCGGCTAAGCAGAAATTAACACCAGGCCAAAAATAGATTTTCTCAGGCTAGGTTTGCTGCTTGAGCTTCCCAAGGGAGCAGCATACTGGAAAGGACTCCTGGTGGTAGCTCCTGCAGGAGCCAGGCTCTTCTCATTTTAAGGAAGCTGACATGGGAAAAGTAGTCACCCGCTGGCCTGATTAGACGGGGCTTTCCCTGTGCCTGCGCAGGGGGGCGTCATCCCCTGACAGGCCCATGTACAGAAAATGGCAGATAAGCCCCGCCTTGGGCAGAGATGTCAGTATTACAATGAGATTACAGCGAGAAGAAAGTCATGAAAGGTCAGTGGCGGATTTCATCTTGTCTTCAGCCCGCTGGATCTGGTCCAGTTACTCTAAGGAATACCAGAGTCCTGCTTCACCAACCTTGGAAGATATTATTCAAGGAGTTAAATGGTTAGGTTCTTTCTTTTATGGTTTGGATTTCAGCCTAATCAGCTAAGTTAGGAGAGACTATGTGTTTGGGTAGCAGGAAGGCTGGGGGAGGGAATATATCCAAGACATGTGAGGCCCATTGAGATCTTGGTTACCAAGTTTCTTGTCTGCCAGGATAGAGTCTCTTCTCCATACTGTCTCAGAAGTGATGCTGTGCCAATTTGTGGTCCAGGTCTTAAGAGAATGGCCTTGTCTTTTGAAATGCCCCCTCTGGAGGAAACTAGTCACCATATGAGAAGTGCAACTACACTGAGACTTCCATGCTGTGAGGACCCAAACCAGTCATGTGGAAAAGACTCCTACAGAGATAAATGCTTGACCACTCCCCAGCTATTTTAAACCTCCTAGCCCAGGCTCTAGGGACTTGAGCAAAAAAACTTTCAAACAACTGCAGTCTCAATATCTGGCTGCACGTGAAGATCACTGAACCACCCAGCTGAGTCTGTCAACCCCCCAAATTATGAAAGATAGTAAGTTTTCCTCTTAAATCTCTAAATTTTGAGATGGTTTGCAAAACAGTAACAGATAATGGGAACACGGTCTACTAGAGAGCGGCTTTTAATGCAGTGGCTTAGCCCTTAGTTAATTCCCCATCTGGAGTCTCAGCTGAAAGCATGAGGATATTTCACAGAGCTTCTCCACTTTGTTGGACCATGAACTCCAACTTCTGCCTACCCAGTGCTAGATGACTGCCAAAAATCCCTGCTCAGCTACTCAGCACCCCAGTTGCTACAACCTGCGCTTTTCTTTAGAGATTTGCCTGATTTTGCCTCATGTAAGCCCAGCTAGGAGTTAGTGGATGCCTCAAAGAGAAGTTTCATGCTGAATTTTGGGCTCAGTTTTCCAAGGTTCCCTCCTTTCCGGGTATGTTTTAATCGTTCCCATCATTGAAAGATAGGAAGGGCAGTAGCAAAAAAGAAATCAGAAGGGCAAATGAAGAAGGAGAAAAGATTGACAATTATAGAGATAAAAGGGAAAGAAGTTGGCAGGTTTAGAAACAAGCACGTGTTCAAATTTTTATCTCAAAGCTTTCTATATTTCCTGCATATCAGTTTCTCACTACTAATTACATATGTTTTTGCTTAGTTGATCAACATTTATTTGCCTAGATTCTATAAATTGCTTCCCTATTTCCATGTCCATCTTCACCTAATGGCCATGTCTTTCTGGCATGCCCTGTATTTGATCTTTTACTGCTTTGAGAGGCTAGCAATAAGAACAAATTTTATGCAAACTTTGCATTTCACAAACTGGTTAGTTCTTTTTTTTTTTTAGTTTATCATCTGCTTTCTGTACCTTGTCATATTCATCAGGCAGCAGCTAATTGACACTTTCATTCTTGTGCCTAGCAATCTTCTTAGCCAAATTGAAATATTCATTAGGGACATGTTCCATCCTCCAAGTTGCCACAAATAACACTTTGCTAGTCACTTCATTACTATACAACATGGATTGCCAGTTTTCCAGCCTCCCCTTAAAATTTTCTCACCATTTTTCTGGGCTTAGCTTTTAAAGTCTGTAGTCACTACTCCTACACAAAGCTAATGCCACATATTTTAGGATTTTGTTTTAGGTATCAATTTCTGTATCAGTTAGTAATTGCTGTGCAATACACCATCCCAAAAGTTAGCAGCTTAGAACAACAGTGTTTTTTGTTGTTCCTCATGGGTCCACAGGTTGACTAAGCAGTTTTGCTGATCTGGGCCAGATTTGACCTTTCTTCTTTGGGATCCCTCATGCATCTATGACCAGGCAGGGGCCAGCAAAGGGCTCTGTTTCTAAGGGTTGGCTCACCTCTCCTCTATATGCTTCCTTACCATACTATCAGGTCAACCCAGCCTTGTTCTCATGGGAGAGGAAAGGCTCCAAAAGACCAGAAGTCATGAGATCTCTGGAGGTCCAGCCTGAAACCTGGGACAGCATCACTCCTCCCATGCTCTGTTGGCCAGAGAAAATCATAGGCAGCCCATACTCAAGAATGTGGCGGGATGGGGCAGGGGAGAGGAATACATACAGCCTCTTGATGGGGCTGCAAAGTAATATAGCAAAGTGTGTGGATATAGAAATTGATGAAAAGTTGGGGGCAACTTTTTATTTTTTACAGTCTACCACAAGCTATGACAGAAATCAGCACAGAGTGAGTGGAGACCAATAAGCCAAAAGCATTGCATGTAAGGAAACCTTCAATACAAGGTGGTATCTGAGCTAGGTTTTTTTAGGATGAACAGGAGCTAGTCAAAAAAATAAAATGCAGAAAGCATACCAGGTAGAGAAACCAGCACGTGTAAAGTCATGAAGATGTGAGAAATCACATTTGGTTCTGGAAACTGGGATCCACAACACTTTCCTGACATTGAGTGCCCCTCTCATCCTGTCCTCAGACTTATATTCTTCTTTGCTTAGAGAAATTTCAAGCCTTCTTTAGGAAATCCTTAATTCATCTGTTCCTTTTTCTCATCTACCAGTGTAACCTCATGTGGCTTTGACACTGGAGCCAAAAAGGCTGGGTTTCAATTCTATTTTTTTCCACCTTCCATCTGAATAACCTCTCTGTGACTTAGTTTCCCCATCTGTAAAATAGTGATAACAACTTATAGGGACATTGCAATAGTTAATCCCAGACACTGAAACAGGGTGGGGGTTATAGGACTGTGGGACAGGGGTTAAGAGTGGAACAGAGCTTGCTAGTAGCTGCAGAATGTGGGCCAAAAGCAGATCAAGGAGCCCTCATGTGAAATGAATCAGGACTGGGATCAAAGTGTTATTATCAAGAGGCCTACTTGAGATGTGTCAGAGTAGGAACCGCTGTCTCTAGGGTAGAGCAAATGGATTTGGAAGAAAAGACAGCAGGCCAGGCCTGAAGATACCTCCTCTATATCTATAAGACAGGCTCAAGGACTCAATAAAAATAAAACCTCTTTGAAGAGATGGCCCATGGTCCCTAAGTCGTGTATATGGTCTCTAAGTTTATAGGGCAAACTATACAGAGGTTGCCTAGTCATTGAGGTTGATTTATTAAAGGTATCACCAATATTGTTTCTTTTTTTTTTTTTTTTTACTTTCACACTGAACATATCACATGGTGTTGAGTGCCTGGAACACTCAACATCATACCTTTTTTACTCCCTCCCGGTTACTGCATACCCATGCCAGATCTTTCTTCTTAAATGCCAGTTTTATCATTTTTAACTTCCAAACCATCAGTCACTTTCAGTGACTAATGGACAAATGGTCCACACTTAGTCTGTCAGTCATAGACCTCTGCAAACTGGTCTCAAACTGTTTCCAGCCCCTGCTCCTTGCACATGCCAATCAATCCCATGAAGTAGATTTCTAATAGCCAATCCCAGAGCATGACATATACAGCCTCTGAAACCATCCCTGGACAATTGCACATTCTCCACTTTTTCCCATCATTCAGCCGTCTAGCATCCTACCCCAAGGTTTGTTTTTTTTTTAAAGTGCTTACTGCATACCTACTATGTACTGGTCCTCCACTAGGCATTACAACAATGAAGGAGAGGAACAAGATCCCTGCACTTCGAGGAATTGTATACCTGTAGTTGTTTTCCTCCCCACTTCTCTACCTATCAAGATCCTATATATCCTTCTGCAGCTCTTACAACAATTTCCGTCTCCTGTGAGGCTAAATGAACTATACAACAAATATTAGAAACCACTTTTATGCATTGCTATATCCTCACAGTGTCTTGTGTACTGCTTTATGCATAGGAGGTGCTCAGTAACTGGTATTCATTAATTCATCCAACCATTCATTCGTTCATTCTGTGGTAAGGTTAAAAATATATATATTTGGTTCCTGGCACAGAGTTCCAAAATCCCTTGGAGTCTCCTAAGTGATTAGTGTCCTTTGTATGCTAATGAGATGATTTTTGGCAGAAGGGGCCTAGACAGCTTCAAATGGGGGCTGGCCACCAGAAAGACCAAGCCATGATTGGAAGTTTGGAACTTTCAGCCCCATCCCCCTACCTCGAAGAGAGAATGGAGATTGAGTTCATTCACCAAGCAACGATTTCTGTAGTCATTCCTAAGTAATGAGACCTCCCTAAGAACTCTTAAACAATGGAGTTTGGAGAGCTTCCAAATTTGTGAGCCCACTGAGGTGCCAGGACGGTGATGCACTCCAACTTCACAGGGACAGAGGCTCCCACACTAGGGACCCTTTCAAATCTCATTCTATGTACCTCTTCAACTGTTTTTTTTTACTGGTATCATTTATGATAAATTGTAATAGTAAATATAGCATTTTTCTGTGAATTACTGAACACAAAGAAAGAGGAGTCATGGGGACTCCCACATTTGTAGCCAAGTTAGACAGAAGAATAAGCGTGCACACTCAATTGTGGCTGGCTTCTGAAGGGGGAGCAGTCTTGCGGGACTGAGCCTTCAACTGAATTGAATTGAATTTGTAGACACCCAGTTTGTGTCAGAGAATGGAGAATCAGAGACATTCATTTACTTATTCATTTATTCATGATGCTCAACACTTCACTCAGACTTTCAGTTTTAAACTCTATGTGAATCCTCCTCCTACCCCCAAATTAGTCTCTGACTTGGCCAAACAAAATTTGAGTCAGAAGATGTCAAACTTTTATCTGGTTAAAAAGCTGACTTTATCATTTCTCTTCCCAAATAATCTATTTCAAACAACTAGTCACTTCATAGCCTTCCATGTTTCTCACCATAGGCGATTGCTTTCTTTCCCTCCCCAGTCAGAGAAGTTAGTGAGCATAGAGTTCCTAACACCCAACTCAGACACTTCATAATGAATTGCCACAATCTGGCAGATTTGGAGCTATAAGTCTAGTCCCTTTCTTGAACAAAAGACTGAGACTCTTGCTCTTATCTACTGACCACAAACATTCCTAAGTAGCTTCTGCTACTTAGGAATCAATTAATCAACCCCCAATATAACCAAAACATATTTCCCAGATAACCAGTTTTAAGGCCTGTGATTCTATTCAACATATTTTGTTTTTCTCAAGAAGTAAATTAGTTACTACAAATAGAGAGATCCAGAATCCAACATTGCCATTTAATTTACTCGTGGAAATATGGAGTTTTTGACAAATATTTTAGGCCTCCAATCATGGATCAAGATTATTATAAATAAACTTAATGTCCAATTATTAAAGAATGGTTAATTAAATTATAGTGCATAAAGGTTGCATTATAAAAATATTCAATTTATGTTTGTGAAAAAAATTTAATAGCAATGGGAAATGCTTACAATCTAAGGAGCAGGTGAAAAAAAGACGGTGTTCAGAGAAGTTGATAAAATACAATGCCAAAAACATGTACGTGTACACAAAGAAAATAGGCTGGAAGCACAAGCATCAAAATTTTAACAATTGTATTAATTTTCCTTTGCAAGTTTGTGTATTTTTGAAAGTTTTCTATGTCAACATCTGCTCACCTCCTAAAGTTGATTAAATTTTTTTTCTTTAGGAACCACCAAACAAAATGCAAAGCCCAAGAAGTTGGCTATGACACTTCAAAATTTGCTCATCAAATTGTCCCCTATCAGAATAATAACACGCTGTCCATTCTCTTCATAATGAGTTATTTCATTTTTCCCTAAGATGGGCACAATCTTAAATATACCTTAATCAATTTTCTCAAATTAAGATACCGCAAAACCTACTTTCCCCTGGCTCGTTACAAGTGTTATCAGCTAGTCTCTGATGAGAAATACAATTTAACAAATTGTGAAGGATAGGATGCCTGAGCAGTAAGGACTGTTTGGCTCGCATGAGCTCCCAAAACCCACAATAGGATTTTCTAGAATCACACTCCTATGTCGTCCATTAGAAGTTAACCAATAGGCTCATGCATGACAATGAGGCCTCACCTCCCTAGAAACAGTACCAGACAGCTTTTTAACACACTTAATTTTTCTTCTGTTATCTGAGACCATAATGCTACTCCCAGTTGTACTTAGCAAAAGCTAAATGGCAAATGAAGTAAAAAAGAAAATTCATTTGACGGGAAAAGCATTTCTTGGGTGGATATGATGAACAATATAGCCCAAGATTCAACATTTAAGAAAAGGTTAAAGTCTGAGGGAAAAGCAAAAGGCAATATAATACTGTGATGATAACCAAATTGCCTTCACATTCCCCCTTGCTGGTTTCATAACAATTGCTGCATAAGTGTTAGAGTAAAATTGTTTTTTTTTCTTTTTTACGCCAACCTTCAAAGCAGCTCAGAGTATTTTCACATTCAGCTAGGACAACAAGATGAAAAAAAATTCTTTCCTCTTTGATTCTAAATATAACTAAGTAGTTTTTTAGAAATGAGGCAGAAGGACAGATGGAAGCTGAAAGTACCCTGCATCAGGGCCACACATAGAGGTTTCGATACAATATTTGAAAGGAGAGATCCACATAGCCATGCAGGGGTCTACTGCCAAGTACTAGCTGCTGGATGCAATTACATTAGGAACTTCACGATTCAAAGAGCAAAGCATTTGCTAAATGAATTGCATGTGTGGCCGGAATATTAATGACTACTATCATACTCAGCCTGTAATAATACCCAAGTGAGTCATTTCACAAAAATTGTCATTTATAAAAAAATCAACTAATCAGTGAGAGGTAGGCTCATTTTCAAAACTAGATTTTTTCCCCTTTATACTTTAGCAAATTCTATCTTTCCTTACAATGTCTGCATTGATGAAGTTCAATGCCTGTACTAGTTTTCAGCTACAGAGTAACCATAAACACATAAAATTCTCAGAGATTATCTTACTTGGGATTTTTTAAGGAGTATTCTAGTGACCCCTTTTCATGATCTGCATGAGAATCATGAAAAGATACTTATTTAAAAACATAGGTTTTGGGGACTCACCTCAAAGTTAATTATATGCAATCTCAAGGTAGGTAGTCAAGAATTTCCACTTTTAAGAATTTCTTCTCTGGTTGATTTTTATGACCACTAAAATCTGAATGAATATTAGTGTTCTAAATTTTCAAAAAAAAGAAATTCCATAAAAACAAAATGATGATAAGCAAATTATAAAATTCAATACTAGAAGAGTTAACTTGCCCCAACTCATCCACTGTCAGTGGATTTGTCAGAGAAGGTCTATCTTAAATGAAAAGAGGCATATCCAAGGTGTTCCTGGAGAGGTGCTCAAGGATATATTTGGCCCCATTAACTTAGAAGTGACAAGGACACATTGAAGTTTCATTTACGGATCTCTTAAATTAAATATCAGACTTCTACATTCATTCTATATTTGTCCTTTCAATAAATATGCCTGCCTAAAATCTAAAGCCATATCTAAATTTGTAGGTGCTGGTAAAGAATAGCATAGACAGAAGGACCATAAGTGAAATACCTGCCCAGCTGCCTGTAGGCTGCCAATGCACACACCAGAAAGCTACTCAGATGAATTCACAGAAATGTGAGTGAGCCTGGGGTTTAGATTCAGGTTTCATAGCCAACTTGAATCTAAGACAGAAGGCAAATCATATTTCTCTGATAAATAAGAGAGGATGACATAGAAGAGTGGTATCCAAACTTGGTTGTATAATGTTTGAATCACCTAGAGAATTTTCAAAAAACAAAAACAAAAACAAAAGCAAAAAAGAAACCCCTCGTTTTCAAGCCTCAACTCAATATTATTGAAACAGTGCACAGAGCTGCAGTTTAGAAATGTTTAGGTGATTCTCAAACGCAACAATACTTTGAAAATAAAGGCTTAGCACAGCCTGATCATAATTACTAGAAAAATAATTCAAAATTTATCTTATTACTGTTGACTTTGAAGCATTGCCTGTACAAGTAGAAAGTATACAAATCTTTTATTATAATTTGATATTTACTTTTTAATTTTCAGATTTTTTTCTTAATCCTAAATGCCACAGATGTCGTCTCTGAGTATGTGGTGTATCTTCGCTCTGTTAGCCATGGAATAGGACAGGATTGGAGAATATGTACATATATATATATATATATGAATATATACACACACGCTACACTATATATACACACACATATACGTATATATATACACATATATACACACACATATGTACATATATATATATAGAAAAAATTAGCCAGGCATGGTGGTGGGCTCCTGTAGTCCCAGCTACTCAGGAGGCTGAGGCAGGAGAATTGCTTGAACCTGGGAGGCGGAGGTTGCAGTGAGCTGAGATCAAGCCACTGCACTCCAGCCTGGGCAACACAGCAAGAGTGCGAGACTCCGTCTCAAAAAAAAAAAAAAAAGAATATATATATATATATATACACACACACACACACACATTACACTATATATATACATATGCATATATCCTTATAGATATACATATATACATATACGTATATGCGTGTATATACGTATATATGTATATATACGCATATATGTATATATGCTTATATAAACATATATATACATATATAATATATGCGTATATATACGTGTATACATGTATATATATAGTGTAGAGTGTGTGTGTGTGTGTGTGTGTGTATATATATATTCTTTTTTTGTTTTTGTTTTTTGTTTGAGACGGAGTCTCGCTCTCTTGCTCTGTCACCCAGGCTGGAGGGCAGTGGCTTGATCTCAGCTCACTGCAACCTCCGCCTCCCAGGTTCAAGCAATTCTCCTTCCTCAGCCTCCCCAGTAGCTGGGACTACAGATGCCCGCCACCATGCCCAGCTAATTTTTTTCTATTTTTAGTAGAGACGGGCTTTCACCATGTTGGCCAGGATGCTCTTGATCTCCTGACCTCGTGATCCACCTGCCTCGGCCTCCCAAATATATATATACTCTTAAAGCTATATTATTTGGTACATGTAGATTTACAATTGTGATATCTTCCCTTGATTCCTTTGACTTATAAAGTGTCCCTCTTTATCTCTAATAATCCTCTTTAGGGTGTAGTTTTTGCATGGTATACTTT
Source organism: Pan paniscus (assembly GCF_029289425.2). Taxonomy (NCBI): domain Eukaryota; kingdom Metazoa; phylum Chordata; class Mammalia; order Primates; family Hominidae; genus Pan; species Pan paniscus. The sequence goes on along the minus strand of NC_073257.2, from coordinate 71,140,775 downwards.
TCTTTTTTTGTTTCTTCCTTTTTCTCAAATTTCACAGATATTTCTTGTTAGCAGTAATACTGGTCATGTAATTTTTAAACTTATCTTGAAATAATTTTAGACTTACAGAAAAGTTACAAGAATAGTACAGAGTCCCTGTATACCCGTCTCACAGCTTCTCTTCATCTTAACATCTTGCGTAGCCATAATACAATGATCAAAACTAACAAATTAGTATTAGTAGATTTCTATTATTTAAACTCCAGGCTTTTCAGATTTCACCAGATTTTCTACTAATGTCCTTCTCCTATTCCAGGATTCAGTCCAAGAGCCCACATTTCACTTAGTTGTCACATTTCCTTAATCTCCTCTGGGATGTGTCAATTCCTCAGTCTTTTCTTGTCTTTTATACCCTTGACACTTTTTGATGTGAGTTGGCTGTGTCCCCACCCAAATTTTATCTTGAATTGTAGCTCCCATAATTCTCACGTGTTGTGGGAGGGACCCGGTGGGAGATAATTAAATAATCATGGGAGTGGTTCCCCCATACTGTTCTCATGGCAGTAAATAAGTCTCATGAGATCTGATGGTTTTATAAGGGGAAACCCCATTCTCTTGGCTCTCATTCCCTCTCTTGTCTGCTGCCATGTTAAGACATGCCTTTCGCCTCTACTGTGATTGTGAGGCCTCCCCAGCTATGTGGAACTGTGAGCCCATTAAACCTCTTTTTCTCTGTAAAGTACCCAGTCTCAGGTATGTCTTTATTAGCAGCGTGAGAATGAACTGATATACTTTTGAAAAACACCGAGCAACTATTTCATAGAATTTCCCTCAATTTTGGTTTGCCTGATGTCTTCTCATGATTAGATTGACGCTAGGCACTTTTGGTGAAAAAATAAACAGATGATATTCCCTTCTTGGTACATTATATCAGGCAGTATGCAATGTTTTTGTGTTTTATTCCTAGTGATGTTACCCTTGATCACATGATTATGATGGTATGTTCTGGGTTTTTCTATTATGAAGTCATTATCTCTCCCTTTGTAATTAATAAATATTGTGGAGGAGATACTTTGAGTGTATGAAAATATCCTGTGTCTCCTCAGACTTTTGCCCACTAAATCTACCATCCATGGGGGGATCTTGCCTAAAACAATTATTACAATGTCATTATCATGGTGATTTCCTATTTCCCTCATTTCTTCTACATTTATTCATTGGAATTCTATGAGATAGAACTTCCCTTTCCCTCATTTATTTATTCAGTTAATTATTTATATCAGTATGCTTTGGGTTATTATATAATATTATCATTATCAATTTCATTGTACAAATTTTTCCAGTTTGGGCCATTGAGAGCTTTGTCAGGTTGGCGCTTGTGGTCTTTGACATGCCCTCAATTTTTTTTTTTTTTCTGAACACATCTTTACTTTTTGGCACCATAATGATAATCTTCTCCATCTTTTCCCAGCTCGGCAATCAACCACTTTTCTCCAAGGAATTCTGATTGTAAAGCAGCATTTAGAAAGTAAGATCTGGATACTAGGCGTGCTCATTGCCATTGATTTGCCATTATCCTCTCAGAAGTCAGAACCAGGAAATACACGTATGTATGCTATGCCATGATTACATATACATCTTTGTTTATTTCTGTATTTATCTGTGTGTGTATGTGTGTGCATTCAGATTGATACCTGTGATTCCAGTAACAACGTGGGTTTATTCTAGACGTTCCACTTTCCTTATTTATAACTTTTTTCTCCACAGTGAAAAACTTGATCCCATTATCTGCAATATTTTTACTTATTTGTTCAAGTCTAGTATATACCAATAAAGTTTCATAATTGTTAACGGGTGCTCATGTGAAAAACAATTTGCCAACTAGACTCAGTGTTTACATATAGTTCTTTTTGACCTCAGTCGTATAGAATCCAGTCCAAAAATGCTGTTTTCTGAAGTAATTTGACTTATTTTCTTCTTCATTCCTTTCAGGGTTGTTATGTTATTCATTTGTAACACAGGCTCACTTGTAATATTTATATACCGTTTTAGTTTCCCATCAAATCCTGGTTGATTTTAAAAATATTTACCTACAGTAAAACTCACTCTTTAAGGTAATATACAGGTTTTGACAGATGCTTAGCATTGTATATCCACAACCACAGCCGTAACAGAGAACACTTCCATCACTGCACTTCCTTTGAACTGCCCCTATGTAGTCAACCCTTCCAACTGCACCTTACCGAAGTAAACCACTGATTTGTTTGACATTTCTATAGTTTTGCCTTTTCCAGAATGTCATATAAATAGAATCACCTAACATACAGCCCTTTAGATTTGGCTTCTTTTACTTAGCTAAGTACATGTAAGATTCATACATGTTGTTACATGAATCAATAATTTATTGATTTTTATTACTGAATAGTATTTCATTGTTTGGATGTACAGTAAGTAGTTTATTCGTTCACTGATTAAAGGGGACTGGGCTGTTTCCCAAGTGGGGCAAGTATGAACAAATCTGCTCGAAGTATTCTTGTACAGGTTTTTGCGTGAAAGTAAGTATTCATTTCTCTTGGGCAAATATATTAGTCAGGGTTATACAGAGAAACAGAATGTGTATATATAGAAAGAGATATCCAGTAGGATGTGTATATTAAGAGAGATATAGCTCTGGAGGTTGTCAAGTCCAAACTCTACAGGATAGGCTGGCAGGATGGAGTTGATGTTGCAGCTCAAATCCATCAAGCCATCTGCTTCAGGTTGGTGGGAAACATGGAAAGATTAGTGAATTTCAACAGCATGCATCTATTACTGCACTTTATTTGTTATGAAGTGAGTCCCTTGATCAGAAGCAGTGCTTTGTGGAATACTATGATGGTAGTATCTCACTTCGGGTACCAAAATCTTATTAGTCATGCTTCTCTGGAGAAATAGAATGAATAGGAATGGGACAGGAACAGATTTATTTATTTCTTTATTTATTTTTTGAGGCGGAGTCTCGCACACTCGCCCAGGCTGGAGTGCAGTGGGCCATCTCAGCTCACTGCAAGCTCCGCCTCCTGGGTTCACGCCATTCTCCTGCCTCTGCCTCCCGAGTAGCTGGGACTACAGGTGCCCGCCACCACGCCCGGCTAATTTTTTGTATTTTTAGTGGAGACGGGGTTTCACCGTGTTAGTCAGGATGGTCTCAATCTCCTGACCTTGTGATCTGCCCACCTCAGCCTCCCAAAGTGCTGGGATTACAGGCGTGAGCCACTGCGCCCGGCCAGGAACAGATTTATTTTAAGGAATTGGCTCATGTGATTTTGGAGGCTGCCATGTACAAAATCTACATGTAGGGTAGTCCAGCAGGACAGAGGCCCACGGAAGAGTTGATACTGCAGCTTGAATCCAAAGGCAGTCTAAAGGCAGAATTCCCTCCTCCTCCAGGGATTTCAATTTTTCTCTTAAGACCTTCAACTGATTGGATGGGGCCCATCTACATTAGAGAGGGCAATCTGCTTTACTCCAAGTCTGCTGACATAAATGTTAATCTCATCTTTAAAAAGCACCTTTGCGGGCCGGGCGCAGTGGCTCACACCTGTAATCCCAGCACTTTGGGAGGCTGAGGTGGGTGGATCACGAGGTCAGGAGATTGAGACCAGCCTGGCTAACACAGTGAAACCCCGTCTCTACTAAAACTACAAAAAATTACCCGGGCGTGGTGGCACATGCCTGTAGTCCCAGATACTCAGGAGGCTGAGGCGGGAGAATCGCTTGAACCCGGGAGGCGGAGGTTGCATTGAGCCAGGAGGTTGAGATCAGGCTGCTGCACTCCAGCCTGGGCCACAGAGTGAGACTCTGTCTCAAAAAAAAAAAAAAAGTATTTTAGCAACAACATCTAGGCTGGTATTTGACCAAATATCTGAGTACCATGGCTTAGCCAAGTTGACATATAAAATTATCCATCATAGTAAGTTTCTAGGAGTGGGATTGCAGAGTCAAATGATAAACATATATTTAATTTTATTAGAAACTGCCAAAATATTTTCCATAGTGGCTGTGCCATTTTTCATTCCCATCAGCAATGTATAAGAGTTCCAGTGGCATGGTCACTTTTTTTTGATTGTTTGTTTTTGGCCATTCTAATGTGCATGTAAGGTGTCTCATTATGGTATTAAAATGTATTTTTCTGAAGACTAATGACGTTGAGCACCATTCTATATAGTTATTTTCATCCATATATCTTGTTTGATGAAATGCCTGTTCAGATTTTTGGCATTTGTTTAAAAAATTGATTGTTGCTTATCTTATTTTTGAGTTTCGTGAATTCTTTATGTATTCTGGATATAAGACCTTTGTCTGAAATGTTATTTGTAGATATTTTTTCCAAACTGGACCTTGTCCTTTTGTTCATTTAACAGTGCATCTTGCAGACCAAAGTTTTCCAAATTGAATAATATCCGACTTAGAAATATTTCTTTTGTGAATGTTTTTGGTGTGGTATCTAAAAATCTTTTGTCTAACTTGAGATAACAAAGGTTTTCTCAATTTTCCTTTAGAGGTTTTATGTTTTCATTTATGTCTATAGTACATTTTGAGTTAACAGCTGTGTAAGATACAAGATATGGGTTTGAGGTGGATCTTTTTGTTTGGATTTTTGCTTGTTTGGTTGGTTGGTGCCTTCCACCATGATAGGAAGCTTCCTGAGGCCTCCCCAGAAGCAGTTGCCATAAGAAAACCACAATAATTAATTTAGAAATGATGATATTGACACTGACAGGTGAAGATAGGTGGTGGTCATTCATAAGAATTGATTCTTGAACATTTCTTTGCCCAATTTTTGTATTAATTTGTCTTATTACTGAGTTATAAAAATTTATTATATATTCTAGATAAGTCCTTTATTTGCTTTGTATTTTTAATACCCAATTCAAGTATGTGACTTGTCTTTTCATTGTCCTAATAATGTTTTTTGAAAAGCAGACATTTTAAATTTTGATGAAGTACAACTTACCACTTTTTGTTTATGGATTATAATTTTGGTGTGTATCTATGACACTTTTGCCTAACCCAAGACCACAAAGTTTTTATCCAATGTTTTCTTCTGGAAGTTTTATAGTTTAAGTTCCTATATTTAGGTCTATGATTCATTTTCAGCTGATTTTTTATGTTTGGTGCAAGGTATAAATCAAAGTTGACATAATTTTTAAATGTGAATATTCAATTGTTCCTCCACCATTTGTTGAAAAGACTTCTTTCTCTGCTGCTTTGTCTTGGCATCTTTTTCGAATATCACATTGATTGGTTTCTGGACTCTATTCTATTCTGTCAATCTATATTTCTATCCTTATGCCAATACTACACTGTATTAATGCTTAATATTTTTAAATGAAGGTTAAAATGGCTATAAATTAACTTTAAATACTTTTCACATCCATGCTTTGAAATTAATCATTTATTGGTTTATAAACTCTTAAGATTTAAAGATTTAAATGAGTAAAAAAATTTTTTAAGTTGCTAAATGTAAAACTCTGAGAACCCATAAGCAAATGCTAACAACACAGGGAAGAAAGACCTTCAAGATGAAAATAAAACTCCATGATGATACAGAACTGCAGAGAACTCTGGAGAAAGCTAGTGAAATTGAGAAAAAGGGAGAAATTATGGAATATTTACCAGAGTTTGCCATATGAGGTGCACAGGAGATCACTGGATAAATTTTTTAGGGTATCAATGCCTGATCCCCACCCCCAAATATATGGACTGTTTTGGAACAAGGCTATGTTTGAGGATCAAATATATATTCCAGATATAAGTAATCAACAAGCTTAATCATTGTGAAGAGAACAAAACAAGTATGTAATACAGAGATGAGGACTGCACTGCTGTAAGATATTAAGGAATGAGCTAAATATCACAGAAATACACCTTTATTTTTAATAATTATTAAGAAGTATACAATTACATACGTTTATTCAGATACAGAAAATTGATATGAAAATATCTGACCTTCACTTTGAGAGCTAGAAAAAGTTATTATATACTAATAACTACCACTCTTTAAACATCTCCACTTGGGATCCCCCAGAAGCAGATCCTGACAGTGATTCAATGCAATTATTTTACTGGGAAACCCCTGAAACAAGGCACCCAATAAAGGAGATGTCATAGCTAGCTACCACTGTGATCAGCTGGACCTTAATCCTACGGAGTTCTGGGAAGGGTGCAAAACACATCTCAGAGTTATCCTGAGAGGCAAGAGCACTGGGATATTTATGCACCAACACTTAAGAGTCAGAGTTTGAGGATTTCTGGGAAGGGAGTGTTATCTCTCGGGTACTTCTGTCCTTCCAAGTCTTCAGAAATAGCCCTCAGGAACCAAGTGGCATACACTGAAAGCTGGAAGTCCACCAGAGTACACACAATTGATAAAGAATGAGGCACAGATGGATTATGCCTCGATGTACTAGGGGATTTTGAGATCCATTTAATGCATTATTTATAAGCTTCACAAATACTACAAAGAGGTTTTTTTTTTTTTTTCTTAGAAAGAAACCAAGACACATCCAATAAATAATTATTGTGTGCCTTTTATGGCCCAGGCACTGCTCCAGACACTAGGGATAGAGTGGTGAGCAAAAACAGATTATGCCCATATGGAGTTTACACTCTGGTAGGGAGAGACTGGCAGACATGTAAGCCAATATAGCATCAGATGTAGATAAGAACTGAGAAGAAAAATAAAGCAAAATAAGGGAATCAAGAATGACGAGGGGTGCTTTTTCAGACCATTCATTTAGGGAAGCCTGCTCTTAAAAGATGAATTTGAGAAGAGAACTGAATGCAGGGAAGAAGCAAGCCCAGTGAAGACTTCAGGCGAAGGAAACAAGTCTACGGCCCCGAGGTGTATCCATGTTTGGTATACGTAAAGAACAACAAGGAAGCTAATGTGGCTGGAAGAGAATGAAGAAGAAGGGAGATTAATCAGGAATAACGCGAGAGACATAGACCCTCATAGTCCATAGTGAGGAATTTGTAATTCATGTTAGATGTAATTGTAAGTGTGGCAGGTAACAGTGGATGAAGAAAAACAAGCTAGGAATCTAGTGTACTAATTCAGGAAAAATAAAGGTATTAAATGATTCTCCTAATAAGATAAAATTAACTGCTCAATCTGCACTTCAAATTTAAATCCGTCTTCCTCCCAAGCTGACGATCTTTGCTCTATGACATTTGCTTCTCCCTTACAGCTTGACATTTTCGTTTCTCTGGAGCTCTTTATGAATATGAGTAATCAGTGATGTCTCTTTGCCAAATCAAAACAGGAAAAACAAGGAAAATCCCCCCAGACTGACAAAAGAAAAAGAAATTCCACTGAATTTAATAAGCTTGTGGCTGTCCTATTTTTTCAAACCCTGGGAAGGAAGAACAATTTAAACTTGCAGCACTGATACTTCACGAGTATCTTTGACTGCTGACTCTGAGCATTATCTTGTGAGACTCCCAGACTCACTGAAATCTCAAATTGCTGCTTTTCTGCCTGCTGAGTGCTGTGAGTTGAAAAGAACCGAGTCATTTGTTTCCTCCACAAGCCTGAGGTATTTCGTGAATCCACATTTATTTCAAGGATGCTTTCTTTCTCGTGGGAGACTTTTAAGTCCCAAAGGTCAACAGAAAGCCTTGGAATATGATGCCTTTTTCATCTTGCTAACAGCAGGGAAAGAATAGAATGAAAGAGCCTAACAGTAAGAGAACATAAGGAATAAAAGAAACAACAAGGTAATTTCATTTACCTTTTGCAGTTAAAGAAAGGAAACAAGAATAGCCCTAGCACAGAAATAATTACCTGGTTAGCATTCTGCAACCTTGCTGGATTTGTGATGCTGCAGGAATATTGATGAGTCTGACTAGTAACTTTGGTCGACCAATGACAGGTTCATGACTCCTCTCAAACAGCAGGCTGGCTTTTATAGACTTTCTGAGTCACTTCTCACTAATGCTAGCCCTCCTGAAGCTCCACTCAGGTATGAGTAATAGGGAGGTGGCCATTTCTCCCTCTGTTCCGTCTTCTTTCAGAGAAGCAATTATCTTCTTTTGTTGTCTAAATCAATAATAAATCTCTCCACCATTATCAGAACACTTGAAGAACACTGGTGGGTTGGTCCTGGATAATAATCCCTAACAAGGCAAATCCATGATTTGCCCATGGGTGTCAAAGATGAGAGAGACATCCAAGTGGAGCCAGACTGCCCGAGTTCAAATCCTAGCTCCTCCACTTATGAACTATGTGGGCATAGCTCAATTTCCAAAACTTCAGTTCTCTGATCTAAAAATGCAGATGAAAATAGTAGTATTTACCCTAGAATTGTAGTGCATTAATATAGAAAACAATATCTGGAATAACTTTCCCCCATGATAATGCATATTCACATACAACCTGATTAATTCCCACCCTCTACCCAGCACACATCCCAGAATTCTACTGACTCTGTATCCCAGGACTATGGGAGAGAAAGGCGTGCCACCTAATTAACAGATCCCTGGAATCATTCATGCTGACCTGGAAGTCTGGGCTAGGCTTTCAGGATTCACAACGGCTCTTCCCAGATGGCATCAATCCATAGCCAGAACAAGAATGGATTAGAATTGTCCCAGGGAATTCCTAGCTGGCTAACAATAACTTTTCAATAATGATTCACCAGAATTTTATATCATTTGTACCCCATAATTGCATTAGATAGGGCTTTTGAAGTATAAATCAAACATTTAGAACACTGCCTGGGCAGAGGAGTGCTGCATATAGAACTATTGGGTATTTATTTATTTGTTTATAGTTTTAGTGTCTCAAAAATCAGTAAAACTTAATTAATTTCCATTCTTTCGCCATTAACAGAAAACTGGAAAAAGCAAAAATGTTTTGCATTTACAAAGATAAATGGCCTCTTTACCCAGGGACTGAAACCTCAAACAACAAGTGTGAAAATGAAAATGCAAATGCCCTCCCCCACATCCCCTGAGCTGAGCCTTGTCATCACAGACAAAGCCTTCAGTCCACTGGCCAGGGACCCTGTATATGAGCAATTCAAGATGAGGGCCAAAAAATCAGACCCATCTGTTCCCATGACATAAAGTTGAACAGAAGCTACACCAAGGGTCTAATGTCTGTTTTCTACAGGACTCTGGTGGCTACTTATTAAAAAACAAAAAACAAAAACATCAAGATTCATGTCAGGCAAACTTTTTAATTTTTTTGTTGTTTTGTTTTTAAATCAGTCAAAGAAACTGGGCCCTAGAAGCTGCAGTGATCTAAGCAGTGGCATTTGTGTATTCATATTTTCACTGTTGGGATTGTTGCTATTAGTCCTCTGGCATGAAGGGGGACATTGCTGAGTCTAATACTCACAACTTGTACATGTTTATCTCATTGCAACAATAGAAGAAAAACAAATAACTATTTTGTAATATTAATACTGAAAAATAACTCCTTTATCTATAAAATAAGAGCAAAAGATGACTATGTAAATTGTCACAGTTGAACTAGTTGTGTGGTGTGAAGAATTGAAAAGTAATTGGAGTTTGGAAGATAACTTGTAAAAGTTTAAATCTTAACTGAAATTTATATCCCATAGAAAATGCATTTTTAAAATGATATTCCTTCCATCTTTTTTTTTTTTTTTTTTTTTTTGAGACGGAGTCTTGCTCTGTCGCCCAGGCTGGAGTGCAGTGGCGCGATCTCTGCTCAATGCAAGCTCTGCCTCCCGGGTTCACGCCCTTCTCCTGGCTCAGCCTCCCGAGTAGCTGGGACTACAGGCGCCTGCCACCACGCCCGGCTAACTTTTTTTGTATTTTTTAGTAAGGACGGGGTTTCACCATGTTAGCCAGGATGGTCTCGATCTCCTGACCTTGTGATCCACCCACCTCCGCCTCCCAAAGTGTTGGGATTACAGGCGTGAGCCACTGCGCAGGGTCCATCCTTCCATCTTACCTCCTAAGGGCCAATAAGATACTAGGATATCTCCAATGGTATCAGTAGAGGAATTAACTTTTTTGTTTGTTTGCTTGCTTTGCTATGATTATTCTTACCACATTTTTGTGTCTAAGCTTTTTAGCATTAAATATTTAAGAAGTTAGCAGGAAAAGGGCTGACAAAAAAAAGAGTCTCAGAGAGAGAGAGAGTGCCTGACAGTCTCCCAAGTGATATTTTTGCTCCTTGAATACAGGAACCTCACTTTCCCAGTCTGTGTGTCTTCATATGAAAATGAGGATGCTATGACTTGCCCATGGAGTTACTGTAGGCTACATATCCTACTGTTTGGTGCTCAAAAGATATCATAGGCTTCCTTCCTCAGATCTGTAAATCAGACTTTAAAAATGATAACATCACTGGCACAGATACTTCACAGTGAATTGTAATCCCAGCAAGGTGAGGCAAGAGGTGGGATCAAAGCCTCCCAAATCCAAAGAAAAGATTGATTTCCATGAGTGTAGAAAGCACATAATGCACTTAGTGAGGCTTGAATGATATGAACAGCTTCATCGCATCAAAGATAAGCAGGGCTTTGCCCACTGGAACTCAGGTATCTTACTTTGTACTGTTTTAGGACAAATAATTAGTATTTCCTGGCATTTGTTGGATGATTGGCCTTCTAACTCAAAACCATGATTTTCATGTTTTTAATCCTCATTACCATAAGCCAATATCATGTTATTTTTCATCCTGACGTTTCCTGTCATTCAGGGCAGCAGCTTTTTCATTACTTATGTATCACAAGCAACTCACATGCATTAGCCTATGCATTTAAATATGTTTTAAACATCAACTTGTTTAATATATTCACATCCAACCTTGTACCTCTGGGTATGCTGTCCAAATCTTAAGAAATAGCAGTGCAGCTTGAAAATTCAGGAGTTTAGGAAAAGAGAAAACTAGCTTATTAGTGGGCAGAAGGGAAGTCAGTGAAAAAAACAAAGAGCTTTTTATTCCAAGGGAACTTCAGCATTTAGCCTAAGCTATTATATCTAAATTTAAAGAAGTTTAAATCTGTATTTCTGAAACTTTTGGTATTCAACCCCAAATATAGACCACCAATTCTAGCTACACATATACCTTTTTATTTTTTCTCTTTTTTTGAGACAGAGTCTCACTCTGTCGCCCAGGCTGGAGTGCAATGGCACGATCTCAGCTCACTGCAACCTCCGCCTGCTGGGTTCAAGTGATTCTCCTGCCTCAGCCTCCTGAGTAGCTGGGATTACAGGTGCCTGCAACCATACCCACCTAATATTTTTGTGCATATTTGTAGTAGAGATGCGTTTCACCAGGTTTGCCAGGCTGGTCTCAAACTCCTGACCTCAGGTGATCCACCCGCCTGGGCCTCCCAAAGTGCTGGGATTATAGGCGTGAGCCACTGCACCCAGCCCACATATACTTTTTTATTTTTTTCAGACAGAGTCTCACTTTGTTGCCCAGGCTGGAGTACAGTGGTGTAATCTCAGCTGACTGCAACATCTACCTTATGGGTTGAAGTGATTCTCCTGCCTCAGCCTCCTGAGTAGGTGGGACTACAGGCAGGCGCTACCATGCCTAGCTAATTTTTGTATTTTTAGTAGAGACAGGGTTTCATCATATTGGCCAGGCAGGTCTCGAACTCCTGACCTCAGATCCTCAGATCTGCCTGCCTCTGCCTCCCAAAATGCTGGGATTGCAGGCATGAGCCACCATGCCTGGCCCACGTACACATTTTTAAATCAGGATTTTAAGTAAAATAGTTTAAGATATTCTGAAAAGAGTTTTTCCAGAAGAAATCTATCTTGTTAGTTTTATTTTAATAGTAATATTCATTAATAATTTATATAGTATAGAGGAAGATACTATAAACAGTCTTCCCTCAACATGTCTTAGGTATGTGCACAGAGAAAACAGCAGAATAACACAGAGCTGAAGAGCATATTTTAGAGGCAGTATCTAAGTTCAGATCTTAGCTCTGCCACTTACTTAGTAAGTTACTTACCTTCTTTATTCCTGTCTTCTCATTGACAAAATTTATTTGAAAAGTAGTACCTACTGCACAGTGTTATTATAAAGACTAAATTCAATACATGTGGAAAAATGCTTGGTATAAAACAAGTACTTGATACACATCACTCCTTATTATAAGAGGCTCAGAAGGCACAGCAGTAAAATGATCTTCTAATTTCAGCAAATTTGATGTTCTCAAAGACTGCATTTACTGCCTTTCTTATTTCAGTTAAGTAAAATCAATTTTAGACCCGATTTATACTTAAGTTGTGCTTTGCTTTCTAGTTAGACTTAACCAAAAACAACATGAAAACATGTTCAGCCTTACCAATATTTAAGCAAATTGAAAAAGTAAAATTCCTCCTTCATCTCTCAAATTAGCAAATGTAAAAGGAATGCTAAAATCTCGTTAATGTGTGGTGTACTGTGGGAAGAGGGTCCTCATCAACTATTGGCAGGAGTCTAAACTGGCACAAACTTTCCAAAAGACAATTTGGCAGTATACATGCAAACAAACTGTTAAAATGTATATTCCCTTTGATTCAGAAATTTAACATGCAAAAATTAATTCTAAGGAAGCATTAGACAAATGGGTAAAGATGATAAACAAGGATGGTTACCACAGTATTATTTGTAAGAGCCTCAAATTGGAAGTTACTTAGAAATGAGTACAAAGTGATGATACTGGGCCATGTCCATAATCAATGGAATCATGCAGGAGGATGATAATTTCGATATAGAAGGATGCACGAGTGAAAATAGCATTATTACAGTATAATTCAATATTTTATAACATGCATATATATGTGTATGTTTATAGAAAAAGTCTGAAACACTGTACACCAAAATATTAGAAATACAAGTGATTTATTTTATGCCTTTTAGTAAATTATATGTATTTCAAAAAGAAAACATCTTGCTTTAGTAATAATAGAAATACCAGTGAAACTAATTAGTAAAACTTTAACTCAGAGAAACCTCTAACTCTACAGAAAGACATCATGGTGTTAAACTATTAGACAACAGAGAGGCATTTGAAAATACGACTTTATATGTTCTTTAGCTTTTTAATTCCCCTAACCAAATGGTCTTCAATATGGGTGAAACAACCTGATGGAATTTCAGTCACAGAGGTTCTTTGGACCTACACCTGGAATAGAGTTGTGGCTTTTTGTTTTGTCTCCCCTATACTACCCATATTCTTGGGGCAGTTTATTTCAGTTAATGCTTTTTCAATCTGACTGCTAGCTATAATTTGGAATTCATTGAATTGTTGACATGGTTGACCTGGGCCAGTGTGATTCAAGGTTAACAGGACTAAAAGTCAAAATGAAAAAGAAGTTCTCTGGCACACCAGAAAGGCAATCACAAAGGAGCTATTCCAGAAGAGTGGAGTTAATGAAAAGCTATCTGTCTTTTGTCAGTAGCACCAAAATTCCAGAGATTCATATATTTAACCAGTCCTAAGTGATGGTTAAAGTTGAGATGGGAGGAAGTTTTAGAAAAAGATACAAACAGACAAAAACCAATGATTCAAAGTTTATGATTGGTAGGGAAGGATGGTCAGGGGTAGGCAGTTGTTTAAATAAAGGAACATTTTAGTTTTGATAACTTGAAAAATATGAAACTTCTGATATTAGTTAATATAGAATCCCAAATTTAAGAAGTCATCTAAAGTTTCCAGAATCAAAAACTACATTTAGAGTTATCTGTGAGGAGTAGATGATTGTAAAAAAAAAAAAAAAAAAAAAAAAAAAAAAAAAAAAAAAGCCATATGTAGCCCCTTATATATTATTTGGTGTGTGATTACATTATGGTAGCACTTTTCAGAAAATATCTTAATAAAAATTTATTTGGATCACTGATATTTGGTGGGACCAAGTTAGAATGTGTGAAGATTAACGTTTGACAGAATCATCCCGGTGGTGTTGTCTATGTGTGAGAGCAGAAGCTACTGACTGTGAGTTGAAAAGAAAGGAGAAATATTTAGTGTGTAGAGGAGAAGGTAAAGACAGAAAAGATAAAGTAACCCAAGAGTTAAGGACTCTAAGTCCTTCTCCCATCTCTGTGATGATCTCCAGACCTCTTAGTCTCTCATTTGTCATCATAAATAAAAGATGTGAACTCTATGATGTCTAAACGTCTTTTTTTATTCTCTGCTTCTGTGAGCTGCCATCTCATTAGGGGTGGCAAGCTTTCAAAATGGAAAATTTTAGTCCAAGTTTGCAGAAATAGGCCACTCACAAAAACTCATTTCTCTTTAGTAGACAATGAGACTATCCACACTAATGTGACACAGAGAAATAAGAGTCTTAACAAGGAGATTTAAGTAAATAAGTGAGATGCAACAACCAAGCGGGCAGAAAGACTTCTGCCACCTCCCCATTGAGAAAAACCTATCTCAAAGTGTAAATCATGAAGATGTTATAGCAGTTTACAGGTTAGAAACCAGATACTACCATTTTCAGATGATCAAAAATTTTAAGTGGTTGAGATTAAAGAATATTCCAATTTGTGCCTCCTCATGGCATTTCTTTAAGTCATGTTCCATCTTTTCTCAGTTCAATAAGTATTAAAAGAATAAAGGGCAACATTCCAATTTTTTTAAAAGTATACTCAGGCACAGACATGCACATTTTGGTGTCTGTTGGTACATTTCACACCTGAAATAATTTGAAATGGAAAATACATTCTACACTAAAAAAACAGAACCTTGTGCCAGATGTCTCTTAACCAAACCCCATGAATATTTCCTAAGCATAACTAACCAGTAAAGGATATATCTTCTATATGTAAAATATCACATTATGACCAACACACGGTCACACATGAGAAAAGTTAACAGGAGCTCGACTGAGCTCATGTTGTGCCTTTTCTTTGCTTCCTTCCTTCCCTCCCTCCCTCCTTCCCTCCCTCCCTCCCTTCCTTCCTTCCTTCCTCTTTCCATCCTTGCATCTTTCCATCCTTCCTTTACTTTTTTTCCTTTAAGCAAAATCTGCTGTTAGGTTTCTGGGCATTTTAAAAGGAATATAAATTACATATTCTATAGAACATGCAAGCCTGGAGAGTTGATTTAATAAGGTACATATTTTAACATATAATAAGGAACCAATTTGGCTGATAAAATGTCTAAAAATTGTTTTAGACATCGACCATTCTAAATTTCAGTAAGCCCTTTTATGCTTGACCTCAGAAAAGTTTAGTGAAAATGCTTAGAAAGAAATAATGACTACATCAAAAAACAGCTCACTGGCATTGCAGAGGGATGATAATTATAAATAGAAAGGTACCCAGCCAGTTAGAATCATCTGAAATGGGACAAAGATGGATGCTGTGAACCATTTCCTGTCACATCTTTATAGATGAGCTGTGAGATACAGAAGAAATAAAGAAAACACATTAATTTTATCCTCAAATTTTATAGGATTAAACACCATCATAAAGGCTACACACATAAAGGAAAAATACAGAGAAATATTAAAACACACTGAAAGATTTATCATGGTGACTGGAAATCCCTGAGAATCATGGTATAGGGACAGAAGTAAATGTTTGTTTAAGCTGGGAACCGCACATGACTACCTCCAGTGCTTAGAAATTTTCAATGGCTGCTTGCTTCTTACCATAGCAAACCCTCCACTATTATTTAACATACTCTGCCAGGTTCTGGTTGAATCTATTTCCTCTCTGTCCACAAGCTCACCAGGCCTCCAATCTGGTTGACGTCTCACACCCTATGTCTTCCCCACCACTTCTCCAGTGCCATCCATTCTGCTCAGTATTCTCCTCTCTGCTCATCTAAACTCAACCCTAACCCCACTTCTTCCTGGAAGCCTTCATGGTCATTTCAACATATCTCCATAGTATCTAGACTAAAGAACACTTGATGTGATCACTTTCATTGTTTCTGCTGTGAGTCTAGTCTCCTTAATTATAGACTCCACTAGACAGCTCGTCTTTAAAGAAAGGGATTAAAAATTTCATGTTTATTTTTTATTATTCCACAGTGATAAGCATGTGAATTTATTGTTTCTAGTTAACTTTATAGTAAAATGTAAGTATTTTACTTTCATGTCATGTACATATCTGAGATTTTTGTCATACTGAAGGTCAATTTTCACAATCATTTAATCAACAAACATTTATTAAGCACCTTCTACATTCTAGGAACTTTGCGATTTGACTGAGAAGCAGAGTTAATATGACTCAGTCTCAGAACTTAATAGATAAGTGGCATCCAGGACATTTATATAAATAACATTTTATGAATTGCTTACAAAACAATTTGAAATGTTTAATTTAATACTTGCAGTAATTCTTTATCACTGACATTGAGTGGAAGTTAGTAATATACTAACCACTCTCCAGAAGTCACTATGCTATCAATACCATCACCCCGTCAGTGAATCCAGTTCTATAACAGCATCTCCTACCATCAGCCACAGCCTACAGAGAGAGTTGTTACTAAGTGTTTAATCAATGCTGGTCCCCTCTCAATGATGCCTTTCTTATCTCATTGATAAGTAAAGTGTCTTCTGGGCTTTCCAACAGAACATGGTGGGCTGGTGGGTTTTCCTAAATGACGTGGTATAGCTACTCTCACAGGTCCAGTTCACATAGTTTCTTTGCTGTTATCTGCCATGGCAGGTACAGCATCTTTAGTGTTGTCTTCCTCCAAACTTCTAAGAGCCATCATCAAGACAGCAATCACAGGCAGCATCACAGACAGCAGCAATACTGTCTCATAGAGTACTTTCCATGGTGCTAAATAATTTATTATTCCAAAGTGCTCCCATATAAACTCTCCTTATCTACTTTTATGTTCTTCCCTGCTTGAACCAGCAGCCTCAGGATCCAGTCCCATACATGTTCTCCCAACTCCTGCTGGTCCACATTGGCTAGGTAGGAACTGCAGCTTTCCAATGTGTAATATTTTCCTTTCTTATCAGTCCCCCCAGCTCCATACTTAGAATGAATTGTGACCTAAGCCTAGTTACTGGCCTGGTAACCAAGAAAGGAATTGAAGGTAGTGGGAAACCACATTATCTTGCAAGGCAGAGGACTCTACATAATCTTCAAGCAAATGGAGACAACTAAAACTTAACAGAGATAATTGGGCCACCTTTTTGGGCCCAGGAGGTTAAAGAGCATCTGAGGATTCAATATTTTTGAGATCATCAACCCAGATTTCTACAGATGCCAGGAACTCTAGGGCCCTACTTCTCCAAATATAGCCCTTGCCTTGGCCAAATTTGAGAATTAAACCTCTTCTATAGCTATGCCACTTTTATAATGAAGTTCTGAGACCTGATCCTCAGCATTCAGGAGACGAGAGCCTCTTTATATGCTGCCAAGAAGAGCCTATGGCTTTCACATTCTCTTTTTAACTTGTGATTAAGCATCCTCAGTTTGTATTATTTTCTCTAAACACGTTGATTGTATCTAGTAATAGTCATCATTGTTATAATGAGATTTTCTTCCATGCTGTGCTATCTAGTACTGCATTAAAAAAAAAAACCAAAATTACTAGTATAAAACAACAAATTTAAGGACATATTTATAGATTTTTTTTTTTTTGAGACTAAGTCTCACTCTGTCACCCAGGCTGGAGAGCAGTGACACGGTCTTGGCTCACTGCAACTTCCACCAGGGTTCAAGCAATTCTTGTGCCTCAGCCTCCTGAGTAGCTGGGATTACAGGAGCATGCCATCATGCCTGGATAATTTTTGCATTTTTAGTAGAGACGGGATTTCACCATGTTGGCCAGACTGGTCTCGAACTCCTGACCACAAGTGATCCATCTGCCTTGGCCTTCCAAACTACTGAGATTACAGGCATGAGCCATCGTACCTGCCATAGTTATAGATTTTGCAGAACACAGATTTGGACATAGCACAGGAGGGAGAAATTGCTTTCTCTGGTTCATGATGATCTGGGATATAAGCTGGGATGACTCAAATGTCTTTAGGGTTACTCACAGGACCGAAAACTGAATTTATCCTAAGAAATAGTTCCTAAAAGGAGTTATTTTGTCTCCAAGGGACACTTGGTAATCTCTGAGACATTTTTGTTTCTCATAAGTTGAGGAAGGGAGTGCTACTGGATCTAGTGGACAGAGGCCAGAGATGCTGCAAAACATTCTACAATGCACAAAACAGCTCCCCACAATGAAGAATCATCTGGCCCAAAATGTGGATAGTACTAAGGTTGAGAAACCCTGATCTGGAGGTTTCTTCTACCAACTATAGGGTGCTTGGAGTAGGATGGCACAAAAGCTGGCTTAGCTGGGACCTCTCTATATGACTTGGGCTTCCTCATAGAATGGCAGTCTCAGGGTAGTAGACTTTTACATGATTTTTTAAAGGTGATTTTTTACAATGCTTTAATAGCAAACAAGGCTGTGTCTGAACAGTACATGTGGAAATGGTTAAAATGGTAGAAATAATAATAATCTATTATTTGGGAGAAAAAGGGTAAAAAAACTCTAGAAAAAGCTGCATCGCCTTTTATGACATATCCTCAGAAGTCCCATAGGGTCACTTCCACCATAATCTGTTTGTCAAAGTAGTTACAAGCTGTAAATTCATGGACAGTGGACATAGTTCTTTCCTATTAATGGAAGGAATATTTTTAAAAATTGCAGCCATCTATTATAGACACCACACCCCATATCTTTTACACACCTGAGATAATGCACCTCTCAGAGCATTTTTTTCTACCAGCATCACATCCCAGTTCCCCACATATGAAAATGCTGGCATTCCTATAGAATGCCAGGAGGTATCCATCCTCCACCAAATACTAGTGATGATGTTCTCATTTCCTTCCATGGGTGGGTTATCCAACTTCAAAATCTTATTTTAGGATTTGCTCCTAGGATCACTTCTGGCTCCAACTGTTGCAGATTAGAGTTCCTAGGAAATACTGAAATCTGAAAATTGCATGTGAGACGTTTTTTGAGGAATGCTTTCAGGAACAATGCCTGTGAAGGTGTTAGGTAAGAAGGATGGGGCAGAGGAAAAAGGTCAAACTGTGATGCAATTGTGACACTCTCAGTGGATCCTGCAGGGAACTCTGAAGATGGGCTGCCTTTAGAGATGCCTATAATAGAAGCAAGAGGTTCAGTCTGGCTTTTGTATCCCTGCATTGGCCAGCTATTGAATACAGGTCATTTGCTCCCTTGGAATGGATGTAACTTTGGGCAAGGCAGTAATGGTAGACAGATGGCAATTCCCAAAACAGGGACATAGTTATGAGCCTTCAGCAGCTAACACTTCTGCCAGCTGGAGGAACAAGTGTGATAAGGGGATCTGGTTGGTGTACCATAAAACTACAAGTCTTGGTGTATTTTACTAAATAAAGATTTTTATGATCCACATTTAATTTACTAGGAAAAAAATTGCCATTTACCCTTAGTGTTTGCCCTACAGTTGCCATTTGTTGTACTTTCAAGTTCATTGTATTTGAGGTGTGCCATTTAGGTTATCATAAATGGCTCATCTCTTTTGGGAATACAATAGATATTGCAAATAGCTTATAGCATGAATGTAAATAATTCTACTCACAGACCACATGATTCAAATATTTTAAGCAATTCATTGGGTAAAACATTTATCCTTGTTTTTCTGTTCTGGAAAAACAGTTGACCCTCCACCCACAAGATATTTTATTCTTCACCTTTGAATGAGAGTTCAAATTTGTGCAGTTTACTGGAGCTCAGCTCGGAAAATAACTCCATGGGCTACTAATATTTATTTCAATATAAGAGGAAACAAAATTAATGGCAAATGCCTGAATTGTCTATTATTGTTAACTAACCCTTCCTAAGGTGAAATAAAACCTGTGATAGATCCTTACTATTATTAATTTTAGGGTTTCTTTAGGAAGACTATGTATTATACCTTCATAATAAATGCAATAGTGGACAGGTTTTCAGAACTCTTGTGGACTTTCATACTGGAAATAGCAATATTAGTGGTAGACATAGCATTAAAATTCAAGTAATAGAAGGTGAAAGGAAGTCAAAACAAAGGAAATCGCCTCCCAGGAGCAGAACCAGACCTAGAGTGAGAGAAATGAGGGGCCTACGACGTAAAATTTAACGAGGCATTCACTCCAGTGCCCACCCTTCCCTGGCACAACCTTGAAGATGAGTCCTTCCTAATATTCTGCACCCAAGCCTCTCTCACCTAGTCCCAGCCTCGCTCAGGAGTACATCTGAACGGGAATCAGATATGAATTAGAGAAGGCTTGTGCCTACATGGAGTGTTATTTAATAGTTCATTCTAAGCACCTGTTACTTTTAAAATACTCTTTTCAGTGGTTCTTTACCCAAAAGTCACCCAATTTTGTACCGTAAGTCCCAGCTAACTTGGTCATAACCAATTTGACAAGGGATTGATGTCTGAACTAGAGGCAATTCTCTATGGTATACTACATTTTTTTCCTTTTTTTTTTTTTTCAGACAGGATCTCACTCTGTCACCCAGGCTGGAGTGCAGTGATGCAATCATAGCTCACTGTAACACTGAATTCCTGGGTTCAAGGTATCCTCCCGTCTCAGCCTCCCAATAGCTAGAACTATAGATGTGCATCACCTCCCAAATAGCTAGGACTATAGATGCACACCACCATGCTAATGTTTTTGTTTGTTTGTTTGTTTTTGTTTTGTTTTTTCTCACTCTCTGGCACAGGCTGTTCTTGAACATCTGGCCTCAGGTGATCCTTTTGCCTCAGCCTGCTAAAGTGCTCTTAGTACAGGTATAAACCACTACTCTCAGTCTGGTCTGTGACCTTGGTGTGGTTTACCTTGAGACCTCTCCCAAGCAGGAACATTTCATACCATATGACTGCAATTCAACCCAATCTAATCATCTTTTGGAAATTTTAATGAGATTTACAGCAAAAGTAAGCAGAGAGGAAAGTAGCGTCAAATAGGAAATCTCAGAGAGGGAAAGTAGCAAGTAGAGAGTAGAGAGGAAAATAATTAGGAGAGTTAGTTGGTAACAGGGTAGTAAGTAGAAAGAAACCCATGGAGACTGGCAGAAGAGGGAAGAGTTAACTCTAGAGCTTCAAAGGCCATTTGGGTCTTAGATCACCTCACTGGCATCAGACTCTTGGGGCTACTCCTGCATCTGAATTGTGAAGAGTAATGTTTCTGCTTTTGTTGACTCCTGAATGTGCAATACTGAAATGCTACCAACTTTCTTTTTTATTCTACCAAGCCACAATTAATAGAAATAAACTGTGCATTTTCTTCTATATTTCAGGTGTATGATTCCAGAGGCTCTAGATAATAGTGTTTTGTCCTAAAATATCTTCACCAGCTGTTGACCATAGTTTCTAAAATTTCATGACAGGTGATTCATTTGTTTGGGTCCTGAAGGTATTTCAAGCTTGGTGAATCCCCTATTCAAATGCCACTACACCTGGAAAGGGAAATTTTGAACTGCTGCCCAACAACCTCTTATTTTGTTTTAGTTATCAGAGAAATCCATGAGAATGTGGTGGAGAAGAGGTCCTAATAGAAGGATTGTTTGACGGGAAGAGAAAGAATTCTCCTAGATCAGCTCCATCATGTGAACTTTTGCCTCACCAAACGCCATGTCTGGGTCCACTTGTATGTCAGATTTTCATCTAGCTTGCACAATTTGGCTTGAAATGCATTTCACTCTTCTAAGAGTTAACAACTAAGATTACAAAATAAGGTATGGGAGTGAATGTTAACCAAACCAGGACTGAGTTGTCACGCTGGTGTCCTGACATATGCAGAGCACTGGGGCTAGAGCCAGCCAGCCTGGGTTTACATCCTGTTTCTGTTCTTTATATGCCAGAGAACCTTTGGATGGTAAATTATTATTTATTTATTTTTTATTTTTTTGGAGACAGAATCTTACTCTGTCGCCCAGGCTGGAGTGCAGTGGCGTAATCTCAGCTCACTGCAACCTCCACCTCCAGGATTCAAGCAATTCTCCTGCCTCAGCCTCCCGAGTAGCTGGGGCTACAGACACACGCCAGGATGCCCGGTTAATTTTTGTATTTTTAGTAGAGATACAGTTTCACTATGTCGGCCAGGCTGGTCTCGAACTCCTGACCTCAGGTGATCCACCCACCTCGGCCTCCCAAAGTGTTGGGATTGCAGGCATGAGCCCTCGCACCCGGCCTTGATCCACCCTTTGTATGATGGCTGTGGCATGCTGTAAGCTTGGGTGTAGCCCTCAGGCTATTTGTTTCTTCCCCAGACCTAGGGCAGCAGGGATAGAATTATTGCTGTGGCAGTGGCAAAGGGGCTGCCAGATGCCTCTGGGAGCCTCTCCCTAGGGAAATTCTGTGGGTATGCTCAGCTGTAGGTACACAAATGTTCTGCGTTCATGAGACAGGAACCCTGTTTGGTGAAAAATGGAGGGTGGAGGTTCGCAGGGAAAAGGGGTTGGACTCCTCTCCATATGTTGGTTATGGTGTGCTGGAAGTGCCAGTGTAATGAATAGGCCCTTTGTTCTTTCCCCAGCCCAAGGGCTCTTAGGATGGTGCCACTGCAACTGTAGTGGCAGAGGAGTTGTGAGTTGACTCTGGGATTTCTTCCTTGGAGAAATGCTGGGCTGCACCTGATTGTGGTGATCAGGTAGAGGCAGGGTGGTTGTGCTGGAGTCCCAGGTCAAGTGACCCTGCCCAGTGAGAAGTAAGGACTGAGATCTGTATGGAGAACAGTCTGGCCACTTTTCTGTGAGGTGATTGCTCTGTGCTGTGGGTCCAGGCCAGCCCCTGGTCCCTGCAGACTCTCCAGAGCCTGGAGACAGCAAAGGCAAGGGCTGCAAGGCAACTGAGATAGCAACTCCCCCTCCCATGGGGAGCTCTGTCCCAGGGAGTTGCAGAGCTGCTACTGGCTCAATAGCCCCAGCAGAGGGTGGCAGGAGACCCAGGCCTGGAGGACCCACTCAGTGAGGATATATTGGAATGGGCACCCACAAAGCATACAATCTGACCACTTTTCCTAAGGGCTGCTGCAATATGGTGGGGGTCCTTCCCAGTCCCTAGTCACCTTAGATTTTCCAATACTGGACAATATTAACAGTGAAGTCTGTGAAACAGAAAGATGGCAACCTGCCCCTCCCTCTGGGAGCTTCATTTTATGGAGGTAAGGACTTGCTGCCAGCCTGAATGCACCTGTAGGAGGTGGCTGGAGACCCTGGTTGGGAGATCCTGCCCAGTGAAGAGGAATGGGATTGGAGACCCATGTAAAAAAGCGGTCTGGCCACTTTTTTGTAGAGCAGCTGTGCTGCGCCTGTGGTCTGCTCCAGTCCCCAGTCACCTCAGGTTCTCCAAAGCCCGAAAGCAAGAAGGGAAAAGGTGGTCAAACAGTAAAAATGGCGGCCTGCCCCTTCCTCTAGGGAGCTCCTTCCCAGGGAGGCTTGAAACTGCTGTTGGCAAGAAAACACTGGCAGGGGCAACTGGAGACCCCAGTCAGGAGATTCCGCCCAGCGAAGAGAAATGGGATTTGGGGTCTGTGTGAATAAGCAGTTTGCCTGCTTCTCTATAGAGCTGCTAGGCTGTGCTGGAGGACGAATCCAGTCCCTAGTCACCTTCAACTCCCTAGAGCCCTAAGGCAACAAATGGCTGAAGCTGTGAAACCGCAGAGATGGCGGCCTGCCCTTAACCCTGGGAGTTCCATCTCTGGGAGGTGTAACGCTGCTTCTGGTGTCTGGCTGGAGTTCAAGCCAGTGTGTCTTATCTTGCAAGGTGCTGTGAAAGCAGGACCTGCAGACAGTCACTGGTCAGCCCCCTGGATTCAGTCCCTTTCTTTGGAGTATGTATAGAGGTCTCACCTCCTGCTTTTCCGGAGTTGCTGCTGCTTCTTCCAGGAAGCCTGAGTATCTAAGGCTCCCTGGGCTTCATGTGTGGCTGAGGGGCTGCTCTGCTGAGACTCCATGTAGCTCTGCATGTCAGACTTAAGGCCCTGGTGGAGTGGGTTCATGATGGGATCTCCTGACCTGAGGGTTGCAAAGATCCGTGAAAGAAGTGTGGATTCTCAGGATTGCTCACTCATTCACCACTTGCCTGGGCAGTGGAGGTTCCCCTGGCTCCATGTTGCTCCCAGGTTGCAGTCACCCTACCTTGTGTTTCTCTATTCTCCATGGGTTGAGTTGTTTCCTTGATTAGTCTGAAAATGCGTACCTGGATGTTTCAGTTGAAGGTGCTGTATTTACTCGCCCCTTCCATTCCTCTCCATGAGAGCTGTGCACACTAACTGCTTCCAGTCGGCCATCTTGGCCAACTCCCCTTTTCTTTATTATAACATTTGGTGGTATTAAATGTCTTTCTTTTATGAAATAATGGTGATGGTTGTTTAACTAATGTCCTCATTTAGAAACATAAAAATTTGACAACCTTTTAATGTATACCAAATTAGTTTTGGAAAAATTACTTGCCTGTAAAATCCAAAATTTCTAGAAGTAACTCATCTTTCCCAATTTCATTTTACAGATGAAAAAAATGGAGGCCCAGAGAGAAGAATAGTCAACCCAGGTTCCACCTAGTGTAATGCCTCAATGCTTTGAAATTTATGACAAATTAAAGTTTAATTATGTCTTTTAATCTACATTTGACTGTTACCAATAATGTAGGAGATTGAAAAAAAAAGTGGAAGGATAAAAAAACTGACAGGCTCTGGAATAGTGACACAGCAGATAACAAATAGAAATTCTGGAACTGTAAAATACAATAACCTAAATTAACAATTCAGTGAATAGTCACAATTGCAGATTAGTCACTGATGAAAAGAAAATCAGACAACTGGAAAATAGATCAGAAGAAAATACTCAAATAACATAAGGGTTGGCAAAAAGCTGTAAAATATAGAAGAGTGAAAGAGTGAAAGTGTAGAGAGAAACAGTCCCAGAAAGAGATAATATAATGAAGAAGAGGCAGCATTAGCAGAGAGTTTTCACAGAATTTTCCAGAATTATTGGAAGATACTATGCCACAGCTTCAGGAAGCTAAGCAAATAAATAAGAAGAAAATGTATCTGAGCCCATTATGCTGAAAAATAAAGAAATCTTTAAAAGTTAGAAGAGATTATCTTCAAAGGAGTGACAGATTAGCAGTGACTTTTTCACAACAATGATGAAGGCCGAAAGACAATGGATACACATATTCAATATGCTGAAAAGAAAATAAGAAGCAACCTATAGCAAAATGAAAGCAAAAAGAACATATTTTTCAGACAAACAAATACTGCAAAACAGACTGTTAGAGTTCTTAACCTTTTCTTGCACCATGGCCCCTTTGGCACTTTAATGAGACCTATGAACACTTTCTCAGAATAAGGTTATTAAATATACAAAATAAAATATGTAAAATGACAAAGGAAGCTAATTTTATTCAAATACAAATTATTTTAAAAACCAAATTCATTATATAGTGATATGTTTATTACATGCTAAGTAACAAGATCTACATAATTTTACATAATTTCTAAGTATTAAAAGTTTGTGAAAGTTTATCTTTTTCAGTTAGTCAGAAAGCTAAGTAGGCTAAGAGTACTGTCAGGCAGCAAGAAGGTGAAAGAAGACAACCAGCATAAAAGCTTATGCCTCACTAAGGTGCTATTAGCTTGGTTACACACATCCAAGAGTCAGGGACTGGGTCAACCATATTGTAAAGTAGATGGTGCAGACCCTTAATAAAAAAATAATAAACAGTCAATCAATGCTTGCTGCATTAAAAAATGTGGGTTATACATGAGTGTGCCATCTCTATTTTTAAAATATCTAGACAAAGGAATAGCATCTTTCAACATTTTCTCCTTGAAAATACATATGCAACAAAGCCAATCTTTACATAAATACCCCATGCTTCCTTTCATCTCATTGAAAGAGAAAAAGACCCCACCTTTCATTTCCTAATGCTGTGGTTTGCTTTGTGTAAGAGTGAGTCTTCCAAAAGTAGTTAGTTTCTGCTTATAAAGATTTCCCTTTTAAGTTATTAATGCTGTTTGTGAGACAGCATGTTGTTGGTATTGTTGTTCAGATTGGATGGGAGAAAAATATATATTGTATCATGATGTGTTAGTTCATTCTTGCATTGCTTTAAAGGAATATCTGAGACTGGGTAATTTATAAAGAAAAGATGTTTAATTGGCCCACTGTTCCACAGGCTATACAGGAAGCATGGTTCTGGCATCTGCTCAGCTTCCAGTGAGTCCTCAGTAAGCTTTCAGTCATGGTGAAAGGCAAAGGGGGAGTCAGTGTGTCACATGGTAAGAGTGAGGGCAACATTGGAGGAGAGCCATTCACCTTTAAACAACCAGTCTCCTTTTAACTAAACTAGAGCTTTAGTTAGCTCTCATGTGAACTAACAGAACAAGAACTCACTTATTACCATGGGGAGGCCACCAAGACACTCATGAGGGATCTGCTCCCATGACCCTCCCACCAGGCCCCACCTCCAACATTGGGGATCACATTTCAACATGAAATTTGAAGGGGACAGACATCCAAACCGTATCACATGGCAAAGGGACACCAGTTATTTAAAGTACTCCATTAAACAGAGCTTTCCTAATGTGCTATAGTAATTGCCTATCTGTGGGTTATATTTAGCTCCTGGTACTACTTCCCATCAGCACAAACATTAACAAGAAAAATTGATGTTTGGATGAGTACTTGGGGATGCTGAATAATTTGAAAAGCTTTTAAATCTTTGAAACATTGAGTTTATTATCTTGCCAGTAATAGAAATTGAAATCCCATCTATTTATGCTTATAGCTGGAGCTTGAGCCCTTGTTCAAACAATGGGGCCAATGTGATCATCACTCATGGACACATCTTTCAGGACTGGCATTCTCTCCTGGTTCTCCTTGCCTAGCTGATCTTCCTCCCTGAATGAAACCACATGGAACAAAATAATAGAATTCTCAATTTTGCTGGTCCAAATATACACTATGTGTTCCTCCCCATCTGCTTCCAGGTGTTACATCCAGGTGGCAGAAGATCAACATTAGAAACAGAAAAACAGTCCTTTGTTTCCTTGTCTCCTTTATTTCTTCAATTCAGCCCTCAAAACATTTTAAGAGTCCCATAAATCCAATATTAAAATGTCCAAATTATAACTTCCAAAGTAACTTTGTGCCAGGAGGCAGAGTAAAAATCAGATGGGCTTTGATTGCTTCAAGAAGAAGCCCCCAGGCCAGGCACAGTGGTTCACACCTATAATCCCAGTACTTTGGGAGACTGAGGTGGGAGGATTACCTGAGGCCAGGAGTTTAAGACCAGCCTGGGCAAGATAGTGAGACCTCATCTCTACAAAAAATAAAAAATATATAAAATATCTGGGCAGGGTAGCATATAACTGTAGACCCAGCTACTCAGGAGGCTGAGGTGGGAGGATCCCTTTAGCCCAGGAGTTTGAGGTTGCAGTGAGCTATAACTGCACTGTACTTTAGGCTGAGCAACAGAGTGAGACCCTATTTCTAAAAAATAAAAATAAAAAAGAAGTAGTCGCAGCTATAATACTATTATTTATTGTGGCTTGTGATGACTCCAACTAAGAAGGCTGTGCCACTTCCTCTCACAGTAAGTGTGCAGGTTTCTTCTGTGGCTTCATCAACCCAATGGTGCCTGACAGATGGGAAGAGGGTGTCGATTTCATGCCCAGACTTCCAAAGAAATTCCAAATTGTTTCAGATCAACCTATCAAACCCTAAAAATGGGAGTACCATTCTCATTTCTTTATTTTTACCTTATATGACCTGTGAGATTTGGATTTATTTTGAAGCTTTGAACAAACAGAACCATGTAAATAGATTCGATTAAGTAATTTTTTTATATTTTAGTTTATCTCAGAATAATGTGTCGCTAATATTAGAGGTACATACCCACAGAGATTTATGCAGAAATTAATGCTGAAATGCTCAGGTGCATTTCAAAATGTACTCTTCCCATTTGTGAGAAAAAGGATTTATAACAATTATTTTGTTCATCCACTCGTCTTGTTGTCCCCAGGGTGTCCTTCTATTCAGCAATGACATCAGACAGGACCAGGGTGGCAACACTATGGGTTATGTGCATTGAGGCTGTTTTATCCTTTCTCACACTGCTGTAAAGAAATACCCAACACTGGGTAATTTATAAAGAAAAGAAGTTTAATTGGTTCACAGTTCCGCAGACTGTACAGGAAACATGATACTGGCATCTGCTTGGCTTCTGGGGAGGCTTCAGGAACTTACAATCATGGCAGAAGGCAAAGGGGAAGCAGGCTCCTTTTACATGGCCAGAGCAGGAAGAAGGGGTGCAGCGTGCCACACACTTTTAAACAACCAGATCTTATGAGAACTCACTATCACCACGACAACACCAAGTGGGAGAGTGTTAAACCATGAGAAATCACCCACATGATCCAATCACCTCCCACCAGGCCCCACCTCCAACATTGGGGGTTATAATTTGACATGATATTTGGATGGGGCCACAGAAATGAACTGTATCACTGGCCAGAGCTAATGGAAGATATAAAAAGGTCTGCCTCAGTGAGAGGTTCCTGAACAGGCAACGCCAGAGTCACGCTTGTTATTCACAATGAGTTCCTTGTCTCCTGTCTCATTGTTTCCAGACACACAATCTTACCCCAAGGTAGCACTAAGCTAGGTCACCTGTTGCTCCACTGCTAATTACCATTTACTTCATTTGCATGTGTTATGAGCTTCCTGTAACCAAGGCAACCAGAAGTGGTACTTGTACCATCAATGGAACAATCTTTTCTCCATCTGGTCAGGCTGCAATGGCATTCTTGCTCACTGCCCCTCACTCTCATGGCAGCAAAAAAATACACGTTCAGCAGAATCCTTCTCTGTCATCAGTTTCTCCACAAGTTCTCAGTAACTGTACACTTCACTCTAGATTTATCAGGTAACTTAATTGATTTCTTTTTAACAAATCTTGATATGTTTTCCTCCTCCAAGCAAGTTGCTACACTTGACATATTTCAAAATCAGCAGAAAAGAATGCACACATAGACTCGCACATAAGCACACACCTGTTTTGGATCCCTGCCAGTGAATGCGTGGGGAGGAAACAAACAAACAAACAAAAAATCTTTGAAAGATGTTCATTTTTTGAGCATTTTCCCTTGAAAAGGGACAGACTGTCATGCCAGTGAGACATTTTCATCATAATGGGACAGAATCCACAAAAACACCTGGATACATAGGGCTACTGTTCACATCCTCCTTTTCTTTTTATCCATACTCTTATTCTTTTGGTGATTTCATTCATGTAGCCATCTTGAAACAACTTACATAATGAGGATTCTCATATTTGTATATGCAGCCTAGAACACTCCCCTGCATTTCAGATTTATAAACTCACCTGTCTTCCTGGCAATTATATCTGAATATTAGAAATCCCAACATGAATATGTTCAAAGAAACTGAGCTCATGATCTCACTCCCAAACTTGTTGTACCCTCAGCCATTAACTGAAATGCTAACATTTCATTGATGCCAACAGCATTCTTCCAGTTTCTCATGCAAAATTCTTTTTTTCCATTTTTTTCTTTTCACTGTGTCCTAGATGTTTATCATGCAACATTCTTGAATTCATCCTCAATGTCTCTCTTTCTCTCATCCCCACACATCCAATCAGTCATTAAATCTTGCAACCTCTATTTTCAAAATATATCCAGAATCCAGACACTCCTTTAATCTCAACTGCCACTAACCTGATCTGAGTCACCATCATCTCTTGCCTGGGTTATTACAATTGGCTCCCACTCTGTACCTCTCTTAGTTGCTCATAGTATATTCTCAAGATATCTGCTACTGTGGGCTTCTTAAAACTGGAGGATAAATCTGTTCAACATCCTCCAATGGCTTCCCATCTCACTCAGAGTGAAAACCAAACCCTTTCCATAGTTTACAAGGGTCTAGCTGATGGGGTTCATGCTCTAACTTCATCTTTTCTATCCTCTTGCCTTCACTCCATTCATCCCAGACATGCCATGCTCCTCTGTAAGGCTCTAAATTTGCTATGTCCCCTTTTGGAAAGTCTTTTCACCACATACCCATATGGCTGGCTCCCTTGCCCCATCTGGGCCTTTACTAGAAAAAGAAGAAAGAAATAAACAAGAAAGAGGAAGGGGGAGTGAGCAAAACATTGTATAATGTTACAAAAACATTGTGTAATTGTTTATCTAGTACAATAAAGTCAGGCAGTTATATCATTGCATAGGAGAATATTGGTAATAGACAAAACCCAGAGAAACAAAAAAGACTCAAAGGAAAAAAAATGGAAGTAAAGTGAAATTTAGGAGAAAGAATTGGAAATAGGATGCAGGCAGTTTTCTCTTCTGAGAATTTATTACCAAGTCCCTGGTGTTGTACAGGTGGCATAACCTCCGAAGTTTCTTTCCTGTCCAGATGAGCATGAAGTTGAACTCTTCCAAGGTAGCCTCTCTATAGTTTAAATTAAGTTCAGCCTGGGTAAATCTTTTATTAGGTTGGAACTGTGGACAATCAAACAGAAAAATGTGATCCCAAAGAAAAGCCAGAAAGTAGTGATTCAAAAGGTTAAGCTAAGAATTAGAATATTTAAAGCACTCAGGAGGGTTTGAAATATTTTTTCCAAAGAAACATTTAAAAAAACAAGAAGAAAGCTCTTTTCTGATGTAAAAGTAGTGGCTGTAGAAATATTTATTAGTTCACAGAGTTCTGCTGGCTTGTAAGAAAGTTATTCCAAAATGAAATCCAAGTACTTATTCTCTTCCTCCTCATAGATCCTAACTCAGAATATTCTGGAAATGAGGCCACAAGAACACCACTTTTATCCAAACATTTATCTTAGTAGAGTGTCCTTAACTGGAATAATTCAAATATGCTTTAAAATTGTTTGACAAAATCATAAACATATATACTCTCAAGGTCTTATTCAATTGTATTATTATTTTTGTTAAAAGGGGCCTGTGGTGAATGAACATTTAAATTATCAAAGCTAGAAGCTACTCCCTTGAATACTGTCTGCAAAATTTTTATTGTGCAGTAAAAGTTAGTATTAGTCTTTGGGAAAGGCCATTTGGGCAGGCGCTTTTAGTTACACAGATAAAACACAAGTACACACCCATTTCTCTTGGAGAACTCTGCTTCCAACTAGATATTAAAGGTCCAGTTTAGTAATATAAACTAGATATGTGATTGTATCTTTACAGATTGAGATTTTTTTTTCACTAGACATCTCTGTCTACAAAAAAATATTGTAGTGTTCTTATGAGGGATGTGTGTGCATGTGTGGATGTGGGTGTATGCACACACATATTATGTCCAAGAACAACACACAAAAAATTGGAAGCTGACACTGGTTGATGGCAGAAAAGATGAGGTAGCAAATCTGGCATGTCTTCACCTTGTGCTAGAGGCTGCGTCATAAAACAGACAGGATAGGATTTGCCAAAGCCCACTCTCTGCTGATCTTCTTCCTTTCTCCCTTCCTGGAAAAAGTGGCATAATTCTGATTGAAGTAACTCTGGTCAAATATTTCATTTGCCTTATCCCATGCCTTGGGGTCCAGAGGTCACATCCTATAAACAGAAGTGGGACTTTCCCACCCAGAAAATCTGTATCTTTTCTGTCAATCATCTGAAGAGAGAAAAATGGGGTGGGCCATAGCCTGGAGGAGGAAATGACATCTAGGGCTGTGAGCAGGTGAGTCTGAATACTGGGAACTTCTGCTGAAAGGCATCGTCAGGAAGAGGAGGTAGGCTTAGCTCTGGGACATGGTGGCAGGTCAACTGCAAGGAAAGAATCCTGTGGAGGGGCATTTCCAAGGGCTCTAGAGGGAGTAACATTTATATCCAGTTCCAAGCTTTCTTTTCCACATTGTAGTTCTCTTCTCAGGTGACAAACAACCAGAGCCAAATTTTATAATATTTAAGTGTTCCTTGGAAATTCCCATGAAACACTTAGAAAAAGGAACCCACTTGAAAAAAAAAATAGACTTCCCAGGGTTCAACAGATGGTAATTTGGAATAGTGTCATGTGGGAAAGATTCCTTCTGAAGACTAGAGAACCTATGGAAATCTGGGGCACTCTTAAGTATGTGAAGTTGGCCAAGATTAGAGCCCTGAAGTTCCACAGCATCCATCTATGAGAAGAGGGGCAGTACCAGCAATGAGTCTTATCGCTGATGCAGAGCACCATCCTAGGTATGGTCAATGGATGGATACAGTCTCTCGCCTAAGTGATTACAGGCAAAGTCAGGAGTCACTTTGCATCAAGTTTAAGTGTATAACTCAAATTCTATGTATCACAATAGCATCATTACATAGTAACAATACAGTATTTCTCGCTTCTGTGCTTCCTGATACTGGCGTGAAACCAGCCTGCCCTGGCCACCTCTGTCTCTCCAGACTTCCTTAGGGAAGGCACTGCATGCTCCTTAGCATACAATTTAAGTTCTGTCATCTCTCTCTGCTCCTGTTCAAGCTGTCGGGGGGGGGGGGGGGGGGGGGGGGGGGGGGTAAATTCCATTTTTTATTGTTTGTTTGTTTGTTTTCTGCCAAAGCTTCTTGTGCATGGGCTGCTCCGATTCTCAACTCCCTAGCTTCTCATCTCCAGCCCAAATTAAGCCTGTCTGTTCTGTGATCCAAAGGCCTCCTCAAGTCAAGAAGGTTCCTTTCATCTCCATGTGTGCTATATTCTGCTACATAGCCTTACTTCTGCTCTCCTAGTTTTACTGAGACTTTATTATAAAGTTGTTAAGCTTTTTTTTCTTTTTTAACTTCCTCTTAACTGAAGTTGCCTCTTTCCAGAAACAATCTATGACTCTGAAAAGGATGTTCCAGAGGACATATTGAGAAACAGACACTGTGTTGTACTCAAAATTACCTCTGCCCTCTGACTCTGACATATTTTTCTTGGCTTGAACTTGTGAACCCAACTCCCTCTTCTGGATGGAGAAGTCTCTCCTGTTTAGTGCTTTGGGGATCAGCCTTCCAGCCCTCCAGACATTCCCGGACTATCAGCAAAGCTGGGTTCCTGGGAGTGAGAGCACTTTTGATGAAGAGAAAACACAGGAAACAGCCACCATCCTTTGACTACATGTCTCACTGTCTGACCATTAATGTTTTATTGCATATTTCACATAGGTTTCTCTAGAGTTTATTTGATTATAATTTTAAAAATTATTAAAATATTTTGCTTTGGGAGAGAGATTTTCAGAAATGCAATCACCATCCTCCTCCCTCTTTTACTCTCTTCCTCCAAGGCAACACTTCTGACCCAAATTCATCTGTATTCTTGAGTAAAATGGCTTGGCTCAAGCTAGAAACTCTGTCATAGAAAATGTGAAAACTTTTTTTCTGATTAAGCTTTTCTCTAGCACTGGGCTATACAATGAAAGGTGGTAGAGGGCACAGGTAGCCTTTAACCGTCTGATCTCAGCCTTCCAGTAGAGTGCATCAGAATAGATGGAGGCTGGAGTTAAACCCTCAGGTTACACGTCAGAATCTTCAAACCTTGAATCCACTGGACAATCAGATGAACTTAGGAAAGCTTGAGAGATAGAGAAGCCTGAGGCTCACTGATGGACTTTAGCATTTTACTGGTCATTGAAAATAAATTGTGCACTGCACAGTTTAGAAATTGTCCCAATATTACATTTTGTAAATGGATATGCCTACATTTATAGATGCACAAATAATTTATGCTAAGTAAAGTTATGTTTGTTTCATTGGCAGGGAGACTCAATAGGTCCTGGGAAATCCAGACAACAAGCTGTTAGAATAATTTTGAACTCTCTTGTGCTGGACCTTGGAAGAGAGTTATCTGATGCTGGTAGCAGTTGTAGGATTTGGTCAATGAGACCAGAAGTTACCAGAAGCAAAGAGCTTCATTCCCTGTGAATTTCCAACAAAAAAATACATCTCAACCATGTTTTTGGTTCTAATTACAAAAGTAACTCATGATCATAGTAAAACACTATGACAATTCATAAAAGTTTAAAAAAAAAAACAATAACTTGCAATTCCCGAATCTTCTCCTCATTTTATTGTATTTTATTAATATTATGCATATTATTTTATCACTATATTTTTTATATTTTAACATCTCTGAAACAGATTTATCTCATAATTGAAAACTTGTTAAAATAATAATTTAAAGTGTTTTTGTTAAAAGTAGGTATATGAAATAGCAATGTTTCTTAAAATCAATAATTAGAGTTAGATGTGTATCTCAAATTAGAGAAAATACAGAATATATATGCATGCATTTGTGAAGCCCTAATTTTATTTGGGGGGATTTGTTATGGCTCTCTCATCACTACTTTGTATTCAAAGAAAAACACCCTATTAATCAAAACTAATCAAAATTTTCATTCCATTTCCTCAAAGGATGTCAATTTATAACCTCAATTTACTTCTTAAATCCTTTCTCCATTCTATACTTCTCAACTTTTTTCTCAACTCCTCCCTATTCCTTTTTAAAACTCTTCCTCACTTATTTCTTTAGCTCCCATCATTCCTCTTGAAATTACTACCCTTGAGAGTAAAACTGGACATGTTTTACATTTCTGCTGCATTACTTTTAGCATTAGAAAGACCCAGAAACTCAGCACTCAAAAAACATAATTTTCAATAAAGATCCGATTAGAGAGAGAAGTGAGATAGTTGGATATCAAAATGTGTTCAGCAGGTGAGGGGAAAGGGAAATACACTAATTATTATCCCTGAAAAAACATAAACAAAGATACAGAGGTACATATAAAATCATAGACTTCTTTTAGGTAGAAAGAAATATTTAGCCTTATGGAGCTCATCTCTTTGAAGTAGCAAAAACAAAACAAACAAATAGAAGTAAAACCCTAGTCTGGACATAAAAGTTTAAATTTCCTTTAATTTTTGCTCTTGCACTTGGCTTGTGATCAGAAAATATAAGTTAATAAAAATGTATTTTTTCTTAATATGCAATGATTTTATATAAAAAAAACATGACAGTATGTTATGGCCTCACTTTTCTCACTTATCCACACCTGAATAGGGCTTACCCCTTGCTTCCTTGGTACCTTTGCAAGATGCCACTTTAGCAAATACAGGGTCTTGGAAGTCTCATCAGATTTGACTTATACCCTTATTTTTCCCAAATGCTTTCCAGAGGACCATCCATCTTTTGACACAAAATGAGAGATGAGATTCAAAATGTCCACAAATACTAACACTGAAACTTCCATTTACATTAACATAAAAATGCCTGATGCCAACTCCTTCCAAGGGACAGGTTTTGATGAAAGCAGAAGCACCTTGAGGAAGGAAAGACAGGAGAGAAAAAAAAAAAAAGAAGAAGAAGAAGAAGAAGAAAAAGAAGCAAACAGTGAAACCTACTACTTTATAATTTGGACTCTGGCCAACCCTAGGCATAGCTTATGAAGAGTTCACCAGAAAATGTGGCTGGTTACCACACCAGGACTTTGTTCTTTAAAAATGTAAATTGCATAGGTTCTAAACTGTTTATACACAAGCCTGAATTTTAAACTCAACAGAAAACAGGAGCATCTTCCCCCACATCTGTTCCTCACATTAGAGTAATACAGAAAACTCTCCAGACACGTTCCTCACATTCCTATCCTCACTTCTGTTTTCTTCAAGTATTTTATTTAGGAAAGAAACAAGAGCAAAATTGAGAGAGAGGGGGGAGAGAGAAAGAGAGAGAAAGAGAGAGAGAGAGAGAGAGACTGACTTAAAAAAGATAAACACCAGCCAAATCAGAGACCAGACACAATCCAAGCAAAAAAGGAGTCAGCAGGGTGTAGCGTAAATGCTCGGTACACAATAGCACATTCAATAATAATAAACTTTCTGTAATGGCAAGCAACATTCTCCTCAGGCCTCTTTATCCTGCAGAGCACCAAAAGGTTGGCACCAAGCCCTGAGTGACACCCTCTCTAAGGCTAAAGGCAGAAAAGCGAGACAAAGAAGGAAGAAAATACAAATTCAAGGTTGTGCTAAATACATTCATTCCACTAGCAAAACCAATGGTATTCCCCAGTCATCTGGGCTGGGAAGCAGGAATTCTTATAATATTGCTGTAAGTATCTGTAATAGCTATTGAAATTAATGGGCTTTTAGTATCCATGGGGTTGTATATAAGAACATGGGCATTGTCTGTTCAAAGGGATAGTATAAATCTCCCTTTTCTGACTGATATCCGAGAGAGCCACGAAAAGCACCCGCAACAAAGACTGTGAAGAAGTGACAGAACAATTCATTAAGGAAAGGCACATTCGTCGATGGCTGGCTGATATGGACATGCAGGTGGAGTTAAGCAAGCCTTAGATAAGTTAAGAAAAGCTCTCCTCATTAAGCTTCAACTGACCTATGGATTTTCATCAGTTTACTATCAGGGAACATGACAAAGGCATTTTCAGAGTTCATTGCAAGATGTGACAGATCCAAGCATAACGTTTAGTAAACTCTGAGAAATCTGAATAACAAAATGAAATAACAAAATTATAAAAAGGAGGAAATAAAACAGCCCATTATCCCCACTTCACAGTTATAAACATTATACACATTTTGTGCATAGATCCATCCATTCATCAATCCACTCGCCTATTTTACTATGGAATTTTGTGTCATATGTTATAGTAAATCTCTCATTTATCACTGGCCACCCGACCTGAAGAGTCACTTTCTTCTCTGCTTATCATCTAAACATGTCCCTTTTTTGCTGCCAGTGCTGGTAAGCCCATTCTCCTTGTCTTCATTCACATCCCTCCCTTCGTCAGCTACTCCTATTCATTGAACCTGCAAGTATTTATAGAGCACACATTGCTGGTATGAACCAGACAGATTCTCTTGCCTCCAGAGTACCAGATCACCACCCCTATTGATGATCTGAACTCTTGAGATTGAAAACACAGAAGGCTCCTACAGAAGATCTGCCTACCCTTCTACTGCCAAGACTCTGCCTGTGTACCAGCAACAGCTCCTCAGAGGTTACCTGCCTTCCAGACTGATTTGACTTCTAGGATGCCATCTAACCAGAACCTCAAGGGCTCTACCAGGTTTACCTTGTCCCTCAAATTTACAAATTCCTGTTTCATCACTTAAGTTGGAATAACCCAATCAAAAATTGTCATGTAGCTCCTTAACATATAAGGTTATGAAGTGGAACCTTAGGCCCTGATTTCTAGGACAGAGATTTCAGAAAAGGTGCTCTATTGCACTTCGTTATGGAAGACGCCAGGGGTGTTTAAATGGTTTTAGCTTCTGAATTTGGTGGGACAGAGCCAGGGTGAAAAGAGGTCACAGAAAGAGAAGTCTGGTGAGTCAGGTATGTTTACTTTTTGTGGCTCTTCTAACAGCGGGGACTTCCTATGTCTGGAAGGTATGTGTGTTCCATTAGCCTGGTTTTTATTTAGGAAGACAAAAAATGAGGCTTATTTTAGCAGCAAGGCTGGCTTTCTAAAAGTGTGAACACGAGAGACAACATAGAATGACACTGAAAGCATCAGGGTTCAAGGCCCACAGTGTGACCTTGAGCAAGTTATGGAACCTCTCAAAGCCTCCAAGTTTTTGGTTATAAAGCAGAAGATGATAATAACAGTACTTATGCCATACATTCAGAGTGAGCATTAAACGTCAAAGTAAGCATTCACACATATTACTCAGTGTTAGGTAATCTTGTTATTAATGTTAATGGAGGCTGGGCATGGTGGCTTATGCTTATAATTCTAATACTTTGGGAGGCTGAGACAGGAGGATCCCTTGAGACCTGGAATTTATTTGAGACCTTGGGCAACAGAGACAGATCCTGTCTCTCTCTATAAAAAAAAAAAAAAAAGAAATAAAACATAATGCTAATGGAAAATGACAATTTGAAGCAAAGGTTGGACAATCCCTTACGTGAAATGCTTCATGCTTCTCTAAGAGAGTAGGATTAGAAAACCTCAAGGTTGCTTTCAGTTCTATGGCTCTCTGATTCTCTACAATATTCTTTGTGTAGGAACAACAACCACCACCAAATTAATGACCCTTCATTGATTCTTAGTGAGCCCGTGGTGGACTAGGTCCTTTACCTGTATTATTTTTCACCTGAGCCACAATACTACTGGGTTGCATTATCATCCTCATTTTACGCATGAGAAAACTAAGCAAGTGCTAGAGGCTATACTTACAGGAAGAGGCAGAGGTTGAATCTTGACCTGAGTCCTTCTAAATTCAAAGCCAATGCTCTTTCCTATGTGCTGTCCTTCTATATAGAAAGAGGAGACAAGTTCCTCATTCTCAGATAGTTTTCCAGGAGTGGGAGGTCTTTCCTTGTGTTTGTCTGTAATCACATATTGAGTTCCTCATGTGACCAATAGCAATATAGAAATGGCACCCATCTGCAAATGGGTTGACTGGGCTTGAGCTACCAGCCACGGTCGAGGATCACATCTCTCTGGACACTCATCTCATGTGCTTAGTAGTCCCAGAGGATCTTACAACAGACAATTGGATGGTGAAAAATGTAAACAACCACTTTAATGTAGTGAGTGGGCTTGACATGAATCAACAGGTTTTTTTAAATTCCTATAAAAATGAAGGATCAAGAGTCTTATGTGTTTTTACCTTTGAATAGGGAAAGAGTGATGTCTGAAATCATATTTAATGCTGGTTATATGGACTGTAAAGCCACTGCTTCCTATGCCTTAGAAGCTGAGGGAGACAAAGCCAGAAGTAACAATGACAGTGGTAAATATCTTTGAATAAGTCTGTACCAATTATAATTACTAGAAACTAGAGTCTCCTTCCTTCCTTTAGCAACGTCGCAAATGTCTTGGTGTGTTCCTTGAGAGCCCATTACATTTGTTTGCTGTCAACTTCAAAGTCACATTTCATCAAACCGCCTGCCTGCCTGATGGGTGAGTCACCAGTTCTGCCAATAATGGTCCTTCAATGTCACAACTGTGGCTCTTACTGCTGTGTGGCTGCCACTCCCTCAGAGTCTGGGAAAGCATCTCTGAAGACTGGGGCTTATGCATGTTTATTGGGCTCTCCAAAGGGTGGCTGTCTGTTTTCTTTTAGTTAACTTTTGAGGAAAATGGGACAAATTTACTCAGGACTAGGTTGGATTATATTTGAGTATCATAACCAAGACTGTATCCCCAAGCTGACGATAAGAGAGTGTCCCAGGAGAGAGCATGTGCCTGATTCAATCAGAATATTCTTTCTGGAGCCTGCTTCTCAAACTGTGTCTGGCTTTCTCCTGGTGAACTGAGCCGAGTTCTTCTGAGGGGCCCACAACCGATCCTCTGGCATTTCTTACAGGTGAATGATGAAAAATTCAATGGACTTATCTTTATGTAATACTAATTGCTTCTTAGCAGTAAAACTACTGAATGATGTTAAAAGTTTCATATAGAAATTATTCTGTGTTTTTTTTTTTTCCTCTAGAACAAAATCATTAGCAAAATAATAAAAAGGTAATTTTCTCTCCTCATCCCCCTAACAGAATTGGGCTTTGTGCTTCCTGTTCCTGGATTCCTGATTCCAGGAGGAACAGCCTTTTTGAGTACGGTGATGTATATAGAGTTGTGCCAACATGACATGGTCCCCATCCCAGTCTTGGTTTGGAAGGTCTAGGCCAGGGGTTCCAGACTCAAATGCCTTCTTAGCATTATGAGTAATGTAGATGAATGTAGTGTTTAAGACATAGTAAGAGAAGTGGTGAGGTCTGTGGTAACCTGGATCATATATCCTTCTTAAAAGGGCTGTGCAGCTGCCGCCCTGCTCTAGCTAATGATTGCCACCTAGGGAGGTAGATCCAGGTCATCACATTGAAATAGAAATCTGGAAGTAAAAATACTGCTATGGCCTGAATGTTTGTATGCCCCCCATTTATATATTGAAACCTAATTCCAAATGTGGTGGTATTAAAAGGTGGGATCTTTTGGGGGTAATTAGGTCATGAGAGCCCCACCCTTATGAATGGGATTAGTGCGTTTATAAAAGAGGCTCAAGGGAGCTCATCCACCCCTTCTGCCATGTGAGGAAGGGAAGCCCAATTCTAGTAGGGACAGAGAACAGAGAATAAGAAGGAAGTAAGTAAAATGTAATAGGTTGGCTTGGGATAAGTGCCAAGGAGAAAAAATAAAGCAAGGAGGGAGAAGAGTAATTGTGTGTGGAGGGAGTATTGAGAGAAGAGAGATGCAATTGTAGACAAGATTTTCTGGAAAAGCTTAATTGCCCTTAGCAGAGACCTGAAGGAGAAAAGGGGAGAGCCATGTGAAAATCTGGGGGAAAGGCACTCCAGAAAGAGGAAGAGCATGTGGAAAGACCCTCAGATGTTGGCACAGGGGCTGAGTCACAGGGACAGCACGAAGCACAGAATGGCTGAGAGCAATGATCAGGAGGAGAGTCACAGGGAATGAAGTCAGAAAAAGGGGGTCAGGGTCAGACTGTGTACGGCCTCTGAGAAAGACAAT
Organism: Pan paniscus; assembly: GCF_029289425.2. NCBI lineage: Eukaryota > Metazoa > Chordata > Mammalia > Primates > Hominidae > Pan > Pan paniscus. The sequence continues at coordinate 71,100,350 of NC_073257.2, read as the reverse complement.
GTAATGGTTAATACTGAGTGTCAACTTGATTAGATTGAAGGATGCAAAGTATCAATCCTGAGAGTATCTGTGAGGGTGTTGCCAAAGGAGATTAACGTTTGAGTAAGTGGGCTGAAAAAGGCAGACCCACCCTTAATCTGGGTGGGCACCATCTAATCAGCTGCCAGAGAAAGGGTAGAATTTGAATAGGTATGTGGATGAGAGTGGGGGGCTATGATAAAACAATAGGCCAAGAAGGATCACATCTTTAAAGCAAGCAGGAAGGCTGTCCCAGACAACAGAGAGTAATTTGGTTGCCCAGGTATGGATGGTATGGAAACAAAACAAAACAAAACAAAACAAAAGTTTAACTTGAAACAAAATATGACTCCTAATTCTCTGGCAGGATTCTTTGCTTTTCTGACAACTCATTGCCCACCAGCAAATAGGGAAGAGTGGATTTCAAGTCTCTAATATTCAAATCACTGTGATGTATAAACTACGTGTCAATTCCTTTGATGAAAAGTGCAGTAAGAACAGTAATGAGTTGAGACATATTTCAAATGACGAAAATAGAAATCTGATAAAAACTCATTTATTTTGCTTCTGTTATTTCCTGGCCAATTCAAAAGTGACCCAGACTCTAAACATTTTTTTCTCTGCTTACCTTGGAGCCTCAGAATAACTTTGCAATGGATGATAAATAATATTTTCTCATTGAAAAACAAAATTAAATAGCATATCAGCTGAGGGTGGCTAACCATTTCACATTCATAAACTTCCAATATAAATGAATCATTGGATATAATTGTAAAGAAATATGCTGCCTTAAATATATGCTGTAGCTTTTAGCTAAACCACTGCATTTCTCCAATACTAACACAACCTATTGAAGTCGACTGCTTCTTATAAGAGCAGTAAAAGAGGTTGAAGCACTTTGTGCCTTCTACCAAATTGCAAGGCAGGGTTCATTTAATTCATGGGGCTAAGTGGAGTCATTTTTGCAGTGCTAATGGAGATTACAGCTTTTTTATTAGACCTGCCATCTCCATAGTAACTGCACAATATCTCAACAACACACTGATCATAGCAAATACAGAAGTAGGAGTCATTTATTTCTTAGATGACAGCCAATAATTTTCTGTTCGGGAGTTTCATCTTCTATGCATAATGCCTTCCATGCTGCAAATATTTAATGTAGGGCTTGGATTCGAGATGCTAAATAGTGTCTAAATAATCTGCTAGATGTTGTGGGATGTTGTGTTTAACCCAGAATCCAACAGACTTTTGAAAAGAGAGCTAGTTTCCTCTGTTTTTGACTCTCAGTTTCTATTGGTCATTTAGGAAAAGAGAATTTTAGACTGAGCTTCCTTTGTGGATAAATGGGTTGCAAAGGCTCACAGAGAAATTCTTACCGTCTACAGTTGACCTAATGGAAACAGTACTTCTGTCAGAGAACACTTATTTTCTGGGGTATCTTTCCAGCCTGTTATGAAATATAGCTGATACCTGGTTTGCTAAACTTGCAGATGGATGCCTCTGGGCAAAATTGTCTTCAAATTTGATGAGAAATTTTAAATGCAACTCATATTTCATATTCAACTGTGGTGTGACAAAATGTTTAAAGATATTTCCTAATACTCCAGTGACTTCAAAAAACGTGACTTACAATAACTTCTCTTTCCCTAAATCCTAAATAAGATGAAAAGCAATGCAGCTGTTTCTCATTATTCCCCCACTGTGTCTTCGGTTGAGGGCTTGAGAGCCCAGAGCCTCATGCTTTGGGAGTTCAAAATCATTAAATTTTTGGCTTTTACTCTAGTTTCCACACCTGTGCTCCCAGAACCCAAAGGGTAAAATGCTGTCCAAGCATCCCCAGCAATAACAAGAAACACAGGCAGCCCTTGCTGAAGTTTTAAAATTAACAGAGGATATGAGAGCTTGGTTAGTAGCAGCCAAAAGTTAAAAACACCCATTATCCATGGCCCTTTCTGCCAGATAAATCAAGTTCTAATTTAACCACATCCAAACCTGAGTATTGTTGAGGATGAAAGATGTGGATTTGAGTTAGTAGAAAGCCTTGAATTCGAACCCTGACTCTTTCACTCATTGAGTTTATATTGAATTTTTACATTGCTGAGACTTTGTTGTCACATCCTTAAAATCTCTTTCCCACTAGAGTGTTGAAAGGATTGACTGCTATAACATGTTGGAGGCACCTGGAATGTATCTCCCACATCAGTTGTGCCTAATAAACAATGAAGTACATCTGAACCTCTAAGGCAGATTGGGTATCCAGACTTGCTTACTAAGAAAGAGGAAACTGAAGCTCCATGGCAACATCTAATCAAGGGTTTTGTAGAATCTCAGAGTTGGAAAACAGTTGCATTCTAGTCCCCACCATCTTCCCGATGAATGATTTAGCTCTACATCATCTCTGTCAATTGCAACTCCTCACAGCTTTCAGGTATGAATGTTTTTGAATACAGAGGAATTGCCACTTCATCAGTCAGCTATTTCATTATGAAAAACGAAAAGGGGAGAAATCAACCATTTTGAGGATCAACTGTGTCTCGCACTATACAGATATTATTGTACTTACCTAAATAACCACTCTGCAAAGTAGGTATTATTATCCCAATTTTACAGACTGGGAAATTGAGGATCAGATAATGAATAATTTTACAAGCCCCCACGGATTTACTGAAAATAGCAGTGATCTCCAAAAATGATTGATATACTGGGAAATAAAACTATGGCCTTAATCTAAAATGTCAGAGATTGGTCAAGTTTAATAGATTTGTTCTTATAACTAGCACAATTCCAACATGTCTGTGTTCTTTATGGAGATGAATAGAAGCATCTCTCTCATCTTTTTATAACTTATAGCTTCTCTCCAAGTATAATGCTTGTCTCTGTCCTCTTATGTGATTAGGTAAGAACCCTAGATATGCATTAACAGAAATTTGGAGCTCTGCTTTCTATATATTCTGAAATGAAAGCTAAATCCATGTTATTCTCAAAGAGTCTATTGCTACTTTAGAGATAAGTACAAGCTAGGGAATGCAGAGGTAATGTGTTTTTGTTGTTGTTGTTTGTCCTGGTATCCCCAGTGCTTCACACAGTGCCTCATACATAAAGAGTGTTCAGTAAATAATTGTTGATTAATGAAACCTAACATATTCAGAGTGGTGTTGTGATTTAATATAATCTTTTCTTGAATTTTAAACATGCCAAATTGCCTTTAAAAAAGAGGATAGCGTATTATGAACCAAGGAATTGAGTTCTTAACTTTCATTTTAGGAAAGAAATTATCTCTTTCAGTTTGCCTGGTTTGAAAGAGACTGGTCTCAGATCTAATGGACACCCATAAAATATACATTGTCATTCAGATTCCACAAGTTTTTCCATGTGGTTAACAGAATTGTTTATCTCTTAGCTTTCCATTTAACAGAGTTTTCTGGCCTATAAAGAATCACTTATTATACAATTTGATGTAAGCTTTTTCCATTATGGTCAGAATCTGGGAGGACAAATTTTAAAATGCATAGTTTGAGGTTGATAAATGCACCCCTTAGCCCCTCATTTCATCTTTGGGTTACATTTCCCATCACTCCAGTATTTGCCCTAAGTGCTCAGGAATTTTGGAAATGGGCAGCATGTGTGCACTTCCATTTGTGGTGACCCTACCTCGTCTAATCCTTTTTTTCTCAGCTCAGAAAATAAAAGAGGGGGAGAGATCTCTGGGGGCATGACAAATCTTAGATCTGTTTTTTTTATGTTTAACTTTTCTAAAATATTTTCTTTGGAGAGGTACTGGACCACGTCTTCACAAGGCAGTTTCTTTGCCCCTCATCCTTTCCAGACCTCTTTTTAGGCCGGGGCAATTTTCTTGACATTGGAAGGAAAGGCAGACTCTTTGTTTTCATTTGGAACCATCAGTTTCTTCCTGCTTTACAGCTCACCACTCATTCCTAATCCTTCTCCCTTCTCTTTCTTCTTTCCTCTCTCTGATATATTTTTAGTCCTGTTTCGCCCTTAGAAAACCTAAGCCATAAGATCATCTGCCAAGATGGGTTTGGCCATAGGGATAAAGTGTTTAAGTGCCCTACCACTTTTCCCAGGGGATGGTAAGAATTCTTGATATATAAGAAAGTGTGTTGTTCACTGATGTGTAAACAGGGAAGGTCAGGCTTTCTGACAATACTTCTGCATCTCAGGAAGCTATATTAAATAAATGTTTAAAAAGCAAAAAGTAGGCTTTCCTCATCTTAGAAGCATTTCTTCTTTTCCCTGCAGTACAGTACATAATTACAAAAGTTGGCTGAAGTAGTATAAATGGGGTGTTATTATGCCTTTTAAATTTATGCCAGAAGTGTATATCTGTTCAAGTTTCTAAGGCGTATGCAGTCATTTTATCTCATAAATAATGTCTCTGTGATTCAGGAGCAAGAATTATGTTTTCTAATTCCTTGTACTGGCCATTGGAAGATATTCAGGCATTTATTAATCTACTTAATAAATATGCATTGAGATGACCCCTATGACATCTATCCAGAGGGCTGTAGTGTCACGGCACCAGGTGAACACAGAGAGGCAGCATCATTGCTGGCAGTTGAGCCTAGTCCACACCCTATGTCCTGGAAAACAGATGGTCTAGCACATCAAGAATGCTGCCCCAGCACATAAAAAGCCCAAGCATGTGCTCCTCAGAAGCTGACAGCAGACTTCCCAGAGTTACCAATATTGATGACAACTCTGCCCCCAGGGATGGGGACATCCGGGACCTGAGAAGAGACCCACCAGGGGTCCTACTGTTGCTACTGCTGGCACTTGCAAGTACCACCCAGGGTCACAAAGACTAGCCTCCTTTTATCCCTGTCTGCACCCCACAGCCTCTACAAATATCTGTAGCCTGAGCCACTGAGGAGCTCACAGACACCACTTACATTGATTACAGCCAAAGAAACCATATAGAGATTACCCTACTGCACCTACTCAGAACCAAAGCCAAAGCACCTCACCTAACCAACACTATGGACATGTCTACAGGAAAAAGTCCCCATGAAAGCTTTCCCTGTGAAAGCTACCCCATAAAATTGGAAGTAGTGACTGTTATACCAGACATGCGAATATCAATGTAAGAACACAAGAAATATAAAAGCAAGGAAACATGCCACCTCCAAAGGAAAACAATAATTTTCCACTAACAGACCCCAAAGAAAACAAAATATATGACATGCATGAAAAGGAATCCAAAATAATAATTTAAAAGAAATTTAGTGATATACAAGAGAAGACAGATAATATAAAGATATCTGAAAAACAATTCATGATATGAATGAGAAAGTCAACAAAGAGACAGATATTATAAAAAGAGAACCAAATAGAAATCTTAGAACTGAAAATTCAATGAATAAAATTAAAAATACAATCAAGAGCTTCAACATTAGACTACATTGAGTAGAAGAAAGAATTTCTGAACTTGATGACACGTCTTTTGAAATAACTCAGTCAAACCAAAAAAGGAAAAAAAGAAACATGAAAATAGAAAGCCTATATGACATATGGAACATTATTAACCCTTTTCCCATTTGCCCCAAGAATACTTGTCAGCAACACTTGTGGTGGCAGCATTTACCCTGAGACAATTTAGCCATGAAGTATCTCACTTTTATTATTATTTTTGCATCACTCTATTATACCAACTTTGGAAACAAAAGACATCATTCTATTTATAGCATTCTGTTTTTAGTAGTAGTGTTTCCATTTACAAAGTATAGTAATTCTCGATTGCTTAAAATGTCAAATCCTAGAAAATGTAGCATTCCTACATGTGATGTTAACATTGTTCTCTAACAGTTGTTAGCCAAAGATTCATTTGGTGGATTAGATTTTTCCAAAATAGATGATTTTGATGATTCAGATGATTCTGACATTAGTTCTGTTTAGAAATATAACTCAAAGAGCAGTTTTTACATTTTATTTTCACATTGAAAATCAGTCAGATTTGCTTCAGCCTCAAAGAATGTGTGTATGTAAAATTAAATGAGCGCTGGCAGCAAGCTGCACTTTTTTTTCTAAATGGGAAAAAGGTTGAGTAAATAAACATTCACATTTTGAGAGTTCCAAAAGTAGAAAAGATACAAAAATGCAGATAAAACTTATTTAATGAAATAACAACAGAAAATTCTCCAAGTCTTTGGAGAGATATAGACATCCAGATACAGGAAGCTCAAAGTACCAATATAGACTCATCTCAAAAGGCCTTCTCTGAGGCACATTACAGTTAAACAGTCAAAAGTTTAACTTTGGAAAAGACAAACAGATAATTATAAAATCAGCAAGAGAAAAGCATCAAGTCACATATAAAGGGATGTTCATTAGACTAACAGATTTCTCAACAGAAATCTTGCAGGCCAGAGGAGAACAGAATTATATGTTTAAAATGCAGAAAGAAAAAGAAATAAAACTTACAGACAAGAATACTATACCCAGCAAAGCTATCTTTCAGAAATGCAAGAGAAATAAAGTCTTTTTCAGACAAGGAAAAACTGAAGGAATTCATCACCTTTAGATGGATCCTACCAGAAGTGCTTAAGCACGTTCTATATCTGGGAGCAAAAGGATGACACAAACCATTATAAAAACACATGAAAGTATAAAACTCACTGGGAGAGCAGATACACAAATAGGAAACAAAAGGAATCAAATGTTTTTACTATAGAAAACCATCAATCTCCAAAAATAAACAATAAGAGAGAAAGAAAGGAACAAAGGACATGCAGAACAATCAGAAGACAATTAACAAAATGACAGGAGTAAGTCCTCATCTATCAATAACAATCTTGAATGGAAGGTTTAAATTCCCTAATTAAAAATCATAGAGTGGCTGAATAGACAAGAAAACAAGCCCCAACTATATACTGCCTACAAGAAATTTATTTACCTGTAAAGCCACACATAGACAGAAAGCAAAGGGGTGACAAAAGATATTCCACACAAATGAAAACCAAAAGCATGCAGAAGTCGCCATACTTATATTAGACAAAATAGATATTAAGTCAAAAAACATAAAAAGAGTCAAGTTATATAATGATAAAGGGATCCATTTAGCAAGAGGATATGACAATTGTAAATGTACATGAATCCCTCATCAGAGCAGCAGACTAGCAAATATTTTTAGGGCTGAAGAGAGGGATAGATATCAATACAATATTAGCTGGGGACTTCAACACCCCACTTTCAGCATTGGACAGATAATCTAGACAGCAAATCAACAAACAAACATAAGACTCAAACTGCACTATAGATCAAATGGAACTAACAGACATTTACAGAACATTTCATCCAGCAGCTAGAGAATGCACATTCTTCTCACTGGCACATGGAACATTCTTCAGAATACACCATGTTAGGTAACAAAAAAGTCTCAACAAACTTTTAAAACTCAAAATCATACCAAGTATCTTAGAACACAATTGAATAAAACTAGAAATCAATAACAAGAGGAACTCTGGAAACTGTACAAATACATGGAAATTAAACAACATGTTCTTGAGTCACCAATAGGTCTATTAAGAAATTAAAAAGGAAATGAAAAAATTTCTTGAAACAAATGAAAATAAAAATACAACATACCCAAACCAATGGGATGCAACAAAAACAGCACCAAGGGGAAACTTTATAGCAATAAATGTCCACATTATAAAAGTAAAAGTATTTTAAATATGAACAACCTACTTATGAACCTCATGGAATGAGCAAAGAAAATACTACATCTGAAATTAGTAGAAGAAAGGAAATAATAAAGAACAGGCCAAAACTAAATAAAATAGAAACAAGAAAGCAATAAAAAGATCAATGAAATAAAACATTGGGTTTTTGAGAAGTTAAATCAACACACCATCAGCTAGACTAGGAAAAAAGAGAGACGATCCAAATAAATAAAATCAGAAACGAAAAAGACATTATAACATATCACAGAAATACAAAGGATCATTAGAGACTACTATGAACAATATTGCATGACTATTATATGTCTATATTGTATGAGTTTTATATGCTGACATATTGGAAAACCTAGAGGAAACAGATAATTACTGGACACATATAACCCACCAAGATTAAATCAAGAAGAAATAGAAAACCTGAACAGACCAATAATGAGTAACAATATTGAATCAGTAGTAAAAGGTCTCCCAACAAGGAAAAGCCCAGGATTGAATAATTTACTGCTGAATCCTACCAAACATTTTAAGAAGAACTAACACCAATTCTTCTCAAACTCTTGCAAAAAATTGAAGTGAAGAAAATTTGTCTTAATTCATTCTATGAGGCCAATTTTACCCTGAAACCAAACCAGATAGGGACGCAATTAATGAATGCTACTGGCCAGTATCCCTGATAAACATAGACGCAAAAATCTTCAACACAATCCTAGCAAACTGAATCCAATAGCACATCAAAAAGATTATACCTCATAATCAAATGGGATTTATTCCAGGGATGCAAGAACTGTTCAACACATGCAAACTAATCAACAGAATGAAGGATTAAAAACCCTATGCTTATCTCAATTGATGCAGAAAAAGCATTTAATGAAATTTAACACTGCTTTATGATAAAAACTCTCAACAAATTATGTATAGAAGAAACAAATCTCAACACAATAAAAGCTATATATGGCAAACCCACAGCCACCATCATACTGAAAGAGAACTGGAACAAGACAACAATATCTACTTTTACCACTCCTATTCAGCATGGTACTAAAAGTCCTAGCCAGAAGAATTAGGCAAGAGAAAGAAACAAAGAGCAATCAGATTGGAAAAAAGGAAGTCAAATTGTTCCTTTTGGCAGATGACATGATCTTATATGCAGAAAAACATAAAGACTTCCCCAACATCTCTTAGAACTGATAAACAAATTTAGTAAAGTTGCAGGCTACAAAATCAACATACAAAAATTAGTAGCATTTCTGCATGCCAATCACAAACTAGCTGAAAAAGAAGAATGCAATCTCATTTACAATAGCTATAAAAAATAAAATATTAAGAAATAAATATAACCAAGGAGATGAAAGATCTCTATAATGAGAAATACAAAACACTGATTAAAGGAATGGAAGGGGACACAAAAATGGAAAGTCAACTGATGCTCATGGATTAGAAGAGTGAATATTGTTGAAATATCAATACTGCCCAGAGTAGTTTACAGATTTGCTAGGAATTGATAGGGATTGCTATCAAAATACCAATGGCATTCTTCACATAAATAGAAAAAATAATTCTAAATTTCATATAGAACCACAAAATGCCCTGAATAGCCAATGCAATCTGAGCATAAAAACAAAGCTGGAGGCATCACACTACCTGACTTTGAAATATGCTACAAAGATATAGTAAACAAAACAGCATGTTATTGGTCTACAAACAAATACATAGACCAATGAAACAGAATACAGAGCCTAGAAATAAACTCATGTATTTACAGCTAACTGATTTTTGATAAAGGAACCAAGAACATTTATTGGGGAAGGGCCACCTTCTTCAATAAATGGTACTTGGGGAAATGGACATCAATACACAGAAGAATAAAACTAACTAGACCCCTATCTCTCACCATATGCAAAAATCAACTCAAAATGGATTTAAAAATGTATGGCTCAAAAACTACAAAACTACTAAAAGAAAACATAGGGGAAATGCTTCAGAACATTGGTCTAAGCAAATATTTTATGGGTAAGACTATAAAAGCACAAGGAACCAAAACAAAAATAGACAAATGGGACCACATGAAACTAAAAAGTCTGCACAGCAAAGAAAATAATCATCAGAGTGAAGAAATAACATGTAGAATGGGTGAAAATATATGCAAACTATATGCCCAACAAAAGACTAATAGAATAAACAAGAAACTCAAACAATTTAACAGCAAAAACCTAATAATCCGATTTTAAAAATCAGCAAAAGCTCTGAATAGACATTTCACAAAAGAAGAAATACAAATGACCAACAAGTGTATGAAAAAATATTCAATATCACTAATAATACGGAAAATACAAATAAAAACTGCAATGAGATATTATCTCACCCCAGTTAGAATGACTATTACTAGAAAGACAAAAATAACAAATGCTGGCAAGGATGTGGAGAAAAGGGAACTCATACACTGTGGTAGAAATGTAAATATGTACAGCCACATGGAAAACAGTATGGAGGCTTCTCAAAAGACTAAAAATAGAAGTACCTAAGATCTATCAATCCCACTACTGGATATTTGTCCAAAGGAAAGGGAATCAGTATATTTAAGAGATACCTGCACACCCATATTTATCACAGCACTATTCCTGTTAGCCAAGATATGGAATCAATTCAAATGACCATCAACAAATGGATGAATAAAAAAAGTGGTTGAAATACTATTTAGACATAAAAAATAATAAAATCCTGTCATTCATGGCAACATGGATGATCCTGGAGAACCTTATGTTAAGTGAAATAATTCAGGCAGAGAAAGATGAATACTACATGTTCTTATTCATATGTGGGAGCTAAAATAAAGTTAAGCTTATAGGAGTAGAGACTATTAGAGTCTGGGAAGAGGAGGGAGAAGCATAGGGAGAGATTGATTAACAAATACAAAGTTACAGCTAAGAGGAGGAGTAAGTTCTAGTGTTCTATAGAACTGGCAGGTGAATATAGTTATTAATAACTTATTGCATATTTGCCAAAAGCTAGAAGAGATAATTTGGAATGTTCCCAACACAAATAAATAATAAATGTTTGAGGTCATGGGTATGCTAATTACCCTGATTTGATCATTACATATTGGATTCTCATATCAAAATATCACTCTGTATCCCATAAATATGTATAATTATTATGTGGCAACTAGAAATAAAAAGAAAAAAGATTAGTACAAAAAAAAGTAAATAAATAGATAAAATGAGGCAAAAAAAAAAAAAAAGAATTGAATGCCTACATGCACCAAGACAAGAAAACACTGAACAAGTGTATATGCCTAGGATGTCCCTGAATTCTGGTTATCTAGAACCTACTTAAATTGCTGAAATGAACATCTCCTAACTATTAACACTGTTTCCCACTACAAGACAGTGCTGATTTAATTCTGAGTTTTCCCGTGTTTTCCTAAATATGCCTGAAAAGCCTGTTTAGTGAAAATTAAGAACAATTAAATATCCACAATCCTCTATATTTCCCCACAACCCTGATACAGATCCCTGGCCTCTGTGGTGAATAGTTTAAAAACCTTGCTTTCAAATTTCCTCTTCTCTCTACCTCAACAGGAGGGGAGACCTCCGGTCAAAATCAAAGACTGCTACTTGGTCTCATGTTCTAGAAACAAAGATTTCAAAGGATTTAAAAAGTGATTCTCAAATTTGATTGTAATTAGAATCACCTGGGAAGTTTCTTCACGTATTATGAGAGCTTTATTTTATTTAGATCATTTTGAACCTCTCTACCTCTGTCCTGGGAATTCTTGCCCAATATTTGATCTGCTTGATTTGTTGTTTTTGTTTAAATAAACTTCTATTTTGAAGTAATTTTAGATATATAGAAAGATTGCAGCAGAAATAATGCAGATTTCTGATATATCCCTCACCCAGTTTTCCCTCATGTTATCATCTTATTTTATTGTGGTGTATTTGCCAGGACTAAGAAATCAGCAATGCTACATTACAATTAACTATAATCCAGACTTCATGCAGATATCCCCAGTTTTTCTATTATGCTCTTTTTCCATTCAAAGATGCAGTCCAGAGTACCACACTGCATTTAGATGTCTCTCAGTCTCCGCTTGTCTGTAACACGTTATCAGTCTTTCCTTGCTTTCCTTGACAGCTTTAAGGAGTACAGTTAAGTATTTTACAGAATGTTCTTCAACTTGGATTTGTCTGTTTTTCTCATAATTAGAATGGGATTGTGGGCTTACGGGAATAGTACCACGAAGGTGAAGTGCCTTTTTCATCACATAACACCAGGGGATCCATGATGACCACATGGCATCACAGGTGATGTTAACCTTCAACCTTCATCACTTTGTTAAAGTCATGTTTTCCAGATTTCTCCACCATAAGTTACTATTACATTTTTCCCTTTTCCTACTTTATTCTTTGGAATGAAGTTACAAAGTCTAGCCTACGCTAAGGAAGATGAGGGAAGAATTAAGCTCCATCTCCTGGAAAGGGAAATATGTACATAAATTGAGATTATTCTGTAAGAAATGTTTGTCTCTTTATCCCTATTAATTCAGTTATTTATAACAGTATGGACTTAAGTGTATTCATATTATACTTTGAGTTGGAATACAGTACCATATTTTTTAATTTTATTGCTCAAATCTTTCCAGCTTTGGCCATTAGGAGTTCTTTCGGGTTGGTTCCTGTGTCCCTTTGACATATACCATCCTTTTCTTTTTTGCTACACTGCCTTAGTTTCTGGTAGCACAAGATGCTTCCAGTTCATCTTGTATTTTTCATGCCCTGGAAGTAGAATCAGCCATTTCTCCAAATAAACCTGGTTCTTTTTATTGGAAAATGATAAGTAGTCACCAAGATCTGGGAACTGGGAATGCTAATTGCTGTTGAAGTGTCATTGCTCTTAGCACAGAGCTAGGTAATACATATTTGTATATTAGCCTGTATACACACACATATCTGTAATTGTTTCTGTATGTATTTGGGTTTGTGTGTGTATAGTTAAACATGAGTTCTTACTGATGTCCAAACTCTAATCCAGCCTACACGGTTCATTCTAGCCTTCCCTTCTTGCTAATCTGTAACTTCCCCGCCCCCGACAATGAGAAACCTGACTCCCACCATTCATTGCCCATTTACTGATCTTTTTACTCCAGTATACAGAAAATGTCATTTCAGAATTGTTAGTCCATATCCCACCTGGGGAAAATTTAAAATGCTCATAGTCCAAGATGTACCTGAGAGCAATTAAATCAATTTCTGGGGATGCAGCCCAGGTCTTAGAAGTCTTCAAGTTGCCCAGGTGATTTCAATGTATAAGCAGGCTGAGAACCTTTGGGTCAAAAGGTCAGCACATGTGGATAGAATTTTTCTTGCCCATCTCTCCCTGTTTACTTCCATGTGACTAAAATGGGGAGAGCTCAGGCCTGCTTCAACATGGAAGGAACAGGTAGTTCAGTGTCCCTGGATTATATTCCCTTCTCGGCATCAATTTGGAAGGAGAGAAAAATTCTCTCTTGGGCTCTGTCTCTGAGGCCTCAAATTCTCTGATTGGACTTCTTTTCCATTAGGGTGCATGATCTGATTCTGGCATAAATGCGGAAAACAGACCGAGCCTGCTTCACGGCCTGCTTGACTGGCTCCCAGGTTAAGGAATAAAGTCCCTGTCAGGTGTGTCACAGCCCAGATAACTAGTTCACAGTGTTGAGCACTGGGTTGTCAAATATGACACAGCTAGGACTAAAGTGTTCCTTTACCTTCTGTTTACCTTGCTTTTCCTCCTGTGTACACACTTCATGTTGTAGACCCTTGGGGGAGAGCCGTTGGTCAAGAATGAGATTTGGAGGGTCCTAAATACCCCAGCCTAAAGGATATAGTTTCTTATTTAAAAATTAAACATAAGCAAGTGTTAACTAATAATATGCATCATTTGTATAATACAAATTATTTTGTATTTAAAGTAGGATTAATTTTAATCAAAGTAATACCCAGATGAAGTTTAAAAACCTCAAACCATGCAGAAGAATCTAAAATTCAAAATCTCTCTTTTTTAATGTTCAAATCCTGAAGTAGTTGCTTTAAGTACATCCTAATTTTTCTCTTTCTTTCTTTCTTTTTCTTTTCTTTCTTTCTTCTTTCTTTTTCTTCTTTCTTCTTTTTTTTGATGTTGACTATTAAAAGTTTGAATAATATGTTTGCACCACTCTGGCTTGAATTATTAAGGAGTTTGTTGACTTCTCACTGTGAAAGACGAGAAATTGAACACATTCATTCTACTGTTTTCATCTCTCTACCCTCAGTTTTATAAATTAGATTTATTTTTTCTTGGTCAAGGTTTATAATCTTTATTTAGGTTTCATAATCATAACTTTGTCCTTTATGCTTCTGTTAACTCAGAGGTCAGTTTTTCTATTTGTTCATCTTGGTTATTATCTTTTCTGCTGTTTTCTCCAAATATTGTGTGATCTTTGGTTGTCAGTTCCTTTTATGATTGAAGAGCTAGGTTGATTACTGTGGGTGCCTGCACTCGTTTTGTGTCAAGTTAGCATAATTTGGTTGTGAAGAACAGAAATCAACTCTGTATAACCTGAGCTGATAAGGGGAAGGAATTCACTGGAACGATTTTGAGTGACATACAGAATTGAAAACAGAGAATTGCCTCTGAAAGAAAAGTACCAGGCAGCTGGGGGCAGGTGAGTGGAGAAGACAGAGAACAGAAAGCAATGTGCAATCTGTTTAGGGAGCTTCCTTCAAAATGACACAACTCCCAACACTTTTCTCATTAAGTCACTCCACTTAAGATTCAAACTCCTAGAGAAAGCATTTATTTGGGCCGTATATTCACTTCTTCACAGGGGCAGAAGACATTGTGGTCAACAATTCTACCATGAACCAATGAGTGGGAGAGTGAGAGTTCCCCAAAGGGAAAAGCAAAAGGGGGCAGAAAGAAAAGCTGGCAAACAAACAGAAGTCCACTAGAAACCTTTTCCCTTCCACTCATCTAGGTCTGTTTCTTTTTCTTTTCGTTTTTGTAATTTTGTGGCAAAAACATGCACATACACAAAACTACATAAATGCTTACTTATATATCAGTGCGAAGTTCTGCAATCAATTATCAGCAACCCTAAAAACAGGAGTGCTGGTTAGCTGTGTTCTCTCCCACTGTGCAGGATGCTCTGTCACCCTGCTTTTCTCATAAGTGATTTCTTTTCCTGCTGCAGATCTTAGTTCAGAAAGGCCTGTTCTGATGTGCAATTTGAAGTAGCCCCCTACTACCTCACACATTTTCCTGATTATTTTCATCTTAGCAGTTCTCAGAATTTGAATTTCTATGTTATATACTGGCTTGTTCTATGTTATATACTTGGTTGATTATTGTATGTCTCTCACCTCTAAAGTATTAGCACAATGGGGGCAGGGACATGTTCATCTCATTTCCTGCTCTGTGCCTGACAATCACTCAAGTCATGTTTGTTGAATGAATGATTGGCTCATTGTGAACTGTGAGTGGCAGGGCATGTCAACAGGCATGGAGAAAACAGACAGACTGGATCCCAAAACTGCCAATGCAAGGAGCATTTTACTCTGTAGTAGAAAAATTTAAAGTATTTCACTTTTGAAAAAAAAATTGGCTTTTAAAAAAATTTAATTTCTGATATGTAGCTCTTAAATTTCCTCAAGTGTTTTTTGTTTGTTTGTTTTTCTCTCAGGCCATAAAATCCACTCTAGAAATACTCCTCAGGCTGACTAACCAATTTTTTAGAGAATAAGCCTGGAGCTTTAACTTTTTGCCTAGTTAAGTTAATAATAAGGCCTTGTCCTAGAGGCCTCTGCTAGGAGGTAGGAGGTAGAGGGTAGGTGAAAGGCCTTACTGGTCTGGCCCTTCACACTGTGGGTCTCTAAATAATTACCAGCACTTTTCTGACTTCAAGTTTGGAGCTTTATTTATGGGTGCTCCTCAGGGAAGGAGTGTCTAAGCCTCTGTTTAAGGGAAAGTAGGCATCGTCTGATCTTTTTTAATCCCATTAATCTGATTACAACTATTTCATATATTTCCATGATTTTCTCAAAATTTTCTGGCTGCTAGTTGTCATTTTGTATTCCAGACTCTCATTATCAAATAGTTAATTCTTTTTTTTTTTTTTTTTTTTTTTTTGAGACAAGGTCTTTCTCTGTCACCTGCCAGGTTGAAGTACAGTGGCACAATCATGGCTCACTGCAGCCTCCACCTCCTGGGCTCAAGCAATCCTCCCACCCCAGCCTCCCAAGTAGCTGGCACCACAGATGTTCACCACCATGCCCAGCTAATTTTTGTATTTTTTTTGTAGAAACAGGGTTTCGCCATGTTGCCCAGGCTGGTCTTGTACTAATGAACTCAAGCAATCCTCCTCCCTTGGCCTCCCAAAGTGCTGGGCTTACAGGCACGAGCCACCACACTCAACCCATATTTTCAATTAATTAAGTTCTCTTGTTTCAGAAGAAATTTGGGGATATTTGAGGTAGATATATGTACTCAGGCCACCTTTTGAACAAGATTTCAAAAATATTATCTTAATATTATTTTCCATCTCTTAAAAGCACCCTCTTGCCATTACTTCTAACAGAAATAACAGGTTGGTTATTAGCCAAATGGCTAAACTTGAACATGTTTTAAATTAATGTTCTTACAAGAATACATGGTAATAATGTTACACTGAGAAATATTTTTTCATTATTAATACTAATTACACTAGTGTTTTTACTTTCTTTGCCCTTTGTGCAATACTCTATTTTAATCAAAGATTGCCAAAGCTGAAATCTCCTTTCTTTCAAAATTCTCTGTATTGGCACTTTCAAATATCTACTGTCTAACAATTCATTCATGTTGGCCCTAACAAAAATGTAATTTATTTAAATGAATTTTAAATCCAAGATATACTAACTTATACACAGTGTAATTTAGTATAATTTTATAGGCATTTTGTATATTGTTATGCTTGGAGGAAAAAATTCAAATTCCAAATATATTAAGTATAAAAAATAAAACTACAAAATTGCTAGAAGAAAGTAAAGAATATATATTAATGAACTTTTGATAGAAAAAGTCAGAAACAATACAAAGCACAAATTAATAAAAAATTAAAATTTTTACTACATAAAAATTTTCAAATCTCATATGGCAAAAAAACAACATACACAGGGTGAAAAAAGTAAGCCACAGACTAGGAAAAGGTATTTGCAGCATATATTAGACATAAGATTGTATCCAGAATATATAAAGAATTCTGGCCAATTAATAAGAAAAAGAAAAACAATACAATAGAAAATGGGTAAAGATCACTAAAAATTTAAAAAGGGATATTGAAATGACAAATATATGAAAATATATTCATCTTCTGGGAAATCAGATAAATATCAATAATAATACAACAAAAAATATTTCATGTTTTACTAATTAAGTTAGCAAATTTTGAAAAGTTTAACAATATCAAGTATTTGGTGAGATTGAGGAGGACATTAGTTGTTTTTCTATACGGCAGGTTGTAGATTAAATTGACATGGTCACAATGCAAAATAATTTAGCTTAAAAATCAATAACTCACACACACTATGATCAAGCAATTTCACTTCTAGCCATTTACCCTTGAACAGTGTTTCTCAAGCTTGGTAAACATCATTTGGTTTACGGTTAAAAGTACAAACTCCTAGGTTCCATCCCAGCCATTCCTGTCTCAGAATCTCCAATGGATGCCTCTTAGATACCTTCTGTTCATTCCTCCAAACCTACTCTCCGCCTTGCCCCCCTACTCTGTTCCCACCAGCCAAACTGTAAAACATTATAATTCAGAGGAAATTTGGTAGTCAGAAGGCACATACCTCAGCAATGAATTTAATTATCCCTACAATAAATGTAGTTATGGCCGACCTGAAAACAATAAAAGTATTGCCCCAAGCAATCAAACTATTTCCAACAAGAATACAAAAGTATTCAATGCCTAACAAGGTAAAATTTGCAATGTCTGCCATTCCTATCAAAGCTTATCAGGAAAATATAGTAGCCCTCAACAAGAATAAAAATTAACAATTGAAACTGACTCAGATGTATAAATGTTTCAATTATCAGACAAGCACTTAAAATTTATTATAACTATATTCCATATGTTCAAAAAGCTAGAGGAAAGATCGAACATTATAAATATGGAAGATATAAAAATATCCTTATTGAAATTCTAGAGGTGAAAATTACAATACATGAGTTGAAAAATATACTTGTTTTGCAAATATTTTCCCTAGGTGCTTTTACTTTGTCTCCAGTGTCTTTTGATGCATAGATTTTAATTATATTTTAATGTAGTCATATTTATCAGTTTTCTTGCATAGTTTGTGCTTTTCATCTTGTGTAAGAAATGTTTCCTCATCATTACCAAGGTCATACTTTTTTTTTTACATTTTCTTCTAAAAATATGCCCACTACCCTTATAATAATCCTCATTTTCTGCTTAAATTCACCAGTAATAGTTTAACTGGTACAAAGGTTCTTGCAGGGGAGTTCTGTGACAGCTTACTTTTGATTGAAGAACAGTTCTTCTCTACTAGGGAACATCATTCTCTCTGACCAGGCACGGAATTTCAGGAGGATTCCTCACTATGTGATGAGTGAGGAAGAGGACATCAAGCCAGCCATATTAGTCACATGGACTCTGGCAACCGGTGAGTTGACAGATACCCAAGCTCCATCATCCTCAAGTCCTCATAATTGCCTGAGGTCACCAGCCAAGAAGGAAAGTAGTTTATGCCCAAGAGAATTCTGGATCCATAACAAGGAAAGAAATAACTTCCGCTAAGAGTTCTGCTCTCCCAGATCCATCAGACTGTATTTGAGAAACCGTGGCACCAACCATAAAAGATAAGGGCTTGGTGTTTTCAATGTCTGAGCAAGAGCAGCTTAAATTTCCCCAGTCAATATATTTCTGCCATGATTCATGGTGCTCCCCAGTTTATTTCCTGACTCATCTTTTTAGGAGGTCACAGTCAGCTTTTAATGTTCGGCTAGCCTCCTGACTCCTCTTTAAATAAATGAATAGATAATTAGAGGAGGAGATGAAATCTTAATTCAATCTCAATGACAGACTCTGTTTTGACAGAAGCAAAAACAAAGCAGAATAGGTTCTGGAGGCATGACATGTCAGTTATCACTACCCCCTTACATTGAAGATTATAATTCTGACTTTGAAACATCCTTTGAAAATTTCTTACAGAAAGATGCAACTTCTTTAACTGTCTTATTTTTTTCTTGCATAATCATACCACATTACATTTACATCATTTTGCATTTATTATTCCAAGTGATTTCAGTGTTATCAATGCAACATTCTTTTGATTGGACTGTTCTTCAAAAGGGAAAATTTTAAATCCACTATTTCTTCCCTATATTGCTTGAAAGAATGAGAATGCTATCAGTTACATAGTTCAAAGTACATATAGGGAAAAAAGGTGACTTTGACCAGAAGAAAGCATTTTCTTTAAATTATCTTGTCCCCTACAAAATTCTGATAAAATTACAACATGCTTTACCTTATTTCTCAGTGTATGGAATACATTGCATTTTGTTTTGCCTTGGAGTAGACCATGTACCAAAACAATATTAAATAATCACAATCTATGGTTTTCCTTTTGGACTTTATTGAAGCATGAACTGTGAGGGGCAATGCAACATTTTTTCTAATTGGCCCTTGTATTAAATTCTAATGCTAGACTCAAAATTCTATGCCAGTTATGAATTACTAGCGAGGTTATGTGAGGTTCTCAAAGCCAGAAAATAGTTGGTTATAATCACAGACTGCCAGTAAAGCCTTGGCCACAAACTGGTGTTAAAGGGCTTTGAGCAAAATTAAATCCCATGGGATAGGGGTGTCCCACACCTCAGGTTCTAGGCACGGCCCATAGCATCATGACCTGCAGCACTGAAACTGCAGACCCAGTCAGGACCAGGCCTAGAAGATATATCTGGAGAATAAGGTGCTTCCCTAGGAAAGAGGAAGTGATTGAGATGTGTGTCCATATGCAAATGCAGATGTTTTGCTAACGCCTTCTTATCTCTCAGAAGACACTATACCCTCATTCTTTGTTGGCCAGAACAACTTAGAAAGCAACATAATCAGAACTCCACAAAATTACCCTGAGGAAGGCCAAGTTTATGTTTGTGCCTATCTTATTTGCTTTATAATCTCCCCTTCTTTTCCTCTTTATTCTCCTGGCATGCAGAATCTTCAATACCATTCCCTGACTGCCCAACCATTCCCCTGGGCACTTATACAGGCCTGAGCTCTGTAAGCAGAAAACTCTTCCCTCCTGAAATTCATTTGCCCTTTTCCCATGATTATAGACTCCTTGAGAAGGGCCAAAGGTGAGGACGTGGGGCAGTGTAAAAATTGTATGTCTTCTAACTCAGAGATCCAGGGTAACCTACTCAGGCTGCAAGCTGGTATTATGAGGGGCTAGTGGGGAACAAACCGAAAACTAAAATTATAGGTCATGCCTGAATATAGGGTAGAGAAACTTACCCCAAACAGCAAGTCACTACTTTCTAAATGGGGAGTGTCAGGCCTCTGAGCCCAAGCCAAGCCATCGCATCCCCTGTGACTTGCACGAATATGCCCAGATGGCCTGAAGTAAATGAAGAATCACAAAAGAAGTGAATATGCCCTGCCCCACCTTAACTGATGACATTCCACCACAAAAGAAGTGAAAATGGCCAGTCCTTGCCTTAAGTGATGACATTACCTTGTGAAAGTCCTTTTCCTGGCTCATCCTGGCTCAAAAAGCACCCCCACTGAGCACCTTGTGACCCCCACTCCTGCCCACCAGAGAACAAACCCCCTTTGACTGTAATTTTCCTTTACCTACCCAAATCCTATAAAGCGGCCCCACCCTTATCTCCCTTTGCTGACTCTCTTTTCGGACTCAGCCCGCCTGCACTCAGGTGAAATAAACAGCCATGTTGCTCACACAAAGCCTGTTTGGTGGTCTCTTCACACAGACGCGCATGAAATTTGGTGCCGTGACTCGGATCGGGGGACCTCCCTTGGGAGATCAATCCCCTGTCCTCCTGTTCTTTGCTCCGTGAGAAAGATCCACCTACGACCTCAGGTCCTCAGACCCACCAGCCCAAGGAACATCTCACCAATTTTAAATCAGGTAAGCGGCCTCTTCTTACTCTCTTCTCCAACCTCTCTCACTGTCCCTCAACCACTTTCTTCTTTCCACTCTTCAATCTCTCCCTTCTCTTAATTTCAATTCCTTTCATTTTCTGGGAGAGACAAAGGAGACACGTTTTATCTGTGGACCCAAAACTCCGGCGCCGGTCACAGACTGGGAAGGCAGCCTTCCCTTGGTGTTTAATCATTGCAGGGACGCCTCTCTGATTATTCACCCATGTTTCAAAGGTGTCAGACCCATGCATACGTATGTTTATTGTGGCACTATTCACAATAGCGAAGACTTGGAACCAACCCAAATGTCCAACAATGATAGACTGGATTAAGAAAATGTGGCACATATACACCATGGAATACTATGCAGCCATAAAAAATGATGAGTTCATGTCCTTTGTAGGGACATGGATGAAATTGGAAATCATCATTCTCAGTAAACTATCGCAAGGACAAAAAACCAAACACCGCATGTTCTCACTCATAGGTGGGAATTGAACAGTGAGAACACATGGACACAGGAAGGGGAACATCACACTCTGGGGACTGTTGTGGGGTGGGGGGAGGGGGGAGGGATAGCATTAGGAGATATACCTAATGCTAAATGACGAGTTAATGGGTGCAGCACCCCAGCATGGCACATGTATACATATGTAACTAACCTGCACATTGTGCACATGTACTCTAAAACTTAAAGTATAATAATAACAAAAAAAAGAAAAAGAAAACAAACAAACAAAAAAAAACACAAAGGTGTCAGACCACACAGGGACGCCTGCCTTTGTCCTTCACCCTTAGCAGCAAGTCCTGCTTTTCTAGGGAAGGGGCAAGTACCCCAACCCCTTCTCTCCTTGTCTCTACTGCTTCTCTACTTTCCTGGGGCAGGGGCAAGTACCCCTCAACCCCTTCTCCTTCACACTTAGTGGCAAGTCCCGCTTTCCTGGGGCAGGGGCAAGTACCCCTCAACCCCTTCTCTTTCACCCTTAGCGGCAAGTCCCACTTTCCTAGGGGCAAGAACCCCCAATCCCTTATTTCTGCACCCCAACCTCATATCTCTGCACCCCAATCCCTTATTTCCGTGCCCCGACCCCTTATTTCTACACCCCATCCCTTATTTCCGTGCCCCGACCTCTTATCTCTGTGCCCCAACACCTTTTCCCACTTTTCTGGAAGGTAAGAACCCCCGAACCCCTTCCCTCCATTTCTCTACTCTCTCTTTTATCTAGGCTTGCTTCCTTCACTATAGGCAACCTTCCACCCTCCATTCCTCCTTCTACTCCCTTGGCCTGTGTTCTCAAAAACTTAAAACCTCTTCAACTCACACCTGACCTAAAACCTAAATGCCTTATTTTCTTCTGCAATACCACTTGACCCCAGTACAAACTTGACAGTAGTTCCAAATAGCCAGAAAATGGCACTTTGAATTTTTCCATCCTGCAAGATCTAAATAATTCTTGTCGTAAAATAGGCAAACGGTCTGAGGTGCCTGAAGTCCAGGCATTCTTTTACACATCAGTCCCTTCCTAGTCTCTGTGCCCAGTGCAACTCGTCCCAAATCTTCTTTCCCTCCCACCTGTCCCCTCAGTCCCAATCCCAAGAGTCGCTGAGTCTTTCTAATCTTCCTTTTCTACAGACCAATCTGACCTCTCCCCTCCTCGCCAGGCCGAGCTAGGTCCCAATTCTTCCTCAGCCTCTGCTCCTCCACCCTATAATCTTTTTATCGCCTCCCCTCCTCACACCTGGTTGGGCTTACAGTTTCGTTCCGTGACTAGCCCTCCCCCTCCTGCCCAGCAATTTACTCTTAAAAAGGTGGCTGGAGCCAAAGGCATAGTCAACGTCAATGCTCCTTTTTCTTTATCCCAAATCAGATAGCGTTTAGGCTCTTTTTCATCAAATATAAAAATCCAGCCCAGTTCATGACTTATTTGGCAGCAACCCTGAGACACTTTACAGCCCTAAACCCTAAAAAGTCAAAAGGCCGTCTTATTCTCAAAATACATTTTATTACCCAATCTGCTCCTGACATTAAATAAAACTCCAAAAATTAAATTCCGGCCCTCAAACCCCACAACAGGATTTAATTAACCTCACCTTCAAGGTGTACAATAATAGAAAAAAGTTGCAATTCCTTGCCTCCACTGTGAGACAAACCCCAGGCACATCTCCAGCACACAAGAACTTCCAAACGCCTGAACCGCAGCGGCCAGGCGTTCCTCCAGAACCTCCTCCCACAGGAGCTTGCTACATGTGCCGGAAATCTGGCCACTGGGCCAAGGAAGGCCCGCAGCCCAGGATTCCTCCTAAGGCGCGTCCCATCTGTGTGGGACCCCACTGAAAATCGGACTGTTCAACTCACCTGGCAGCCACTCCCAGAGCCCATGGAACTCTGGCCCAAGGCTCTCTGACTGACTCCTTCCCAGATCTTCTCGGCTTAGTGGCTGAAGACTGACACTGCCCGATCGCCTCGGAAGCCCCCAGACCATCACGGACGCCGAGCTTCCAGTAACTCTCACAGTGGAAGGTAAGCCCGTCCCCTTCTTAATCAATACGGAGGCTACCCACTCCACATTACCTTCTTTTCAAGGGCCTGTTTCCCTTGCCTCCATAACTGTTGTGGGTATTGACGGCCAGGCTTCTAAACCTCTTAAAATTCCCCAACTCTGGTGCCAAATTAGACAATACTCTTTTAAGCACTCCTTTTTAGTTATCCCCACCTGCCCAGTACCCTTATTAGGCTAAGACACTTTAACTAAATTATCTGCTTCCCTGACTATCCTGGACTACAGCTATATCTCATTGCCGCCCTTCTTCCCAATCCAAAGCCTCCTTTGTGTCCTCCTCTTGTATCCCCCCACCTTAACCCACAAGTATAAGATACCTCTACTCCCTCCTTGGCGACCGATCATGCACCCCTTACCATCTCATTAAAACCTAATCACCCTTACCCCACTCAACGCCAATATCCCATCCCGCAGCACGCTTTAAAAAGATTAAAGCCTGTTATCACTCACCTGCTACAGCATGGCCTTTTAAAGCCTATAAACTCTCCTTACAATTCCCCCATTTTACCTGTCCTAAAACCAGACAAGCCTTACAAGTTAGTTCAGGATCTGCGCCTTACCAACCAAATTGTTTTGCCTATCCACCCCGTGGTGCCAAACCCATATACTCTCCTATCCTCAATACCTGCCTCTATAACCCATTATTCTGTTCTAGATCTCAAACATGCTTTCTTTACTATTCCTTTGCACCCTTAATCCCAGCCTCTCTTCACTTTCACTTGGACTGACCCTGACACCCATCAAGCTCAGCAAATTACCTAGGCTTTACTGCTGCAAAACTTCACAGGCAGCCCCCATTACTTCAATCAAGCCCAAATTTCTTCCTCATCTGTTACCTATCTCGGCATAATTCTCATAAAAACACACGTGCTCTCCCTGCCAATCGTGTCCGACTGATCTCTCAAACCCCAGCACCTTCTACAAAACAACAACTCCTTTCCTTCCTAGGCATGGTTAGCGTGGTCAGAATTCTTACACAAGAGCCAGGACCACACCCTGTAGCCTTTCTGTCCAAACAACTTGACCTTACTGTTTTAGCCTAGCCCTCATGTCTGCATGCAGTGGCTGCCGCTGCATTAATACTTTTAGAGGCCCTCAAAATCACAAACTATGCTCAACTCACTCTCTACAGTTCTCATAACTTCCAAAATCTATTTTCTTCCTCATACCTGATGCATATACTTTCTGCTTCCCGGCTCCTTCAGCTATACTCACTCTTTGTTGAGTCTCCCACAATTACCGTTGTTCCTGGCCCAGACTTCAATCCGGCCTCCCACATTATTCCTGATACCACACCTGACCTCCATGACTGTATCTCTCTGATCCACCTGACATTCACCCCATTTCCCCAAATTTCCTTCTTTCCTGTTCCTCACCCTGATCATGCTTGATTTGTTGATGGCAGTTCCACCAGGCCTAATCACCACACACCAGCAAAGGCAGGTTATGCTATAGTACAAGCCACTAGCCCGCCTCTTAGAACCTCTCATTTCCTTTCCATCGTGGAAATCTATCCTCAAGGAAATAACTTCTCAGTGTTCCATCTGCTATTCTACTACTCCTCAGGGATTATTCAGGCCCCCTCCCTTCCCTACACATCAAGCTTGAGGATTTGCTCCACCCAGGACTGGCAAATTAGCTTTACTCAACATGCCCTGAGTCAGATAACTAAAATACTTCTTAGTCTAGGTAGATACTTTCACTGGATAGGTAGAGGCCTTTCCTACAGGGTCTGAGAAGGCCACCACAGTCATTTCTTCCCTTCTGTCAGACATAATTCCTCAGTTTAGCCTTCCCACCTCAATACAGTCTGATAACAGACGAGCCTTTATTAGTCAAATCAGCCAAGCAGTTTTTCAGGCTCTTAGTATTCAGTGAAACCTTTATATCCCTTACGGTCCTCCGTCTTCAAGAAAAGTAGAATGGACTAAAGGTCTTTTAAAAACACACCTCACCAAGTTCAGCCACCAACTTAAAAAGGACTGGACAATACTTTTACCACTTTCCCTTCTCAGAATTCAGGCCTGTCCTCGGAATGCTACAGGGTACAGCCCATTTGAGCTCCTGTATAGACGCTCCTTTTTATTAGGCCTCAGTCTCATTCCAGACACCAGACCAACTTACACTGTGCCCCCAGAAAAACTTGTCATCCCTACTATCTTCTGTCTAGTCATACTCCTATTCACCATTCTCAACTACTCATACATGCCCTGCTCTTGTTTACACTGCTGGTTTATACTGTTTCTCCAAGCCATCACAGCTGATATCTCCTGGTGCTATCCCCAAACTGCCACTCTTAACTCTTGAAGTAAATAAATAATCTTTGCTGGCAGGACTATGCTGAATCTCCTTAGGCACTCTCTGATCAGATATCCTGAGTCGTCCCAATTCTTAGACCTTTTATACCTGTTTTTCTCCTTCTGTTATTCCATTTAGTTTCTCAATTCATCCAAAACCGTATCCAGGCCATCACCAATCATTCTATATGACAAATGTTTCTTCTAACATCCCCACAATATCACCCCTTACCACAAGACCTCCCTTCAGCTTAATCTCTCCCACTCTAGGTTCCCACGCTGCCCCTAATCCCGCTTGAAGCAGCCCTGAGAAACATTGCCCATTCTCTCTCCATATCACCCCCCAAAAATTTTCGCCGCCCCAACACTTCAACACTATTTTGTTTTATTTTTCTTATTAATATAAGAAGGCAGGAATGTCAGGCCTGTGAGCCCAAGCCAAGCCATCGCATCCCCTGTGACTTGCACGAATACGCCCAGATGGCCTGAAGTAACTGAAGAATCACAAAAGAAGTGAATATGCCCTGCCCCACCTTAACTGATGACATTCCACCACAAAAGAAGTGAAAATGGCCAGTCCTTGCCTTAAGTGATGACATTACCTTGTGAAAGTCCTTTTCCTGGCTCATCCTGGCTCAAAAAGCATCCCCACTGAGCACCTTGCGACCCCCCCACTCCTGCCCGCCAGAGAACAAACCCCCTTTGACTGTAATTTTCCTTTACCTACCCAAATCCTATAAAGCGGCCCCACCCTTATCTCCCTTTGCTGACTCTCTTTTCGGACTCAGCCCGCCTGCACCCAGGTGAAATAAACAGCCATGTTGCTCACACAAAGCCTGTTTGGTGGTCTCTTCACACGGACGCGCATGAAAGGGAGATTTTATATTTTTAATTGCACTATAAAAAACTGAGGGATTTCTGTTCCTTATATGAAAGTTCCAGAGTCCCTAATGCAGAGAGACAGAGAGCAGCGGTAAAGTACTGTCTACAGTGATGAAATCAGCAGACACTGAGGGCTGAAGGAGACACAGGTCTCCCTCCAATCTGTCTTCATTTATCTGGTTTCTACCCATTGTTCCAGCAGTGAGCTTAGTGTGATTGTCTTCCAAACACTCCTCCGTGTTCTGTCTCTACCCCACCATCCCAGTAGGGTTTGATGCTTTCCTTATCCATGCTTGTGTCATAGTTTTTTTAGGTTGGTGCAAAAGTAATCGTGGTTTTTGCCATTGAAAGTAATGGTAAAAACCGCAACTACTTTTGCACCAACCTAATACTATGCAGTCCTGTCATCACTGATGTATTTCTCTGTCACTCATCATAATGTAAGTGTCATGCAAATATGTTGTGTCTTATTTGACCTGTTATCATGGGGCTTGGCACAGGCGTGGCATATTGTAGGTATTCCAACAGTGAGATTAGGAATGAATAACTCATATTCACAAAGCAACCACATTGTTCATTCAGCTTTATGTTCATATCAAATATCGGATAACCAGAAGTATGAACAGTTAAAGGTAACAAAAAGATGCAGATGGTACCACCTATACATTATCTACTCTATTAAATATTCAAGAATGGCTTAGAACAATTATCTAGAATGTATTATCAGTCTGCCTGGATTCTGGTAAAAATGGAAGGTAGTGAAAAGAATGTGAGTGTATATGTCAGGTAAAGATATTTTGCTGTTGGCCTTTCCCATGCAGCGGCTGGCATGGGGCTCACTCATCTTTCAGGGTTGCCATGGATAGCATTGGCTTTTCCTTGGAGCCATGAACTTTGCTTGTGAGTCAGGAAGAATCTCATTGTTTGGCCACTCAGGGAGTGAGATATCGAGCC
Organism: Pan paniscus; assembly: GCF_029289425.2. NCBI lineage: Eukaryota > Metazoa > Chordata > Mammalia > Primates > Hominidae > Pan > Pan paniscus. The sequence continues at coordinate 71,072,764 of NC_073257.2, read as the reverse complement.
CAAAGGATAGGTGCTTCCAAGGATTCTGGCAAGAGGAGCAAATAGACAATGTAATGCTGTATGGAAGCATGCCTTGTGTGGGAAAGAGAGGGAGGGAAGACTGTAGAAAGGCCTTTGCAAGCCAGAGAAGGTATCAGATGAAAAAAGAAGGATAGTGAATGCTATCCAAGCAGGGGACAGAAGGGACAAAAGACACAGGACAAATCTTTTGGGACCAGGCAAGCAGTGATGAGCAGCATCTGAACAAAGAATTCCATGACCTGTTGGCTCTTCTCCAGATACTTCATGGTGCTGAGCTGGCTCCAGACAGGCAAAAGCCTTCATTTACAGCTGGTACGCAATATTGTCATTGTAACCAAATCCTCTGGGAGTTGGTAAACCATTTCCATGAGTCTCATGAAAATATGCTTTGTTATAAAGTGAGACTATCTGCTCAGCTACCGGGTTCATAGAAATTTGCTACAGCATCCCTTGCCGTTGAAATACCAAAGAACCCAAATGTCTATTTTAAAGTTAACATCTGCTGCACCTTAACCAAGAACAATGACAGTCCAAGGACCAAGTTCAATAATCACCAGTAGTGCCTCATATATGATTATTTGGTGAACATGACTAAATTGTTTTGGCACCAAATCTATGTTAACTTATCGTGTATAGGAAAGTATAAATATGTATTGAGCAAGCAGGGTGCCAGGCAATATGCTGGAAATTTTACCTAGTCATCTCATTTAATTCTCATAAGTAATCTAATCTATGAGATAAGACTTTACAGATGAGGGAATTGAGGCTCGAAGAGGTGAATTAAATTGCCCATGACTACACAGCTAGGAAGTAATAGAGGTATATTTTGTAGCTGTGTCTATTAAACTCTTTCCATTTGCACTATTCCGTCCTCAAAACACTTAATATATGTTAACTTAAATATAAGACCTCAAACCATGAAACTACACCAAGAAAACATTGGGGAAAATCTCTAGGACATTGATCTGGGCAAAAATTTCTCGAGCAATACCCAACAAGCACAGGTAACCAAAGCAAAAGTGGACAAATGAGATCACATCAAGTTAAAAAGCTTCTGCACAACAAAGGATACAATTCACAGTGAAGACACAACTCACAGAATGGGAAAAAATATTTGCAAACTACCCATCTGACAAGGGATTAGTAACCAGAATACATAAAGAACTCAAACAACTCTATAGGAAAATATCTAATAATCCAGTCAAAAGATGGCCAAAAGATTTGAATAGACATCTCTCAAAAGAAGACATAGAAATGGCAAGCAGGTGTATGAAAAGGTGCTAAACAGCACTGATCATCAGAGAAATGCAAATCAAAATCACAATGAGACATCATCTCACTCCAATTAAAATTGCTTGTATCCAAAAGACAGGCAATAAAAAATTCTGGCAAGGACGTGGAGAAAAGGGAACAAACACTTGTACGCTGTCGGTGGGAATGTAAATTAGCACAACCACTATGGAAAATTGTTTGGAGATTCCACAAAACACTAAAAATTGAGCTACCATTTGATCCAGCAATCCCACTGCTGGGTATATACCCAAAAGAAAGGCACTCAGTATATCGACAAGATATCTGCACTTTCATGTTTGTTGCAGCACTGTTTACAATAGCTAACATTTGGAAGCAACATTAGTGTCCATCAACAGGTGGATGGATTAAAAAAAAAATGTGACACATATACACAATGGAGTACTACTCAGCCAGTAAAAAGAAGGAGATCCAGTCATTTGCTGCAACATGGATGGAACTGGAGATCATTATGTTAGGTGAAATAAACCAGGAAGAAAAAGACAAACATCACATGTTCTCACTTTTTTGTGGGATCTAAAAATCAAAACAATTGAACTCATGGACATAGAGAGTAGAAGGATGGTTACCAGAGGCTGGGAAGGGTAATAGGGGGTTGAGGGAGGTGAGGATAGTTAATGGAAACAAAAAAAGTAGAAAGAATGAATAAGACCTACTATTTGATAGCACAACAGGGTGACTATAGTTGATAATAACAGTACATCTTTTAAAAACTTAGAGTGTAATTGGACTGTTTGCAACTTGGAATAAGCGCTTGAGGGGATGGATACCCATTCTTCAAAGTGTGTGTGTGTGTATATATATATGTGTGTGTGTATATATATATGTGTGTGTGTATATATATATGTGTGTGTGTATATATATATGTGTGTATATATATATATATACACACATACAGGTAACAAAACTGAGGTTAGAGAATTGAAGTAACATGCCCAGGGTCATAGATATTAAAGGGAAGATCTGGGATTAAATACAGGAAGTCTGATTCCAGAAATCACACTCTCAACACATTCTTTTGCCTCTATTTTCAAATATTTGAGAACTAAGTGCTTTTCAGAACTTTAAACATTCTAGACATTCTACGGAATGCCACAAAATCCAAAATGGCATCAATAAGCGTCTAAAGGGAAATGTGCCTGGCCAGTCTTAGGGATGAGGGATGTGACAAACTGACTAACTGAATGGGAAAGCCCCTGAAACCTCTGGAATATTATGCTTCTGCAACGTACTCCCACTGTGACACCTGACCTTAGCCCAACACCTCCTGCTGGAACTTTGGAAGTTCAGGACAGAAGCCTCAAAGGATTCTGCAGAAGCCTGGCCTCAGTGCTGAGGCAGGATCTACCTCCAACATCAGCAGCTGCCCCACTTTAGGACTCCCATACCACCTGCTTGCCAGCGCTAGATCTGAAAGATGGGAAAACATATAAAATCTATAAAAACCAAACATGCACTTCATAGGCAGAAAATAGTTCAGATCTGAAAGGTTAATGGGGCACCCTTATTTTCCAGGGCTGCTTGCAATGTGTCTCATGAAGAACTCAGCCACCTCTGAAGGACGGGCTGCCGTGGGAACAGAGTGAGCTGAAACATCTGAAAGCCACACAGAGTGAGTGAGCAACCATCTTGGTTCGCCAAGGACTGAGGGGGCTTCCCAGGACAGGCGCCTGTAATCCCAGCTACTCAGGAGGCTGAGGCAGGAGAATGACGTGAAGCCGGGAGGCAGAGGTTGTAGTGAGCCAAGACAGTGCCATTGCACTCCAGCCTGGGAGACAGAGTGAGACTCTGTCTCAAAAAATAAAAATAAAAATAATGAAATGCATCATCATTCATATCTGACCCCTCTATCCCAGAAAGTTCTATTTAGAACTTTCAGTGCTAAAAACCAGTTGGTCACCCTCCACCCATGTAATGGTCAACAAGAACCCCAGGGAGTCCTCTGCATTCCAGCACATTCCATTCATGCCATGCTATACCATTCACAGCTAACAGAGCTGCCAGGTCATGCACACATGTTCTGACTGTCAGCATTTGGACACCCACTTCAGCGCTCACTGTTATAACTGCAGCACCCACTTCCTTAGAACAGCTGCTTTATTTGCAGCCCTGGTCTGCTTAAATCAGATGAAATTATTTTCACAAGTTGCTGTCTCACAGCCAGAGAAGAGGCAGAGTTTGATGGCTTGTTTAGAATTTAACTCTATCACCTTGAGTTGCTGAACCTCTGAACTGGTCACAGAATAAACTGCTATCAATCTGGGATACAGGGATCAGATATGAATGATGATACATTTCATCATTTTTATTTTTATTTTTATTTTTTGAGACAGAGTCTCACTCTGTCGCCCAGGCTGGAGTGCAATGGCACTGTCTCGGCTCACTGCAACCTCTGCCTCCCAGGTTCACGCCATTCTCCTGCCTCAGCCTCCCAAGTAGCTGGGATTACAGGCACCTGCCACCAAGCCCAGCTAATTTTTTGTATTTTTAGTAGAGACAGGGTTTCGCCATGTTGGCCAGTCTGGTCTCAAACTCCTGACCTCGTGATCCGCCCGCCTCAGCTTCCCAAAGCGCTGGGATTACAGGCATGAGCCACTGCGCCCAGCCGCATTTCACCAGTTTTAAAATTCTCAGTTACAAAGCAGTACCTGAAACTGGTTCCAAAGAAGAGTTTTGACTAATTGTTTCACATTAAGTTTTTCAACCCCCGTATATAATTAGCTTCTTGGGAGTATGTATCTGTCTGTGGGCAGGGCCTGGTGTTCCTTGGGAATCCTGAAGATTAAGCAATTTAGCGTATGAGCATTTAAAGTGCAGTCAGCCCCATTTAAAAATGACCATTATAAGCCAAGCTGAGCCCCTGCCTTTAAGAGAGGCCTCAGTCGAGGGTCAGGTGTGGTGGCTCCTGCCCGTGTTTCCAGCACTTTGGGAGGCTGAGGCTGGCGAGAAGATTGCTTGAACTCACTAGTTCAAGAACACCCTGGGCAACATGGCAAAATCCTGTCTCTACAAAAAATACAAAAATTAGCCGGGTATGATGTAGTCCCAGCTACTTAGGAGGCTGAGATGGGAGGATGGCTTGAGCCCACGGAGGAGGCTGAGATGGGAGGTTGCAGTGAGCCATGATTACACCACCACACTCCAGCCTGGGTGACAGAGTGAGACCACTCTGTCTCAACAACAACAACAAAAAGGTCTCAGTCTAATTAGAGAACTGCAAACACAGAATCCTGTAAGCCCCAGGGATTACAGATGTCAGGAGCTGTTATTATGGATTCATTTCTGACCCACAGGGGATGAGGGGAACCAGGTGTGAGTTCAAGCACAAAAGTCCCTGCTGACTGCAGTGTGGCATCCTTCCAAAGTAATCCCCTGACTTTGTGTCTCTTCTCCTTTGGGAAGGCCGATGGGTGCCCTGAGACTGTCACATCTAGAAGAAAGGCTCTTGGAAGTTGTGTGCCCTCCCACCTCCTCCTCTATCCAGCACATGACCAACCCTATGGTTCAGCCCCAGAGACTGCGCTGCTGTCTCTGGTGGAAGTGCCTACTGGAGCCACATAGTCTCTGATTATACCAAAAGGATCCAGCCCTGAACAGATGGCCACCTTGCTCATATTGGACTTCATATCTGGCCAAGATAACAGCATTATCTATCTAATGAGCAATCTAGCAAATGAGGTTGAACATGCAAGTATCATTCCGCATTTAAACGTCCCAGCTGTTGGCTTCCAGGCTGTGGGCCATGGAGCAGGCTGAGATGGGCCTGAACATAAAGTATAGGCATGAGATGGGCCTCTCAAACCAACCAGGGCACCAGATGGAGTTGGAAAGCATTACTTGCATTTAGATTGAGTCTCATAACCTCTTATGAACCAAGGGCAGGCTGGCCAACTCCCACCAGGGAAATGACATTAGAGTGTTTAGGGAACAGCTATTTTCCTGCTGATAAAAGCAGCATGTGTTGATTTACTTTATTATCTATTGCAGTGGTTCTTAAACTTTAGCTTTTAGAAGATCACCTGGAGGACTTTTAAAACACAGGGTAGGTCCTTGTGGGGCTTGAGAATTGGCATTTCTAGCACATTTCCAAGTGATGCAGATGCTACTAGTTCCGGGATCATGCTTGAGAAGCACTTATTTACAGGGAATAATCCCATATCACAAACATCTTCTCCAGACTCAGCCCTTATAAAAATTATTGTGAAGTGCCATATACCAACATGCCCACATATTTAGTAGAAAAAAAAGGGGAGGGATACTCACAGCTAACATTCAATCACCTAAATAGCAATATTTATTGAGCACCTACCATGTGCAAAACCAGACTGAACTCTGTAAAGATGAAAAGGAAGTGTCAAATTTGGTAGGAATCAGAATTAAATACTTTTTTGGAGGCCACTGGTCAATATATATAAAAAACCTTGAAGTGTGCCACTCTTTCACCAAGCAACTCCGTGTCTAGGAATCTAAACCAAGAAAATAAAGATGTGACAAAATTAAGCTAGAAAAAGTTCACTGAAGCTTTTTAAAAGTGAAAAGGTAGAAATCTAAATGGCTGGTATATATATCCTTATACACACACACCTCCCACAATTCTCTAGATCAGTGGTTCTCAAATGTCTCGAGACAGTTTTGATTGTTACAGCTCGGGAGTAGTTTGCTCCTAGCATCTAGTGGGTAGAAGCCAAGGATGCTGCTAAATATTCATCCTATCATGCACAGGACAGTCCTCACAACAAAGAGTCATCTGGCCCAAAGTGTCAGTCAAGAGTGCCAAGACTGAGAAATCTTGACCTAGACTCGTGTGCCAGGGATTCCAACAGAGTCACACTCACTAAAATAGCTGCCATTTCCTAGAATCAGGCGGCCACCTGAATAATGAAAGGCTTTGTTCCCCTCAAAATTTCATGCTGTTGAGGTAGGGAATAGAATGGTGGTTACCAGAGGCTGGGAGGGTAGTGTGGTGGAGAGATATAAACAGGAATTGGCTAATGAGTACAAAAAAAAAAAAAAAAAAATACAGTTAGAAGGAATAAAATATAATGCTTGGTAGCACAATAGGGTGACTATAGTTAACAATAATTTATTGTATATTTCAAAATAATTAGAAGAGTAGATTTGGAATGTTCCTAACACAAAGGAATGATAAATGCTTGAGGTGATGAATATCCCAATTACCCAGATTTGATCATTGCACATTGTGTGCTTGTTTCAAAACATTACGTGTACCCCATCAGTATGTACATTATGTATTCATAAAATTTTTTTAGGTCTCATGCTGTTATTTCTGTGTCCTGGAGCTGTCTCAAGTGAATTCACACAGTTCATGTAGTCTTTCTCTCTCCGCTCCTGCCCTTGTGGTGGCACGTGCAAGAGAAGTCCCTTAGGAGCAGCAACTCACCCTGCATAGATGCCTGCACCCTCCAGGGAAACACTGATGGGGCCAAGTGTGCTGTCCCTGGTGTGCCCAGAGCTAGCTAACACAGTTCTCAGGGCATCCCACCATGGCTCTGCAGGCTTAGAGAGAACCCCCTGCCCACCTCTGTCTCATTTAGTTACCTGGAAACCAAAGACGTACTATTAGTCAGTCTCATGGAGTACGCTGTGAGAGCAGTTATTCCAGCTTCTGCCTATAGCTGCTATCTATAATGCTCCAATACAAGCGTGAGGGGCCCAGCCAGGAGACCACAGAGCTAGGAAAAGACTGTTCTGTCCTTTTGTATCTAAAGCACTTGAGCCAACCACTTTTCTCCTCCTATAGAAAACAATCTGCATGCAAATAAATATTTTAAAATGTATACACAAATACAGGTGGACTAAGCACTATAAGTTCAGAGAAAGGCCCAATTATTCCAGTTGACATTTTCCACAGCAGGCTGGAGGTCCCTCACCAGCAGCCACATTAGCCAGGCTCACTCCCATTCCTTTGCCTTCACTTATTCTCCAATAGAAGGTCTACTGCCTCCTTTCTGCCTACCCAAATCCTATTATCTTTCGAGGCCTAGTTCTCATCTCCTCCAGGAAGGTTTTGAAATCAGCTAGAATGCTTTTAGCTATTAGTGAGGGAATTTTTTAAAATTTAGTTTTATTATTTAATGTAAAAAAAAAAGTCTGAAGGTAGAGAGTTCCAAAATTAAGCGATTCAGTAGCTCAGGGACTTTTCCTTAATTCTCTTGATTTTTGTCTCAGAGTCACAAGATGGTTGCCACAGCACCTCATCATCATGAAAACACCCAAAGGCCCAGGGAGTAAGGAGGAGATGTTCTGCCTCTCTCTTGCTGGAGGCACAAGAAGAAATTTAATTAGAAGCCTCTATATTTTTCTTTGTTAAATACATTATTTATCAGGCAGTTTTAGGTTTACAACAAAATGAAGAGAAAGGTACAGAGATTTCCAATATACTCCCTGACCCTACACATGCGTAGCCTCCCCCATTATCAATATTCCTCACCAGAGTGGTACATTTCTTACAACTGATGAACCTACATTGACACTTCATTATCACCCAAAGTTCATAGTTCACAATGGCGTTAACTCTTTGTTTTATAAATTCTATGGGTTTAGACAAATGCATAATAAAATGTGTTCATCATTATAGTATCATACACAATAGTTTCACTGCCCTAAAAACCTTCTGTGCTCTGCCTATTTCTCGTTTGTTTGTTTTGAGACAGAGTCTCACTCTGTTGCCCTAGCTGGAATGCAGTGGCACGATCTCGGTTCACTGCAACCTCCGCCTCCTGGGTTCAAGTGATTCTCCTGCCTCACCATTCTGAGTACCTGGAATTGCAGGCATATGCCATCACGCCTGGCTACATTTTGTATTTTTCATAGATAGGGGATTTCACCATGTTGGACAGGCTGGTCTTGAACTCCTGACCTCAGGTGACTCATTGTGCTCTGCCTATTCATCCTTCCCCTCACCCCCTCTAATCCCGGGCAACCACTGATTTTTATAGTGTCTCCATAGTTTTGCCTTTTCCAGAATGTTATAGAGTTGGATTCATACAATGTCCAGCCTTTTCAGATTGGCTTCTTTCATTTCATAATATGCATTTTAGTTTCCTTTTTTTCTTGTCATGGCTTGACAGCTCATTTATTTTTAGTTTTGAATAATATTCCATCATCTGGATATACCACAGTTTATCCATTCACCGACTGAAGGACATCTTAGTTGCTTCCAAGTTTTGGCAATTATTATAAAGCTGCTGTAAGCATCCATGTGCAGGTTTTCATGTGGACATACGTTTTTAAGTATTTTGGGTAAATACCAAGGAGCGTGATTGCTGGATTGTATGGTAAGATAATGTTTAGTTTTTTAAAAGCCACTAAACTGTCTTCCAGTCACTGTACCATTTTGCACTCCCCAAGGAGTGAACAAGAGTTCCTTTTGCTCCACAGCCTTACCTGCATTTGGTGTTGTCAATTATCTTACTCTGTTTGTACTGCTATCACAGAATGCCACAGATTGAGTAGCTGTGCTAATTTATAAAGAACAGAAATTCATTTTCTTGCAGTTTTGGGTGCTGAAGTCCAAGATCAAGCCACCAGAAGGTTGAGCTGTCTGATGGGGGCTTCTCTCTGCTTCCAAGATAGTGCCTTGTTGCTCCCTCCCTCTGGGAGGGAGGAACGCAGCAAGCTCACATGGTGGAAGGCAGAAGGGCAAGCAAGCTGAATGCTGCGTGAAGCTTCTTTTATAGAGATCTTAATCCCATTCATGAAAGAGGAGGCCTCCTTCATGGCATAATTACCTCTTAGGCACCACCTCTTCATACCATCACACTGGCCATTAAGTTTCAACACCTGAATTTTGGATGAGACACATTTAAACCGTAACATCAATGTTCCAGATTTTGGCCATTCTAACAAGTGTGTAGTAGTATCTCATTGTTGTTTTAATCTGCGTTTCTCTGATGACATATCATGTGGAACATTTTTCATATACTTATTTGCCACCTGTATAAAATGGGAAAAGACCTTGATAGATATCTTAGCAACACTTTGGTAAGGTATCTATCAAGGTCTTTGCCCATTTTAAAATCAGATTGTTTTTCTTATTACTGAGTTTTAAGAGTTCTTTGTCTATTTTGGGTAACAGTCCTTTATCATAGCGTTCTCCAGCCTTTTTAGTACCAGGGACCTGTGTCATGGAAGATAATTTTTTCATGGACTGGGGTGGAGTGGGGGGATGTTTTGGGGATGATTCAAGCACGTTACATTTACTAGATTCTCATAAGGAGCGTGCAACTTAGACCTCTCGCATGCACAGTTCACAATAGGGTTCGCACTCCTATGAGAATCTAATGCCTCTGCTGAGCTGACAGGAGGAAGAGCTCAGCTTTGCTGGCTTGCCCGCAGCTCACCTCCAGCTGTATGGTCCAGTTCCTAACAGGCCATGGGGAGGTACTGAGGGTTGGAGACCCCTGCTTTATCAGATGTGTTTTTTCAAATATTTTATACAATCTGTGGCTTATCTTCTCATACTCTTGGCACTGTCTTTTGCAGAGCAGAAATTTTAAATTTTAATGAAATCCATTTGATCCGATTTTTTCTTTCATGGGTCATGCCTTTAGTATTGTACCTTAAAATTTATCACTTGGGCTTAATACCTGGATGATGGATTGATCTGGGCAGCAAACTGCCATGGCACATGTTTACCTCTGTAACAAACCTGCACATCCAGCACATGTATCCCGGAACTTAAAATAAAAGTTGATTAAAGAAGTAAGAAATAAGCATTGAGAAGTTATCACCATACACAATGTCTTCTAGGTTTTCCTTTTATGTCAACTTCTAGGAGCTTTATAGTTTTTCATTTTACATTTAGGTCTATAATCCATTTTGGATTAATTTTATGAAAAATGTATGGTAAATTCTATGTCTAGATCTTTTTTTTGTTTTGTTTTTGTTTTTGTTTTTTGCATGTGGATATCCAGTTGCTCTAGCACCATTTATTGAAAAGACAATCTTTGCTCTGTTGTATCGACTCTGTTCCTTTGTCAAAGATCAGTTGGCTATATTTATGTGGGTCCAAATCTGGCACTGTATTCAGTTCCATTATTTATTTGTCTATTCTTTTGCCTGTACCACACTGTCTTGATTACTGTAGCTTTATAGTATTGTAAAGCCCCTCTCCTTGTCAGAGAGGAAATTCCTTCCCAAGGAGAATACATCCTTCCCTAATAGATGTATCTTTATTAATTTATTTATTTTTGAGACAGATTCTCATTCTGTCACCCAGGCTGGAGTGCAGTGGCTCACTGCAACCTCTGCCTCCTGGCTTCAAGCGATTTTCCTGCCTCAGCCTCCCAAGTAGCTGGGATTACAAGTGTGCACCACCACACCCAGCTAATTTTTGTATTTTTAGTAGAGATGGGGTTTCACCATGTTGGCCAGGTTGGTCTTGAACTCCTGACCTCAGTGATCCATCCGCCTTGGCCTCCCAACATGCTGGGATTACAGGCATGAGCCACCACACCTGGCCATAATAGATATATCTTTATGTGTTATTGGTCAGAATTAGCCAATCTTCGGGATTATTGGGATTGGCTTTAGATGTATCATGGGTCATTCCTTGGGCTTGGAGGAGGATCTCACTTTATCTTAGCACATTGCTGCCCCATAAAAAGAAAAGCACAGGTGCTTTGGGAGTACAGAGAAGGAGGCTGGGGCTGATCCTCTAGCATACAGAGCAGAAAAAGATAATCTGGGATGCTATGCAAAGTTCACCTCAGAAGTTGTTTGAACTCATTGATGAAAAGAACATATCAAGAAGTATATGGATTCAAGGCCACCAAACTCTCCTTGCTCTTTTCCCATCATTCAGTATGCAAAGCTCAGTGAAAAATGCCACAATGGAGACAGCATTGTCATGAGAGTTGGCAAGCTAGGGCTGGAGTTCCAATCCTAACACCAAGGAAGGGCCTTGGCCAAGTGACTTACTCTCTCAGAACCTCAGTTTTTGTCACTCCTGGGAATCTACTATTCTCCAATACAGAAAATGGCACTTTGGGGAAGCTGGAAACCAAAAACAAATGTATTACTCATGCGCTGGCCTAGGCCTCCTCTTCACCCTTCCCATGATATGGGAAGGTGCCATGAGTCATAGCCACATCTATTCAGAACTCCTGAGTCCCAAAAGCAGAAGCTGGAGGCTCAACACTAAAGCACTGAGGCCTGGAACTCAGGAATACTGAACAGAGAATCTGCAAGGGACAGAATAGAAATGTTTGGAACTTCTAAGCTACCAAACCCAAGAAAATGATTCTACTCAAGACATTGGGTATTTTTAATTGTATTAGCTGTCATGTGATTGGCTCCCACTCCCAACTGGTCTACTACTCTGAGGCAGTCAAATCATTATCATTATCATGGTCATCACTGCTCACATTTGTTGAAAGTCTCCCATTTGCCAGATATTCTGCTAAGAGCTTTGCACATTTTTACCTTATATGATCTTCATGACAATCCTTTGAGTTGGATTCTATTGTCATCTCATTTTTACAGATGAAGAAACAGGCTTAGAGATGGAAAGACAGCTGCACAAGGTCACACACCTAACATGGACTTGGCTAGAACCATGCTGAACGCTATTTCGCCACAGAAGGTATATTAGTCCATTTTGCATTGCTGTACAAAATACCTGAGACTGGGTAATTTATAAAGAAATGAGGTTTATTTGCCTCATGCTTCTGCAAGCTGCAAAGCATGGCACCAGCATCTGCTCAGCTTCTGGTGAGGCCTCAGGAAGTTTTTACTCATAGAGGGAGGTGCAAGAAGAGCAGCCATGTCACATAAGTTAGAAAGGGAAGAAGGAGGAGAGAAGGTCCCAGACTTTTGCAAAAGTCAGATCTCATGTGAACTCATTACTGTAGGCAGAGCACCAAGCCATTCATGAGGGATCTGCCCCATGAACCAAACACTTCCCATCAAACCCCATCTCCAACACTGGGAATCACATTTCAACATGACATTTGAAGGGGACAAATATCTAAACTACATTATAAGTTATCTTTAATGTTCATTTTTCCATTCCCAGAACATATTGTAGAGCCTGGCACACAGGAGATGCCTATTAAATGATCTGGGGATGGATGGACACAAATTGTGTCATCCGGGATGAGCTAATCCTCTTATAGAATTAAAGGCCAGGAGTTATCAGCACATGAATTGGAAGAGAAGTGTCTTTCTTTCTTGTGCTCCATACTTTCTAGGACATGGCTGGTGAGGTATCTCAGAACCATTTCATACATGCAAAATTTGTGGCCAATTGGACCTAATTGTTAGAAGAGATAGAACTATGAAAACAACTTAGATTTCCTGGTTTCCAGTTCTAATCTCTTCTCAGGCCAATGAGAATGAACAATGTACATTGTTAAGTGTGTTATTTAGCAATCTGACTTCCAAAATAATCTAGAATGATCTTTAACTGCTAGCTAGTCTCTCAGTTGCTCCCACTTACATTTCATTTCTGTTCTCAGTGCCATTTTCCCCTTCAGTTGGAGGCTATTCTCACTAATTCTCATTGGCTTCATCACTCGGTCTTTGACACACAAATCAGACCAGATATCAGAACAAATGTGCACAGAGCAATTATAGCAGATGGGTCACGCTGTGAAATGACACTGTGCTGCAGCATAGCATGCTTTTTGCCCATTTCAAGAACAACATATTTCGCATTTGGAAAAAAAATTGGATTCATGTCTCCCATCCTTCCACTTCCTGACTCTCAGTTCAGTCACCTCCAGGATATCCACCATCACTGGGTATGAAATGACAGTTATTAAGCTGCAAGCAGAGGAGAAAGAAATGTTGGTCACTTCCACTTCTGGAGCTGTCTCCTTATTTTCCATCAAGAACCTTTAAACTCAATTCAGGCTGGCAAATATTTGCTGAACTCACTGTTTCCTAGTCATTATCTTAGACACCATCCTAGGCCTAGGCACCAATGAGAGGATAGAAAGAAGGATGGATGAAAGCTAGTTTCTGTCCTCAATATCTCTGTTACAAGGTAGCATTTGATCAATCACATGAGAGAGCTACGCAGGGATACAGGAGTTCAGAGGAGGAATAAGATGCTTCCACCCAGGTAATCAAGAAAAGTCCATGGTAGAGCTGCTACTTGAATTGAGCTGGGAAAGATGGAAAGGATTTCTGCAACCAGTGAGTTTCAGGGCGAGCATTCCAGGCTGAGGGAGCAGCACAAGCAAATGCATGGAGACAGGGACACACGGAACATGCTCAAGGAAGGCCCCACGGTTTGATTAGGCTGGACAGGGTGTGTGTGTCATTGATCTTGCAAGGTGAGGCTAGAAATGGAGTGTGGAGGGTCTTGAAAGCTGTAGTAAGGGACTTGGACCTTGATCTGAGAGGGCCAGGAATATTGAGGTGGGGACAACTTTCCTCACCTCATATTTCTAGGCAGGTTCATATCTAGGGGAGAAGTGTTATTAGATGCTCCTTCCTGTATGTCCGTCCCTCTCTAAACCTTCTCCTGACGAAAAGAAAAGTTGCAAATCTAATTGGCAGAGCCCACAACATTCATTAGGTCTGTTTTTTTTCTAGTGGGCAGGTGCTGAGCTTCACAGACAGAATCCAGGCCTCAGCCTGCCCCCTGTCATTTCTGGTCCCTGCCCAGTGGGCCCTCTTTCTGCTTCTTGTTTCCATGTGATCAGTACCCAGGGTCTGGGCTCCAGAAATGAAATCAGACTTTGCTCCATCATCTCAGCCCTCCAGTGTTAAGAAGAAGGGAATAAGATGCAACTGCATATTTTTAATACCTACTCTGACTTCTGTGAAAGTGGCAAAAACCAGGCTATGAGATGTACCGAGGAACCCTATTGATGGCACAGGCTCCAATTCCCAGGCTCGAATTCCTAGGCTGAAGCCATTCTCTCACCATGCAGAAGTCACATTCCTCCCCTTAACCTCATTCTTCGTATCTAGGGCATGAACAGTTCTCAGGTCTGTTACTAGATATCCCCACCTGTGGTGACACCTCTAATGATTACTTATTCTTACTCATTTGGACGTGGGTATTTTTCTCATGAGAATGTCCACACTGTGCAGAGGAGCCCTGCTGTAAGATGTGTAGGAGGTGTTCTTGGACCTTAATTTGTGATAAGAGGATTCGAACATTTGCAGATCCCTCTCCTTATTTTGTTTCTCCACAAGGTCTTTCGTAATCCATACACAGTACTCTGAATCCACTGACTTCACCTATTGCATTTCTTCTTGCTAACCCTGATACATTTCCCCCTCCAAGTCAGAGAGTAACCTGTCTAATCAATACTGCCATCTTAATTGTCCCCACCTGTCTTCCCAAACATCTTGGCTTCTAAAAAGGTGCCTATGATAATCTTTCCTATCAATTCTTTTTGTCTTTCTTGTCTGATATTACATTGTAAAATTATACCGTAAAAAGAATATAATACTAATTACATTGTAAAAAGAATATATAACTAATAGGAGAATTATAAAGGTCCTATTATAATTCCCCCCCTAAATGATTTACAATATTAACTATCCCAATCCCTTCTTCCAAATGGTGACATCTTTTGTGGACCCTTTTGTTGCATTGAAAGTGATGTCTTTTGGCTTCCACAGTGTTATTCTATTTCTTTATTCCATTGTTCTAAACAGTGAAAATACTGCCACCACCCAGAATAGTTTTAGTTGTTGGGCCACTTCTTCTGAACTGAAGCTGTCTTGACCCTTGGCTTCCCCAGGCGCTGAAAGCAAACTTTCTTGTTTTCCTTTTGTTTTATTGCCCTACTGAGTGTCATGAGATAACAGGAAATGTACTGCCCTAAATCCATACCCTTGCCTTGCTCTCTGACTTGAGCAACCCTTCCAGTAGCCTGCATTGTCCCATTGTCAAGCAGCCAGGTGTCTGCTGCTACCACCTCTTCTGCTAGACTGCTCATCTTGCAGGGCCAGCTGGTCTGTCGGTCTCTCTTGAGTATGTCATGACAGTGTCTTGCCTCATGCCCATGCTGTACACCATCTGCCTGAGGGCTGCTTATCGCCCTTGAGGAGTGAGACACCAAGGGACCCACCTAGCATCCACATGTGTGCAACCCAGAAGTATGTGGAAGTTGATGCACAGGAGAGTATAAATTTGGCCAGCTGGACACAGATGAGGATGCAGTCTTCTGTTTCTCAGCCCGTTATCTTCAAAGGATAGCTCAGGCAAGAGATATATATGGCCTTTCAGAAGACTTCCTGCAAGACCCCATGGTCATCTTGCCACAAAGCAGTGGTCAGCTTGAGAATTCACCACCTGTTCTTTGCTGTTCTGCCTTCTCTGACTTACCTTCCCCCACCCCACCTTATTTTTTGAAACAGGATCTTGCTCCAAGCTGGAATGCACTGGTGCCATCATAGCTCACAACAACCTTGAATTCCTGGGTTCAACCAACCTCTCAACCAATTCTCTCACCTCATCCTCCCAAGTAGCTGGGACTACAGGTGTGCACCACTATGCCTAGCTAATTTTTTTTTTTAATTTTTGGTAGAGACAAGGTCTTAATGTATTGTGCAGGCTGACTTCAAACTCAGGCTCAAGTGATCCTCACACCTTAGCCTCCCAAAGTACTGGGAATACAGACTTGAGCCACTGTGCCCCGCCTTACTTCTGTTTTATCTTCACTCGTCTTTGCCTGTGAATGCACTCCTGATAAAATGTTAATTCGAAAGGTTTGCATCTAATTGGTTTCCAGGGAACCCAAGCTAAGAAAGGAGCCACAACAACCGGTTTAAACACTGGGGATTTAGCGCCTCTGCTGCTTGTAATGTTATATTGCTCTTACTGTGGTCACCAATATATTGTGTAAATGATTTATTGCCATATCCCTAAACATCTTTCCTCTAGGACCACTCAAATTTGTCCTCAAATGGGAACTTATGTAAGGAGCATAATCACCCCCCAAAGGAGCCTGTTCCATACCTCATCAGGTTTAACTCAGGGGCTTCCACGTTGCAATCTGCAGTTAAATCCACCTTGTCCTTCTAGAGTGACCTGAGGGTCTTGCTCAGGGTCACTGCTACAACACCCAGGAGAGCTGTAAGTGGGGCTTCACTTCCCCCAAAGCCATCTACTGACAACCTCACATCTGTGAAAACTGTGTCCAGAATTGGGTCATGACTTGGTCCAAATCCACAGAGCTCTGTATAAAATGTCTGGTTCTGGACATCTTTGGTATATGTCCAGTGTGAGTTCCCTGAGGCTCTGCTCAACTTCTGTCCTAGATGGAGTTCACAAAACATTTTAGCCCAGATTGTCAAAGTGGAAGTTGCCAGGGTCACATATTAATAAAAAGCAAATTGGATTTCCATGGTTGGTTACAGACGGCATAGCAAAACCCAAACATATACCCCATTGTCCTGTGAGGACCGAATACTCCAAAATGGGGGAGAGATAAATGGCACTTCTGGACACTAAACCCAGCCTGAATCTCTTCCGGTGCAAAATCGTGATCTCAAGTTGTATATTCAACTGGCTGAGATCACCCTACCCACATTAGTAATAGCCAAAGTATGTAAAAAACAATTCAGTAGATTATAATAATTACAACTACCTGTCAGTAAGCATTATGATGTGACAAACTGAAAAGTCCCATATATTTCATTATTTAACTTAAAGAGGATCATCAATCATCTACAGAGAATGCCCCTTAAGGGGACAGAACAGGCACCTGATTACCTGGTATCATACAAAGGCTTTTAAAAATCAGACCTAAAAACTTTTCTAGAAAGGAGAACAGTTGATGCCTGATATTCCACCATTTGTTCTTCATTCCTTTGGATTAAATCATTATTTCTGGATAAGATACCAATAGCCACTTTGAGAATTAAAAGCATTTCTTGCTGTTCAAACCTAAGCAGGATTTTTTTCCTTTCCCAAGTAACCTTATTTGACTTGAAAGAAAAACTAATTTGTTGAGAAAGAGGACACGGGCTGGGGAGCCTATGGAAGTAGATCTGGGAGGGGAAACTTGAGGCTCCTAGAAGGCCGAGGAGATCCGGGTGCAGAGCCTGTCAGGAATTCGGTATTTATTCCACAACTTTTCCTACAGATAACTCAGCATGCATAGAGAAGGTTGATTAGCTATAGCATGGGAGACTTAAGGATAAAAGAATTCTCTGCTAGTAGTTGCTACTAGATGGGCTTCTGGAGGGAGAATAAGCTTTCTGTTCACTGATATTTGACCCCTGGAAGCAGTCATCACAAGTCTCTACCAGCCTTGAGCTTATCTTCTCCATTTTCACATACATTTCTTATTTTCTTTTGGGTACTTGCTTGCATTTTTGTTTTAGAGAAATGCTAGAAACAACAGAGATTATTGGTGGTCTTAGACCATAACTTCAGGAGGAGTCTCAATTATAACTCCTTTGGAGGATGCACTGCCAAGAGAAATCTCAAACAAATGCC